>NC_137073.1:19413385-19482847 GCF_951640355.1 Cnephaeus nilssonii | reverse complement strand
TCTACAGCTGTTATCCTAAATAGGAAACTGAAAATACACAGACCATACTGAAAACTTTAGAGAGAATGTCTGTTTTGTGTGTGTGTGTTTTGTTTTGTTTTTCAGGGGAGGGAGGTGGGGTAGGGTCTTAATTTGCCAGGAGAGAAATGGCATCTTTGGAGGCGGGGCGGTGTTTGCATTTATTCTGAGGTTGGTCCAGGCATTGATTCCACTCACTCACAGCCTGGGATGCTCTCATGAGCAGCAGTCCTGCTGCCTGCGAGCCTCAGACTCTCCCACAGCCCACGAAGAGGGAATGGATAGCACCACACAGTAGAGAGATTCTCAGCAAACTTGTAAAAAGAATAACTCTGGGAGGAAACAAGGATGGCATGCACATTAATGAATACTTACATAAATGTCTGCACCATAAAATCCATCCTGGTAAACAACACTGCAAGGGTGCACACACAAAGAGAAACATCCATATTAGTGCGTTTCCCCATGCAGACACACCACCCCCGCACTGGCGAAGTTAGTCTGGTCACACAGGAACTGAAGAGAGTTTCCACTTTGGTTAAGGAGGTTGGAGACAACAGGAGGCGGGCAGGCTGAGAAAATTAGGCTGGTTCAGGGTGGCCCACAGTCAGGACCTGGTGGTGTGCTGAGTACCAGACTTCCTGCCCTCTCAGGAGGGGTGTAGAAGTGCAGACAGACAGGGTTGAGGTTTATTTCAAGTGGCCTAGACCAGTGGTCAGCAAACTCACTAGTCAATAGAGGGGCAAACCATGGCTTGCGAGCCGCAGTTTGCCAACCACTGGTCTAGACAGATACAAGAGTCGGAGTTCACAGTCAAACTGCATAGTCCCCTGCCCCAGGGAAAAAAATCATCCACTTAAAATACATGATTGATAAGGGTGGGGGCCCAGATTGTCACATTCTCAATACGGTTATAGCCGGATGACCTTAGGGCAGTGGTCGGCAAACTGCAGCTCGAGAGCCACATGCGGCTCTTTGGCCCCTTGAGTGTGGCTCTTCCACAAAATACCACAGCCTGGGCGAGTCTATTTTGAAGAAGTGGCATTAGAAGAAGTTTTAGTTTAAAAAATTTGGCTCTCAAAAGAAATTTCAATCGTTGTACTGTTGATATTTGGCTCTGTTGACTAATGAGTTTGCCGACCACTGTCTTAGGGGAGCTGGACAACACAGATGATTCCAGAAATGTTCTTCTGTATTCTTTCACACGGTGGTATTATATCTGATAATTCCCTGCACCGCTCTTTCAGCTCTTTCATGTTAAATGTAGGAGAATATCTCTAACTGTACTTTTGTGTATGTGTGTGAAAGAATACGTGTGTGTTTGTGTGCATTTATGGGTATAAATGTGTATATGTGTGAATTCATATTTGTGTGTATATGTCAATTCATACATGTGTACACATGTGTTCATGTGTATACCTTGCCCATGTATGCATATGAACAGGAATGTGTATCGCTATTTTAATGTGTGTAGTAGTATGCTGGCAATCTGCTTATGTGTACTCGTACATGTACCTGCACATGCATGTTTCTGTATGGGCATGTTTGCGTAAATGATACCCAGACTAAGCAAAACCCCACATTATGATTGAACAGCCTGGCCCTGCAGCATCTCTCTGATCACTGTGCATATAGTCATCCCAGAGACAAGGGACCTCACAGGAAGGGGAGAAAAAGAGATCCTGGAATTCTCCAGAAATTTCTTGGTATACCTTGAGTGAAACAGCCTGGAAAAGAAGCTCAGAGCTCCACCATCATGGGAAACTGACTTAAAATCCCTACGTATTAAAATGGGTTTAATGAGGTTCTTATGCAGCTTGCACATCTCACAGGCTTTGTGAGGGTCACAGGATGACCTTGAATATAAAAACACGTGTTTCTACATGCATGTTTTCTAAAAGATGGTAGTGTAATTAATAACCTCCCCTAATATCTCCCCATGGAGTTTATAGATGATTTATGAGTCTGGCAAAGGACCAATGAGCCCCATCGTTGAATGGAGCTGTGGCTTGAACAGAAGCACAACTTTGATTACCAAAGGATTCCAGCAGGTTCGGTAGCAGAGTGGAACTGCATGTAAGCCAAGCAAATTGAGCCAAAGGAGGGCACTTCACAACACACACCCACACGGACACACAGCAGTGACACTGGTTTGCTGGAGAACACTGTCGTGTGCTTCTCAGAGCTTTTCAGAGTTGACCGGCGAAACCCCAACTGCCATTATCCTTAAAAAGGAGGCAGGGATTTCACACGCTAAGGAGGTTGGTGAGAATCGCTTTTAGCTGTTTTCATTTTGATCAAAAGGACTACAGTTCACGAGAGCACCTGTCAAGCAGCGCAAAACCCTAATCCCAGATGCTGAGGTGAGCACATTCCGAGCGAGGCTGTGGCTTCTCTTTCGGCGTTTCCAACATAAGAAGATAGTGTCTGTTGAGGGTCAGAAGGCAGGGCCAGCCTCTGCCAACAGGACTCAGAACAGATCTGATGCAACAGGGGAGAGCAGCCAATATTTAGTTTGGGCCCAGAACCACAGAGCGGAACATTTAGCCGTAGCAAAACAACTTCTGTCCCATTCTTCCATGCCATCATGCCTTTGCACATGCTGTTCCTTGCGCTGGGAATGGCTTTTCTGCCAACATCCTCACCAAAAGCAGATCACTATTCAAGAGCCAAGTTAGACGGGAACCACAAAGGCATCTGGGTCAAATGTCAGCCTCACCATCCACAGCTATGTGCCCTTGGACTGGTTACTCAAGCTACCTGAGCTTCAGTTACTCGTCTGTAAAATGGGGAAAGGGGCAAGTGCCCACCTCAAGGGAGGAGTCAGTGGATCTGGCTACAAAGCAATGGGTCACATGCTTGACATCGCAGCTCTAACTGAACCTCACCGTTGCTATGACCTTTGTCCAATGCTCACCCAAAGCAGAGCTATTTCTCCCTCCTATAAATGCCAACCTCACATTTTTTGATCCTCACTTGGTAAAATAATTTTACATATTGGTCAAATATTAAGTGTACTTGTGTATGGGACTCGTTTCACATTGAAGTTGCACCCAATAAGCTTACTCCACAATCTAGCTTGATTATGGCTTGACATGTTGCTTTTTTACCCAAGAGATGTAAAAGAAATACCTACTGACTGAATAGTGCCATATCTTAAAGGGGAGGTGACAGAAGATGGCACAGAGTCATTGACTTAGCAATTCCAGGTTGACGTAAATAGTGAATTAGGAAGAGGCATCCTACAGCCTCAAGTTTGTTTCTGATCTGGTTATGCAGCACCAATGACTGTTGCCAGTGGAGGAGGAGAAGGTGAATAGGGTTAAAAAACTGGGCCTTGGCATAGGAGACCAGGGAAAGAGGCTGGACAGAATGTGATCCAGCTGTGAAGAGAATATGAATGCATTAGTGTACAAACATGGGAAATAATGCTTTTTTTCTAAATATCTGTAGAGGACCCAGTCTGTGTCTGCTCTTCTGAAAACACAGGCACCCCTCAGAGGGACTGCGGCTGGGTTCCAGACCACCGCAACAAAGCGAGGGTCCCAGGAAAGAGAGGCGTCATCGCTTTGTTGGGAAGCGTCTTCACTTCAACTTGTAAAAAACATGCAATGTGTGAAATGCAATAAAGTGAGACGATAAAACGAGGTCTGCCTGTGAGGGAGCGAGGCTGGACCTGGAGGTCTGTCCCAGTGGACACACAGTGGACCAGGCGAGACTGGGGCTGAGCTCTGGCTGGGAAAGGGGCAGGCTGTGTGCTTCCTGCCACGCCTATTTGGGCCAGCAGCTCCCAGAGTGAGGCAAGGCGGGCCCTGATGTTTGTTCAGTACGGTAACCTAGTCACCATGCTTGGCCCTCCAACGTGGGCCATGGAAAATGACTTTGGGACTCTGGCATCCCACGTTTATGAGACAGAGAACTAAAGAGAAAATGTGGTCTAACATCCTCATTCTGACAAGCTCAAACAAACTAGGTCCCTGCTGTTGCTTCCTATATTCCAACCACTGTGCCAAGGCACAGAGAGCAGAGAGAGTGAATCTACTCGCTACGCCCACCCTCGGGGAGCTCCCAGGGCGTGGGCACTCAGTCACAAAGCCACGTGCATGAACGTCCAATGGCAGCTGTGATGGGTGCTGCGGAGGAGAGGGACAATGGCACTCTGAAAGTGAAGTGGAAGGAGGGGGCCTAGCAACAGAGGGCAGGGAACCAGAGGAAATGCCACAGAAATCTCAAAGGCTTAGCCAGGTGGAGACAGGAAGAGCAGGCCAGGCATACGGAACAGCCTGTGTGAAGCCCAGTGTCTGGAGGGTACGGGGCTCCTCAGAGGGCCTGCGGGAAGGGCATCTTTCAGCTTTGGGAGGCCCCGCAGGAAGTGTTGGCTTCACTGAGAAAGGAAATCGAGAATTTTAGCTGCTGTGAGAAACCATACGGTGTCGGAATTGTTTGTTTTCACCGAGTGCAATACCTGCACGTTTTGGAGAGAAATGAATGAGAGGCTGGGTGATCTACCTTCATGAAAGCTCTAAAAAACTAGGAATCGATATGGTTGTCCTCAATGGCAGTGTGAAATGAAGCCACTTTGGGGGCGTCAGTTTCACCAAATTGCTATGTGTGTTCCTCCTGCACCCCCACTAAGCTATAAGTAATAGCACAAGTACAAGTACTATTAGTCTTTACATTGATTGAGCGATGACCCTGTGTCAGCCTGTAAGCTAAGGGTGTTGTGCTCATTATTCCACTTAATTTCATAGCACCCCTTCGAGATGGATAATTTTGTGGTCACTGCTTTGGGTATAAAGAAACTGAAGGAGAGAGAGCTAGGTAGTGACTAAGCTGGGATTCCAGCCAGGTGGTCTTGGCTTCACAGCCCCAACTTTTAACGGCTCTGGCAAGCAGCAGCGGTCAAACTTCAGCACACATCGGAACCACCTGGAGGGCCTGTTCAGACAGATGGCTGGGCCCCCACCCAGCCCAGAGGCCTTGAAGCCATAGATATGAATGGTGGTATGTGTCTAAGAATTTGCATTTTTAACAAGTAACAGGTGATGCTGTTGCTGGTCCAAAGACTAATAGACTCATTGCTCCATGAAACATCCCCCTCCCTCCTTGTGTTTACGTTTGAGACAACACTGAAAATCAGCTTCCTGGGTCCTATCCTAAATGGAAGCTGGCTATAGAAAGCTCTTACAAAGTCTCATGCTGGTTTCCATGAATACAGCCAAACACTTGTTTTTAAAGCCCTGTGAAACAGATGCAATGGATTTGCAGGGAAGGGAGAAGGGGTCAATGTCTAGTCTGCATCTATAGATAAATGAACCACAGCCCAGTCACAAGAGAAGGGAGTAGCCGTCATGCATTGAACAGGTGCAGCCGATATATTGCAAAGACGGTCTGTCTAGCCATGCAAAGGTAATTGTATTGCTTGTCAATCACTTTGGGACTGCAGTGTGCTTTTGCAAGAACATAATGCAAATGCACATCTCATTTTCTTAGAAAGGTAATAACTAGTTAAATATTTGGATGAATGCAAGCAGGGAATGACTGCACTATAGCAAATTAGTTTATTTAAAAAAAGGAAAGAATAGTATGCCCGAAGTGTACAATGTGTTTGTGTAATATAATATAGTCTCTCCCACAAATACATTTTTGAAGGAAAGGTTATTTAACACTGCTGTACCTTATTGCCCCTTCCAAGTGAAATAAATTAAAATTTTAATGCATTTAAATCTAGCTGTTTTTAAGTAGATATCGGGTGGGTCCATGAACTTCTGGCACCATTTGTCTAGAAGTGTGTGTGTGTGTGTGTGTGTGTGTGTGTGTGTAAATACATCAACATTTTCCAAAGGAAAATTTCATATTTTAATTAGATTATCAAAGGCATCTATGACATCCTACTCCCCCCCACAAATTTAAGAACTATTGATTGTGGTGTTTGTCTATAAATGCACTCAATTAAGAGGATTTTTAAAAATATTAGAGGTTACACTTCAAAACTGGCTGAAAATCTGAATAAGAATTGACACCAAAAACAAAAAGCTGGACAGAATCCTGGAAAATATTTGAGAATGGGTAGTGATGACTTCAGTTTGAGTGTTTATATTAAATTGGAAAGTGCCTAAGTATCAGTTACTATAGTCTGAGGAGCAGACATTTAAAGATGTAAACCAAAAGGCATGGTTGATTTACAGACAGAAATGTGCATACACAGTCCTAGAGGTTGGTTATTCAAGTTTTTAGGAGCTAAATTCTAGGATCCGAAAGCATTCTCAAAAAATGTATATATGGGTTGATTCTTGCACTAGCTACCTTTCAGAAGTGCTCTCCTGGGATACTACTATATCTGTCCTATACCCAGAGTAGCACCGAGTCTCCTCAAAATACTTCTTAAGCTAACTCTGAAAAGTTGCACATAGATATGTCATAATTAATCATCTGAGAAAGTACAGAATATTACACTCACAGATATCCAGCCAACTAATGCCAAAACCCTATAGCAGATGCTGATGCTTGGATTGGAATAGTTTAAAAATCTCCCATGATACTCCATTAGAGCACTCTTCTGTAGTCCCATACAATATGCATGGTACATAGTAGGTGCTTAATAAGTAGCTGGTTTGTAATTACTTCACTACTTAAGAACAAGAATGTTGTGAAACCCATCTCATGAAATTCCTTTGGGAGTGAATGGGGTTTAGTTGATGTCATCTAACAGAGAAAATACTGAGTCTGGGGGCTACCTTCCATCTTCATCCACAAACCATCAGTCTGCAAGCTCCACTGATGGTAATTACCCAATGGGTAATTTCTCCCAACTGTACGTCATAGAAATACAGACTGGACATTATGGCTTCTCTAGCAAAATTAACTCCAGGATCAAATGCAAGGGGAAATATGGAAAACTTGCTTCATTCAGCTCTTGTTGAGACTATTCACGAGTTAATATTTTATTTACAATCTACATATTCCACATACTATTGAAGTGATCTTTGCAAATCAAAGCCATCTCTGTGGCTTGTGGGGAATGTCAATCTGTGAACTGCAGGTGTCTCCCAGCAAAGGAGTAAGTGGTGCAATACAGAGAGAGACAAAGGAGCAGTAACTGCATCACTCTCAATAACATTAGCTATAGTGCACTAAACTCGAATCACATGATGGACCCTCCCTACTAAGTTGTAGCTTTACATGGATCTCCTATCCCAGTGGTCGGCAAACTCATTAGTCAACAGAGCCAAATATCAACAGTACAATGACTGAAATTTCTTTTGAGAGCCAAATTTTTTAAACTTAAACTTCTTCTAACGCCACTTCTTCAAAATAGACTCGCCCAGGCCATGGTATTTTGTTGAAGAGCCACACTCAAGGGTCCAAAGAGCCACACGTGGCTCGCGAGCCGCAGTTTGCCGACCATGGTCCTATCCCATCCCCTATCAACCCAATGGAGGCAGACACAGTCTTCACTCTCCTGTTAAGGCAATTGTACTTATACAGGTTAAGTCAGCTACCCAGGGTAGTATGAGGTAGAATGGTGGTGGTGGTGGTAATCTCATCTTCCCCAAAAGTATTTTTTTTAGGACTGTAACAACCCTTAGACTGTATAAACACTAGATTTCTAACTCATCACTCATTCTCATTCAGTGGATGCTGGCAATCACTAGGGGGTTGGCTGTTCAGTCCAGGATTTTGCATTCATTTCTAGGATCCCTTCATGGTCCAAGCAGAGCCTCTGTAGCCCCAGTCCCTGAAGGATTGGTCATGTTTTAATGTCCCAAGATGTTTCTATTTAGGTATGTAAGAAAGAGAAATAGGGCCCCTCCATAACCTATGTTCTTCACTTGCTGAGAGGGACTTCAGAAAGTATCAGGATGTGGAGGGGAAACTAAATCAATAAAAGGAAATGGATGGATCCTTGGTGAGCCCTCCTGGATACCCATCTTGATGATGGATACTCCAAGGCTCACCTGTGGCTCCACAAAAGCTGCCAAGGAGGTTCTGTGGGAACATTTTATATCTCTTGGAAAAAACAATATGGAAACTGTACATGGATGTCTGATAAACGACACATTTTTGGTTGGAATTTTAATAACAAAGTATATTCATATTGGATACTTGATGAAGAACAGAGGTTTAGGTTGGCAGTCTTCAACTAGTGATAAGGGGAAAAATAATTTTTTCTTAATAAATGCAGTTTGCTAGCCAACGTCTTAGAAAAGATGGGGGTCACTGGGTGTGAGGGAAAATCACAGACTGAGACCTTAATGTGGAAATTTAGGAAATGATTGGCCATAAATGAGTTCTATATCTCTTCCTAGGACTTGGGTGTTTAGAAGCCTTCTCTAAACATCCAAGTCCTTCATTGGTGCTCACACAGCACCCTACCTTACCACTTACCACATTTACTGAAATTGTTCGCTTACATGGCACCCTTACCCCCCCAAACCCCCGGAAGAAATTCCTCCAAGGGAGCCATTTGCCTCAGTCGCCTCATCAGTCAAAGACATCAGTCAAATCTAGAAATCAGCCTCCAAAGGAGGCAAACAGCTACAGGAAATCCTCACTATCTCCTGGACCACCTGAATCCTGACAATGTCACTTCCTGGAAACAGTAGTGCGTTTCCAACCTCTTTGCCACTCAACGCAAGGTCAGGGCCCTCTCTCCTCCAGCCAATCTCTGTCTGCTCTTCTTTCCAAGGTGCGCTGCCCCCTGACGTCTTCTGTAGCCTAAACCAAACAAGCCAGAGGAAAAAGGAAGCCACCATTTAAGATGCTGGGTTCATGCCTTTACATTCAGAGCCAATTTGTCCAGCCAATTTGTAATCCAGCAAAACACCAGGCAACTGGCTGAATGTTCTCCTTTTCCACCAGCACTTCGCTCTTATGGAAGTTGCAGGCATGGACATCCCCCCACCCCCCGCCAGCCCTTCCGCTCTTTCTATCCCTCCCATCTTAAGAATTTTACCTTACTACTAAACATGGGTTCAGAATTCCAGTCAATATTGTCAGCAAAGAGGCACAATCCACCATTATAAACAAAATAATTAGAGCTATCCCTGGAATATTAAAATTAAATCATGTCCGAAGCAGTCACAAACACATTGTTTCACCATTTGGAGATGCCTGTGTCTCTCCCTGGCGAACATGACATTAATTAGTTATGCATGGTTATTCCCCACAAAGAGCAAGTTCATTATAAGTTAGCAAATTTCAATTTTACAGCAGGTGTGTTATTCTGAGACTTTTATAAATTGTTCATGTGAGGATAAGCTATATAATTTTACTTTATTTTTTTTTTCTGTTCAATATAGTAGTGAGATACTGAAGGTACATATACCGGAAAGCTACAATTACCAGCTACCAAGATAATGTTTTCCAGGCAAACTAATGGGGTATAAACATGCAATTTTGTATTTATGGCTTATGAATCTTGCTTTAGTAATCACATGAGCCTAGCGGGTAACTTGTTTTGTTTTGTTTTTTTTCTTCATAACTCATTATATGACCTTGGGAATAACAAGTCTTTGCTTCTGCCTTTCTGGATCTACAAAACAGGCTTAATACTGTGGGGGCTGAAGATAATGATGATACTGTCAGTAATGCCTTATATCACATGGTCAAATACATGAGGCTTAGGACATGAAGATACATTATTTTGGAGGGTGGGGAGAATTTAGGGCCAATTCATCCTTGGTTTATTACCCACCGTCTTTTCAGCACAATTTTTTTTTTCATTTTTGTTGGTATTTCGTCTACTAAGAAGCTTGGAATTGGCATATCTCTAATGACAACACCAGAAACAATGGATTTTGTCTTATTTCTCTGCCTTTTCCCCCCTCTTCCTGACAATTTCATCCGCTTTCATTTCTCTATTGTCTTAGCTTTGTCTCACTGCATTTGTTTTCAAAACACTTCAAATGCTGTCCTTTGGAGTGGGTGAGATATGAATAAATATTTCACTCAGTATAATAGATGATCTGGGCTGGTTCAAATTTTCTAAAAGATTTCTAAGCAACAGAGCTATAAAAAAATGTGTTTAACCCTTTGCACATAGTCCTGAATACAGCCACATTCTTTCTACAGACAAGAAAGCCAGGCACCGGCCAGGGAAGCCTCCTGCCAGGCTGTCCTGGGCATAACTGAGTTTTCCTGAGAGCAGCACGATTGGTAGTTAGGGCCCCGTGACTGTATGGGGAGAGGGACCACTCTGTGCACTGGAGGATGTTTACTGCATCCCCGGCCTCCGCCCACTGGATGCCATTGCATCTCCCAGCTCCTGTTGTGACAACCAAAGAATGTCTCCAGATATTACAAATGTCCCCTGAGGATCACTGCCTCCGAGACATCCCTCTCTCCCCGGCTCTGAGTGCACAGGAATGTTCCAGGAGGATCCCTTAACAGGAAGGAGAAAGGGAAGCATCTCAAGATCGAGGCCTGCCACACCAGTACCATTTTTCCCCTGAGCATTCACCACCATTCCTGGATAGTCTCCTGGTGATACCAAAGTCCATGCACAGGAATACCCAACTGGCAATGGGGGTCACATGAACTTGCATTTCTTTGCAGAGGGAAAACAAAGACAAATGCCATTTTGGAAAATCCAGTTAAAATGAGTCTTAATTCCAATTTCATTGAACGTTTGAATGTTTGCATTGACTCCACACCTAATTTTCTCTTCCCAGCAAGGGCTCATAAACCTTGAAGCTCAAGGTATCTCAGGGAAGGGGAGCAAGACCACGCCAGTGATTTTTATGTTTGAAAAACCTCATGTCCCTCCATGGACAGATTCAAGGGGCAAATGTGATCCAACCTCCTTAATAACCAGATGTTTGCAATCATCAGAAATACATCTCTGGCTGTAACCATTTCTCTGTTCTCCAGCATTCAGTCTCAAAGAGAATTTACATAACAACATGTGACATGTAGGATGCTTAAAGGCACCAACCATGACAGGACAAATTACACTCATTTTTCAATACTCTTTGCAAGGTGCTCCACTGCAGGCGCCGGGCGCATGCTGGGCGTTCTGATGGGGCGGTCAAGACCAGCATGCGCAAACAGGAGGGGCGGTGCAGGGAGGCCCGCCCAGGAGGCAGCCCACTTACCCTCCGTAGGCAGGGATGGGGGGCGGGGGCGCCGCGGCCCGAAAGGTGTTGTACACGGTGCGGCCACGGCCTCGCAGGTGCGCCCCTCGGTAGGCGGCCGCGGCGGTGGCGGCTGGATACGGAAAGCCGGGCACTGCAGGGTGAGAGGAGAGAGCAGGGCTAAGACTTGCAGATCCACACACACTTCCAGGAGCCAGGGGTCTAAAGGTGGCAGCTGGGCAGGGGTCAAGGGCCAAGGGCCAATTCCAGAGGGGATGGGCTAGTTAAGATGGTCACAGTGCCTAAGAGAATGTGCTAAATGAAAACATTGACAAAGAATTCTTAAATACAGGATTAAAGTTCATTGCACGGACAATTTTTTAAGGTGGATTGCAATATGTATGTGCAATGTGTTCTCAACATTGTCTATCTATTCATCATTCTACCCAACCATCTATCAATCCATCCATCCATAAATATACATACATATACACACATATGTCTAGTGTGTAATATATATTTATATGTGTCTGAGCACACAATATACATGTATGTATGTATGTGCATGGATATGTATCTGTGCTTGTGTAAGTGAATATGTACATGCATTGTGTACACAGTATGTGTGTGTGTATGTATATGCAGGGGTACGTACATATGTGTATGTGAATGTATATATATGCATATTCATATTTGTGTGTATATAATAATATTTGCAAATACATACATTTCAATGTGTTCATACTTATCTCTGAGGATGAACTGTATGGGTGTTAGTTGTCTGTTCATAGCTTTCCCCCATCCAATGTTTAGTTATTTCTCATATTTTCCTTTATGTGCATATATTGCTTTTTAAAAAAAACGTTAATTGAAATACAGTGCTCCTCCAGACATGTGTACACATCAAGAGTGTACATAGAAACAAATCATTCCCAACGTCCCATCAGCCCCCTAACCATTTGTGCAGCTTATAAACCACAGTAACGGTAATGACAGAGAAGTCTGGCAACTCAACGGCTAAGAAGCGAGTGTGGGCAGGGTTTTCTTCCCTGGGGGGGAATTCTCTGAGCAGGATAACTTGCTGAGGAGTCAAGAGGGAAATTAAGCGTGATGCCTGAGACCCCTGGTAATTAATTCTGTTGCCTGGGAGTCCTTCCTCCCACGGCATGCAAATCCTAACCCAGGAGGCCTTCAGGAAACGGCGCTGCCTTCCAGCTCCTGCCACTTCCCCAGTTCCCCGGGAGCGCTCAGCAGGCCTGCTGTCCCGTCCCATTAAGCAGCAGGCACTGCTGCCCAAACCCCAAGGCACGGAGAGGGTGCTTTTCTGGGAAAATACATGTGGGGACCCGCTGTCTCCGGAGATCTCTATCGGAGGCTCAGGAAGTCCTACAGTGAGGGAAACACTCTAACCCAGCGAGCCCCGCCACCCAAACTCCATTTTCCCGGGCATTCTTTATCTTGGGATTGATTTTGAGAAGAGGAAAGTCAGTCACTTGTTACGCTTCTCTCTCCTATGAGTCTGCACGCTCCCTCCTTCCTCCATGGCCCTTTCATCTTTGCATCTCCTCCTGCCTCCCCAAGTCAACAACAGGAGCCCCCCCTGATTTTATCCACAGCAGGTTCTAAACACTGGGCACCGGAAGGAAGGTGTGGATGACGTCACTACCTGGCCAGGTGAATGAAGTTGTGGGCCATGGTCAGGCCCAGGGGTGGGCAGCCATCCAGCAAGCCCTCTCTCCTGGCCCATTTTCTCCTCTGACCCCGCTGACCTAACAGGAGCTCGGGGGAGTTCCCGAGAGAGGAAGTCACATGAGATGAGCCAGGGTGTGATGGGTTTCCTCCCTTCCACAGCCCTCCATCCCTGCCCCATATCCTTGGGCTTTCACAGTGTGATGGCGTGCCATGCCGGGAAGGACACGGAGTCCCTTTGGGCATGACATAAACGCCAGGAAAGGACTCCTGGCGAAGGAAGCTCTTTTACTTCCTTAACTCAACACACCCACACTTCCCTCTTCCTGGAACTCTATTTTATGAAACACCTAACTGCTCCCAGGGTGTTGTATTTCCTGTTGGGCTAAAGTGGTCTCCACCCTATGTCCAAACTGCCAAGAGGGGCTTTCCCCTTCCGACCGTCACACTTAATGGTACATGCACTCCACCCCATCTCATCCCATTACTCCCCGCCCTCCGACAGTGAGTTTGCAGCTGCGTGGTGGGTGGCAGGGGGCAGGGAGAGGAGAGGGCTCCCACAGAAGTCACTCCCAATTCTATACCACCTCATGGACCTGCATGGATTGGACTCTGATCCTTGACCCTGAGATGAAGACTGACTGGCTGTCATTCAGAATTCTCTGTGTGTCCCTGAAGGGTGAGCAGCCGGCCTGTTTCGGGGATTGTACCATATCTTTCCCTCATGAGGATGGTAAAATGTTAGGATGGCTGGACCATGCCAGAGTGATTCCATCTTTCTATTTGTGTCTGAGACCATACCAGTTATTTTTAACTGTTTTTAAATATATTTTTTAATTGATTCCAGAGAGGAAGGGAGGAGAGATAGAAACATCAACGATGAGAGAGAATCATTGATCGGCTGCCTCCTGTACGCCCCACACTGGGGATGGAGCCCACAACCCGGGCATGTGCCCTGACTAGGAATCCAAACGTGACATCCTAGTTCATAGGTCGACGTTCAACCACGGAGCCACACGGCTGGGCTGTACCCTGTTTTATTGTTAAAAACAAATCGTGCCACTGTCCTTAACTCTCAGCCTGCCAGCCCCTAGCACCCACGTCTCCTGGCGCTGGTTTTAAATAATTGTAGAGAGGTGTTGGTCTTAACGGGGAAAGCGGTAAATCCTAATATCATAAAAGCCCAGAACTAATGAGATACGAGGTGTTTGCTTCAGGCCCGGGGAGAAAATGAGGGAGCATGGCTTTGACTCCAACTCCATCTCCCCACAGTTCAAACATTAAGTTTTCATAGGAACGCCCTGGATTTTGAAATAAAGAAAATGAAAGATTCACAATCTGGCAGAGCAGCTGGCTGCCAGTGTGAGGAAACACGGTAATTATGCTGACCCATTCATTATCGCCGGCTGCGGTGCCGAGCGAGCGAGGCAAGATCCCTCTCAGCGACAAGCCGGTTTTACAGTAATTCTTGGAGGATTTAGATGTTGGGAGATAACATGAAACAGAAGCGGGGCAGCAGAGCGAGGGGGGCACAGGCTGCTAAAAGGGCAGAGCCAGGGTTCCACCTGCACCCCGTTTCCTACAGAGAGAAAATGTCCTTCCCGAGGCAGGAAAAGGTACTGATGGGCCTTCACACAAGGCTCTTTGGGCTTCTCTACACAGGCCAGATGCGAGGGGTTCTTATTTTGTTAGAGGAACACGGGGAAGACTTCACATCAACTCCTGGTGTAAATATTGCTTTCCGGGGGGCCCAGGTCCCCTTAGGTAAACTAAGCTGGTCCCATAGTTCATGCATTGGAGCAAAGCCTCCTGAGAAAGTGTGCGAGTCTCCCAGATGGATGAGCTCAGCTCTCGCTTTCCTGTTGTCAGTTGAGGACTGGCCAAGGGGCCTGCTGGTCTCTGGTTAGTCATCATCACTAATGAGCATGTCCTTCCTCTTTCTTCCTTCCTATCCTCAATCCCTCTTCCCCTCTCTTTCCTTCTTCCTCCTGTCCTCCCTCCCTCCCTCTTCCTTCCTCTCTTTATTTGTTAATCTTCTTCTGGACAAGGCTGCCATGAACTTCCCTTTTGTGCAATAAGTCCTCCCTTCACATCCTCAATAGATGCTGCGGCTGTAAGTGAAATGACATACCAATAACAAAACCAACTTATAGGATAGGCTAATGGATACACAC
Source organism: Cnephaeus nilssonii (assembly GCF_951640355.1). Classification (NCBI taxonomy): domain Eukaryota; kingdom Metazoa; phylum Chordata; class Mammalia; order Chiroptera; family Vespertilionidae; genus Cnephaeus; species Cnephaeus nilssonii. The sequence goes on along the minus strand of NC_137073.1, from coordinate 19,467,891 downwards.
AAGAGCTAAGTGCCCCCTGCACCTCATCAGCCATTATAACAAAACAATGTTACTGGAGGGCCTGCTGTACTGACAATCCAGTAGCTTGGACCCCAGGGCTGAAGGACTCTCGCTGGTGCTGGAATGAATGCAAGCTCCATGAGGGCAGGGAGCACCTCGGCTCTGCCCACTGATTTACAAGGCTGCCTGGCGCAGAGCAGCCTCAGGTACCTCACATCGTGCCTGGACTCCTTCTGGTGGTTAAGCAATGCCAAGCTGCTTCTTTATGGGGGGTAAAGGGCTTACCTCTGTACTTCCGATCTTTCATAACGCTGTCTTCTATACAAAATGCCCTGCCCAGCTTTTGCAGAAAAACAGTATGCAAATGACACAATTGGATCTGAATCATGATCCTTGTAAAAATAATTTCTGTATCCATACGTTTTGGTGCTGAGTTGGCCCAGACATAGCAACCCGACTCGGAATATCTTTGATTCTGATGGGGAGGCAAGCTGGATAAGTGTATTGGACTTGGTATTATTGCAAACCCTCAACTCCTATCAATGCCCTTTTATTGCTGCACAGTGTCAGGATCTGAAGATGGGTTTCCTGTCCTGGGGAAAAGCAAGCAGGTGATACCTATTAAAGGCGCCTTCCTTCCTGCAGCCCCACACCATGCTCCTGGCAGCCCAGCGAATCAGTCTCTGAATGCAATGCATTTGTGCAATAAGAAAGAACAGCAAATATTTATAACCCTTAACTTGTCCGATTTGCAGCTGTGCCTTTTATGTGTCCTCCCACCTCCCTTCAAGGCTGTTCTCCAATGGGTGGTTTAGGACAACAGGGCTCTCTTCTCTTGCCACTAAGACAAATCATCAATTTCAAGGGCAAAAACGCCACAACTGTTTGTCGAGCTTCCTTCAGAGTCAACATAAGATGCAACTACTTTTTATTCACTTGCCCACCAGATATGCTGGTTTGTAGATGCTGGGACATGGTTAACTGCATATTTAAAGCAATTACTTGAATAAATGCTTCAGATACAGATTAAACACCACCAAAATGGCTTTGTCCTTGGACCTTGTAGAAAGAGACATCTCATTATGCACTTTCTTTGTGGCAAGACACTTATTTTATGTTGAGTAAAAAAATTATCATGCCATCTATCAACGCCCCACTTCTGGAGTTTGGATCCAGCAAGTGGGTAAGAAATGTTTAATAAGCCCGAGCTGGTTTGGCTCAGTGGATAGAGCATTGACCTGCAGCCTGAAGGGTCCCAGGTTCGATTCCAGTCAAGGACACATGCCTGGGGTGCAGACTCAATCCTCAGTAGGGCTCCTGCAGGAGGCAGCCAATCAATGATTCTCTCTCATCATTGATGTTTCTCTCTCTCCCTCTCTCTTCCTCTCTGAAGTCAATAAAAAAAATATATTTTAAAAAAATGTTTAAGAAATCTAGTGCCAAATGCCAAATGGAAACTCAGAGTGTCCTCTCCACGTCTGTTAAATCACTGTTAACAAAAGTCATACACTGTCACCCTGCCCAATACTGGTTGGTAAATGTAAATTAAAGAACTGTGTTGGAAAGAAAAGACACAAAATTAGAGGCATTTCTGAACCTCAACGCTGGAGTTTGATTGTGTTTTTTTTTTTCTAGTTGAACGTCAAGATAATAAACATGTAAACAGGCCATCTATGGGAAACAATGCAGAGTGTTCAGGCTGCTTGATGGATACAGTATAAATCCTTAGTTCTTGGCAGGAGAAGAGAGAGGCAAGGGAGGGGAAAACCCATAGGTTCATTATCCTGGAAAGGTTCCCTCTGAAACCTTATCCAGCATGAATCAAAGTGAAAAATCTGATATCACTGCAACGAAAATTGGATTTAGCTCATAAGCTAAAAATGAGTTTCTCCCAAAGAAAACAGGGCAAGAGCTTTTCGGAGCAAATACCAATTGAGCATCTTGTTGATACATCAACAGTCTCAGCCCACCCACTCCCAACCTTCAGCTCGATTTATACCCAGAGCTCATTTTGGGGGAGGTGAGTGGAGTAACCATCCCCGTAAGTGGGAATAGGGAGTTCTTTCTATACCCTGGGACTCAATGAAATGGAAACTTTAGGGATGAAACTTTAGGGATGTAACAAGAGGCGTACTGTGATGTGCTGGAGGATCAAAGAAAAGCAACGTTTTTAATTGGAAGATGCGTGGGTGTATCAACCAGCCCAATGAGCCATTTACCCACGTGTCCGCTGCTTCCTGTCTGTCTCCCCCTCAAAGACAAAGCCTTCACCTCCAACCTTCTATGAGCTCTGCCTTCAATGTATTTACCGTGACAAACACATGCTCGCACCCCTCCCCCCTCTGTCTCTTTTACAAAGTGGTGCTTACCTTAGAAAATAAACACAAATGAGATCATCTCACCAGCCCAGGAATCCCAAGAGAAGAAACACAAAACCAGTGGAAAATACTTGAGGGTGCTAAACTGCATATTAAAGTTTTAGAGCTCTGGGAGAGAGAGCAGAGTAGCAGATGCAAAAGCCGACAGGGGGCAGATTCTACATCAAAGCCGTAAAAATATACAACCGCTTTAATGGGCAATTATTCTTTGCATTTGTGCGCTGGGTTGAATTTGCATGAGGTTGCCAGATGCCCAAGAAAAGGTGTGCCATCGGAATGGAGAAGGGGGGGGGCTCTCTTTTTGTCCCCCACAAAGCCACTTCCTCACCACCCGCTTCTTTGAATGTTTCAAGACTGAGAAACCTTCATGCTAATTTGGGGTTGGATTGCTCTGTGGGCAGTTTATGGTAGGAAATATTCACTCACATAATTCTGGGGGTGCAGACGCGATTTCAACAGCAGGCGCGCGGTTCTGTGGGATTCCCCTTGAGGGATTTCCTGTTCCATACGCTGGACCATAAATTAAGAAGTGGCATAATAGGTAACACACTGAAGTGAATAAACAGCCAGCTATAGCTCCATTTCAGAGGTAGAGCATCCTGTGATACACATCACAATGAAGAGCCAGAAAGAGAATGATTTTTTTTTCTCTCCAAATGGCAAAAAGGTTTGTTTAAAATGGATCTCAAGTAAAGGTACATCGAACTGGTTTATAACAGAATTTATACACAACTAGGTCACTATCTTTAAATGACTTTACATGGAAAATTGCATGTGATGGGACATATTTAGTTCTAGGTCAAAGTAAAAATGGAAAGGCTTATTTTTTTTTTAAATTCAGTAATCTCAAGGTTTAGGGGGAAAAAAGAAGAATGCCATCCATTCCATCACTTACGAAAAGCCCAAAAGAGCCACTTAATTTGTTGGAATCTCCAGTTCTCGCACTCACGTATTTTATCCCGGAAACACACATTTGGGATGGACTCTCGTTTCATTTAGCAATGCAGGTTGATATTAAATACCGCTGTTTAGAAGTGAATAAATCTACATTTTGGACAAACAGTTCCTTATAGGACACCCTCATTTGAAATGCATTGAATAGGAAAACAAAAATTTCTAATTAATGTACAAGTCTAATCACCATTCTCCACATGGAAGAGTAATTTTTCACTGTTCATTTGCTCGGTTTAATCTCAAAACTGACATAACAGAAACGCAATGTCCTATAAATCTCCACTCACTTGTTTCTTTTAATATTCATATTCCATTGAACTGCAGCTGCTTGTTGCTTCAGTCTATTACAACTTGCAAAAGTGTCGATAAAAATATTATGAAAGGCAAGATGTGTTTCTTCCTGGCTGCGCGTGCCATTTATTTGGGGAAAGACAATAAATGGCTCGTGGATTGTTCCCCGGCCTGCTGCTTGGTGGGTGATTAGTGATTAATTACCTGGCAGCAAATTGACATGGCACGAGGAAATTGACACAGCCCTGATTAATTAACTTTTTATGGGCGGTAGTTACTCACAAAACATTGCGCACCATAATTGAATCTCTCTGCATAACGTCACGGTACAAAAGTTTTAGTCAAATCCAAATTAGCCAGAAGTTTCTAGGCTGTTATAGGCTGTGTGGAAGGGATGGGCAAGGATTTGAACTTGGAGAGAAATGCACATATTTTGAGGGGGATAAAGATGGTGACACTGTACTGGTCGGACTGCCCAGGCTGAAGTCATTGACCTGAATCTTTACTGTATGAGCCTAAAAGGCCACATGTACCCCCAGTTTCTGGCTGCTGCTTCTCTGTTGCTCCTGCAGGTTCTGTCTTTTGTTCAGTCTCTACCGGGTGAGTTAATTCCCTCACTCAAATCTTGGTTCCAACATCATCTCCTCCTCCAAGGCGTTTCCTCTCAACTGTACCCTCCATCTCCTACCTGCCTCCACAGTCTCTATCACCCCCCCACCCACTCCACTAATCACTCTTTCAATCTCTTATTTGATTGCAACTTTAGACTTTATTTTGATCAATACTGTGTCTACAGCACCTAGAGGGTTACCTGGTCCAAGGTAAGTCCTATAATGTTTATGGATTATATTGTCAGATAAACTAAAATGCCAGAGTAAGTGGTCCAGTTACAGAAGAAAAATGGGTGATGCTTCATGAACCTGTAGGACTTGGTAAGATGCTGCATAGGGAGGATGCAGATTCTACAAGAACCTGGTGTAGTGAGAACATCAGTGGTAAGGGACTCTGGACCTTTTGTATCTATAAGTTCTGGCAGTGATAACTGAAATAATCCAAGCAACGTCGTGAATACAGCTGGCAAATGGCACCGCCCCGTACTCCATTGCCAATGCAGGAGATCTGACTGTACGTTATAACAGCTACTATTTACTCACACTTGCTAACCTCCAGATCCATCAGTTCACTCACCAGCTCTTCACAAAACCATAGAAACCAGGTAGAATGACAATCTTAGTTTCTTGGGAGGAACCGAAGATACAGAGCGGCTCACAATCTCACCCAATTATCTGAACTCAAACATCTTAACACTAGAGAGACTATCATCTGACCTATTACCCAACAGGCAACTAGGACAAAGGCATCCCATGTCAGCTTTGGACAAGACTTTCTCCATTTTCCTTCCTTCCCATTGTCTGTACAAGCTGCTATTATCATTTCCCTATGTCCATACTGCATCCCCCCCCCAAAAAAAAAACAGCCCCAATTCATCATGGACTGAGTTCATCTGCAGAGGAATCTGTTGACAAGTCTCCCTGAGACCTCAGTGTGCTCTTTGCTGGGTGGGGGCAGGGGGGTAACAGTGGAGGAGGGGGCAGGTGCATTGCTAACGTTCTTTATTTATGTTCTGAGATTTTAAGACACCTGGAAGGGCTTTGCTCTTTTTCTACTAATTGGATCCAGGCCGCAGGGGTCACTACTGATTTATGTTCCCAATAAGAGTCCAAGGCAAGCTGTTTCCCTTCTCTACTGGGGCTTATCTCCACATCTGGATGGAGCCTGCGGGGCCGTATACAATCCAGAAATGTTGGGGAAATGGACTCTCCCAGCAATGGACCTGGGTCGCACTAGAATGGTGTTACACACACAAACCTCATCACTGTCAGAATAACAAGCTCCTTATGACTCAATTCAACTAGAATTTTTCTCCCAGATTTGAGCAAGAAACTTCCATAATATTTATTTGGGAGTGTTGTGCTTTTTTTTTCTGAACAGAATTAATAGTGTTATCAGTTATTACTTTACTCACAACATGGTTAGAATAAATCTCTTCCTCAGAAAGAAATGAGTCATGGACCAAAAAATAATAATAATAATAATAATAATAATAATAGTAACAGTACAATGAACACACAGAGATGTACTCTAAATGGTGAGTCTGGTGTTACCAAAGCAGAAATGTTTCCTAACTTCAAAACAAATTTAAAACACTGCAGCAAAACCACACACAACGCTCATGCACAGGTATTCTTTCATCATTCATGTCTTTGCAACTTGGAATGAGGACAGAAGCCTTGGTTTGTGACTAATTGCCACACTCCTCTGCCTACCTCCTCAAGTAGCGGCCTCTTTTCTCCCAGGTTACAAATGGTCAGATTAATCCAACAGAAATGTGTGGAATGCCATGGTGGCTGAATGTGCAGTGATGGGCTTTTACTGCGCACAAGACATATTTGTGATCTGTCTACGCACAGGTATTGACAATACCCCCCCGGGGCAGGATTTTTGTAACATTTCATCCTGCAAAACGAGAATGAATCTCAATCTTGGAGTGTTTGACTTGGCAGGACCACAGAAGGCATTGCAAAAGTGCTTTCTGTCATTTGATGGGATGTTGGAGACAAAACTGGGAGATGCTGAGGTCTATTTTAATTTGGATGAAGCGATTTGCCAAAATCTATTTGTTTGACAAAACCTGTACTGGTGTTAAAATTTAGCTTTTTTTTTTCAGGCAGCCATGGGAAAAAATTCAAATAATTTCTATAAATAATTACTTTATCGAGTGCATATACACAGTAAAGGCTCAATTGCTAAATCATTCATGATCTAGCTAACAGCTGGCTGAAACAGCAAGCTCGGTGAATTGCCTCTCCAGGTAGGAAACAGGGCAAGTGAGATAAATTAGCTTCCTTATGTTGGGCTGGATTTCCATGACTCTCTGGGGTTGCTGCAGCTCCGCACACGAGGCCCTCAGAGGGGGTGGCAGTGGCTCCCCGGATGGGGACACGATGCCAAGGCATCAATCATCTTACCTCCAGCCATCGCTGTGGGTATAGTTTGTTGAGGCCATCTGATTTTCAGAGCCAGCTTCCAGATTTGAAAGACTGAGTCCTGATCCTTTGAGTGACACCCTAAGCCAGGGCTGGAGGACCTTTCCCTGCCAAGGGCCATTTGGATATTTATATCATCATTCTCAGGCCATACAAAATTATCAACTTACAAATTAGCCTGCTATATTTGGTCAAACATTTAATTAACTCACCCCTAATGCCTTGGCAGAGCCAGACCAAATGATTTCCCTGGCCTTGTATGGCCTGCAGGCTGGATGTTCCCCACCCCTGCTAAGCAAGCCATCTGGACCTAGGGGTCCCCTGCCTGATGTCAGAACTGGAGCCCTCCCCAGACCCCCAAGTAGAACAGAATGAAGGAGACCATGCAGAAATGATCCAGTTGTCCGTCCAGTCACTATTCCAACATCAACCTTCCAGACCAGCTTCTTTGGTGAACTTTCTCAAGTACTGAAGAATATGGCTTCTAAGAAAGAAGGGAAGGGTCACGCCTTTGTTTGAGGAGCTACATTGCCTCAAGCAAATGGAAAGGTTTTTTCACAACAATATTTGATGATCACAGGTGAGTGGGTATCCATGAATACCTTCACAGCAAAGAGCCTAGGCCAAGGTCACACCTCTAGTGTAACCTTGACAATTTAAGCCCAGCTCTGCCTGATTCCAGATCTTCTCACTAAATCATGTGGATGCTCAGAGAGAACTTTGTAGAACCAATACTAGGGGCTAAAATTATCTTTGGCCAAGTAATACTCCGTTGCATATATATGCACCACATCTTCTTTACCCAATTGTATACTAATGGACATTTAGGTTGCTTTCATATCTTGGATATACAATGGAATATTACTCAGTCATAATAAAAAGAATGAAATCTTGTCATTTGCAACAACATGAATGGACTTACAGGATATTACGCTAAGTGAAATGTCAGACAGAGAAAGACAAGCACCATATGATTTCACTTACATGTGGAAACTGAAAAACAAAAACTGTAAAATAAACAAACAGAACAGAAATAGACTCATAGATACAGAGAACAAACCGATGGCTGCCAGATGGAAGAGGGTTTAGAGGCTGGGTGAAAAAAGGTGAAGGGATTAAGATGTACAAATTGCCAGTTATAAAAACAGTCATGAGGATGTAGAATACAGCATAGGCAATACAGTCAATAACATTGCAATGACTATGTATGGTGTCAGGTGGGTACTAGACTTATGCGGGCCTAGGGGCGCCCTTTGTAAGTAATATAAATGTCTAACCACTGTGCTGTACAACTGAAACCAATATAATATTGAATGTCAACTGTAACTGAAAAAAACTAATTAAAAATAAATAAATAAAATGATTTTTGGGAAATGGTGCTTAGATCCCTGTCGCATTCACCAAGGATGGGGATAATATAGATCCTTGAGCAGGTGTGCCCATAGAGGTGGTTTTTGTGTCTTTGTTTGTTTGTTTATTTTTCCATAAAAAGTGACGGGGTATCAGGAGTCCACACCACATGCCAACAAAACCCCAGGAGACAGATCTAAAAGGCATGGTGTGCTATTTGGTCCTGAAAGCTGCATTTTGTTCACACTCCCCACAAGCTCTCCAGTAGCGACAAAATAGCTTTACATAAATGAAAACATGATTTAAGAAATTGATGGTTTTGGAGTCCTTAGTAGAGCAACTGTTTAAATTATCGTGTTTAAATGGACTACGCCAGGCTATTTTCCCTCAATGGGAGACAAGCTCAGTTTCCCTTTTATGAATCTCCACACTGTGCAGGGAGAGTCACTTTTGAAGAGAAATAAGGCAAAGGGGGGAGGGGGGGAACTCTGCAGTTAGACACCTTTCTATGCAAGAAGCACCATGAGTCCCCCCCCCCCCCCCCCCCCCGCCAGCACTTGAATTATATGAGTGTCATTGGATGTTCTTACTTCCCTCCTAACATGCTCACTCCCAGCTCTGCAGCCAATGAGAGGGCGTGGCTCCACCTGCAAAGCTGGGTCCCCAGGAATGCACACCTGCACCATGGTATCAAACCGCCCCTTTATATTCCAGGAAATCAACCGGACCTTATCTTTGGCCCCTGCAAATTTCATGTTCAGAGCTCTGAACTCAGAATAGAGGGTTGTGGTTTTTTTTTTCTTTCTTTCTATTTTAAATCCACATTAGTTTGAGAAAGCCAATGATATACAGATGAGCAAATAAAAAATGAACTCGGAAAATAGCTTCTCAACTCATTGAAGGATTTCCCTCTGGCCCCTGCCAGGGGCGGTGGAAGGTGGGCATGGTGGAGGAGTTAAATGGGGGAGCTGCACCAGGCAGTCTGCAGCTTCTCCTAAGAAAACGTGAGCATTAAAAAGTGCTTTCTGTCAGTGGGATCACAGGACTCGGGTTCCCAGGGAATTCCCCCAAACAACTGCCTCGCTGCCTTTCAGAAACGTCTCATCTTGGCCTTGTTCTCTGGCTGTGCGAGCACGGGAATCCCAGGACAACGTGGTTTATTGTTTTAATATCTGTCTGACACAAAGCAAACCATCCTCTGGTGACTCCTTATCTGTCATATGTGTTTCTGTGAAAGAAATATCAAGACAAATAAGATGTTTGGGGGCACACCGCGGGACGGCAGGTTTTGCAACCGGCGTCTTTTGCAGAAGGGAGACCCCCGTCTGAAAAGGAAGAAAGCCACCATTCTGCATGGAGATTAATAGCCAGAGCGCCGGAGAGCCAAGAGCAGCTGCCTGGAATGTGGCTTCTCCGCAGATTCTTCCCTTTAAGCAGCTAAGGGTGGAGGGTGTTTTACTAGTGATTTTCTTTTTATTTTCCTGAAATTCATTTTTTTTTTAAAAAGGACAAAGAAGAAGTAATGGGACTATTACTATTCGGCCAAAGTAACCACACCGATGTGGAAGTGGGAGCTAACCCAGTTGGGCTGGAAATGGTGGGGACTGAAAATACAAATGAACCACTTCTGAAAACTGGTGTCCAGGCAGAATCACTAGGGAAAAAAACAACTCTTAAAAGTAACCTCTTAATAAATGAGAGATGTGCTGGGCCGTGGGAACGCAGGGCAGATGGAGCAAAGCGAGGAGATGGTGCTCAGGTGATGGAGAAAGAATGGTTTCTGGGGTCTCTTCATCAGCAGTGGCTGCCGACAGCTGGGTCCAACTGTGGACAACCACTGTTCAGTCCATCAGGCGTGTGCTATGATTGAGGCAACAGGCAGAGCATGGCACGTGGTAGGTGTCTCAAAATCTCTTCTTCCATGAATTCAACGAGGGAACTAGGACTGCAGAAGCTAAGTGTGTCTATCTCTAGTGTGGAATGATGGGATAAGCATGGATATTTAGTTCACCTACCAGGAGGTGTTAACAGTGGGTAAATCTCCGAATGGGAAAGACCTCCCAAATATCCCTAGGAGTGGTGTGTTTGCAATTCTGAGATCTTAGCCTTATATATCTGTCCATTATCTATCTTTTCTATGAGAATGTAGGCACTACAGCATCAACTTGTGGACCTCGTGTTCACTTAGTAGTCACAGGGCATAGAATGGTACCTGGCATGTGGAAAGAACCTGATGAAGATTGGTTGAATAAAGTGATGCATTTTCAATCCCCTTCCCCATCAAAGGACAGATGAGTAAAGAGGAAGGGCTTGTTTCAGAGACAGTGACAGAGGGCACACGCTGTCACCATAATGCTAAGTCATGGACACAGAAGGAATGAAGCACTGGCTGATTCCTGATCAGAAGGATCCGTCTGAGCCTCTCTGACAGCCAGCATTGGGCAGTGTGTGGGAGGAACCAGAAGAGGCCGGGGTGGAGGGTGAGGGATCCTGGGAGGGCTGAGAAAGTCTCACTATCTATCCCAGGAAAACAGCACCAAAACAAAGCCCCCACATCCAGATTTGTTTGTTGTTTATTGTGAGAGCAAAACTACATCAATTGAAATTGTATCTAGTCTGAATTTATGTCTACATTCTAATTTAATATGTATCAGGGAGAGGGTATTCTTTGACATGTTTACCTTCCATTATTTGTCTTAAAATGTGACAAAATAATTCAAAATGCCCAAAATGCATGAGGGTGCACATTGAAAAGAAGTCTCCTTTGCCCTAGCTGGTTTGGCTCAGTGGATAGAGCATAGGCCTGCAGAGTGAAGGGTGCCGGGTTTGATTCCAGTCAAGGGCATATGCCCGGGTTGGGGGCTCGATCCCCTGTGGGGGGTGTGCAGGAGGCAGCCGACCAATGATTCTCTCTCATCATTGATGTTTCTATCTCTCTCTTGCTTTCCCTTCCTCTCTGAAATCAATAAAAATATATTAAAAAGAAGAAGTCTTTTTATCTCCACCCCCAGGGAGCCAGCTGCCCTGTGCCCTGCCCACCTTTTTATTTTTCTTTATTGCTGAAAATCTTACAGCTGTCCCATTTTAAATGATGGTCTGACAAAGGGGTTGGTAACCTATAGGCCAAATCTGGCTTGAAGACCGTTTTGTAAATAAAGTTTTATTGGAAGCACAGCCACACCTATTCATTTATGTATAGTCTATGGTGAGTTTCAAGAGACCAGGTGGTCCATAAGACTGGAACTATTGACTCGCTGGCCTTTTAAAGAACAACTTTGCCAACCCTGGCCAGGCAGAGCAGACAGGGAAGAACGGCCTCTCCAGAAATTCTGGGATGGGAAGGACAACAGGGGCTGAGCGGAGAGGCTGGGCAGCTGCTTAGAGTTTCTGCCTGACCAGTCCCTGTGCGGACGTTTCCAGAAGCCGAGCAGGTGGCACTGCTGGTTTGCAGCCACTGGTGGGAAAATTTAGAGACCAGTAAAGGTGGAAGTCTTGAAATTCTGTTAGGCCGGGTTCAAGTTGATCTGGCTGTGGGACACTGCACAAGTTCCTTAATCCCTCTGACCTCAAATTTTCTCATGTAAAAGGAGGCAGAATAATCATACCTATTTCATAGTTAACTTGTGAGGATTAATTGAAAAAGTTCATATGAATGGTTAGCAGAATGCTCAACATATAGGAAGTTCTCAATAACCATTTATTATTATTATTATTGTTGTTGTTGTTGTTGTTGTTTTATATATCAGGGCAGGAACTAGGGTAAGATTAGTTAGGCACTCACCTTGGGTGTAAAATTTAAATGAGGGACCTCCAAAGAAACAAGTAATCAAGATGAAGTATAGTTCAGTGCAATTTAAAAAAATAAAATTATTGCCAAAAATTTCATGAGAAACAGTCCAAATTTAAATAAAGAGCCCTGGCCAGTGTGGCTCAGTTGGTTGGGCTTTGTCCTGTGCACCGAAAGGTTGCTGGTTCGATTCAAGGTCAGGGGCATGCCTGGGTTGTGGGCTCAATCCCCGAGGTCACAGGAGGCAGCAGATCCATGTTCTGCTCTCACATCCATTTTTCTCTTTCTCTCTCCCATCTCCCCTACCCTCTTCTCTAAAAAATATCAATAGAAATATCTTTTTAAAATCTAAATTAAGAAGTGCTAGGCTGAGCCATATTGGATCCTAAGGCAAAATATAAATTAATAATAATCATCCTATCTTAGGAAAAATGTTAATATTTGTTCCATGAAATTTTTCCATTCAATGCCAATATTTTGAAATATTGCATCAACATACTATTCACCTTGATGACTGAGCTTCCTGGAGCCTCTGTAAATGTTGTCTGAGGGGAGTGCCTCACTTTCCTCAACCTGGTCCCAGATTATTCTTCTCTAGAAACTGTTAGAAAAGCCTTTCTGGGAGGCTGCCAGGAAGCTCCGAGTTACTGGAAAGAGGACGTGTGTGTGTTTTTTTAAACCGATGTATCAGTAACACAATGCCCTGGATGTGCACTTTCTATTATTGAACTCAGTCTAGTGACATTTTCTGTATTGGGCAGAAGAAAGAGGAAGCCATAAATTAAGTGAGGCCATTGCTTTAATTACAGAAACCAATGGAAGCTCTATCCATTACCTAAATGTAGAAAGTGCAGGCCTGATTTATGTATGTTTCTGCCACTTAAATCATTGTTTTATGAATTCCACACAATTACTTCCATACAATCTGCAATCAATATATCAATTAAAACTATGCCACTAGCACTTGCCCTTGAGTTTCATAAAAGTGAATGGAGGAGATGACTTTGCATTTCGATAACATTAAGGTTCCTGAGTATTTGCCTGTGATAACAGATTTTTTTTCCCCTTGCTGTCAGGGGTGAAAATTTAGGAGCAATAAACAGTTATCTTCCTTTTATTTTAGGATTTGTCTTTGCATAGGTTGAAAGTGGTGGCTTCCATGTAACTATGTGAAAATACTTGTATGCATTGATAAGCATATAGAACCATACAGAAATTGCTGCTGAAAAATGCTTTTTTTCCGAGTCCTTTACAATGAAACTGGCCCCTCTGTGTCAAGGTGTTTCCTACGGACTAAAGTCTGCTCATTGCCCCCGACCCTAAACTCATATGTAGACCCGTTAAATCCCACTATGCTAGTACTTAGAAATGGGAGGTAATTAGGTTTATATGAGGTCAAAAGGATGGGGCCCTCAGGAAAGGATTAGTGCCTTTAGAGTGTCATATGAAGACACAGTGAGAAGGCCATCATCTACCAGCTAGGAAGAATTCTCACCAGAACAGACCATGTTGGCACTATGGTGTCACTAACAAAAGAAAATACAGATATATTTGCCTATATAATTAAGACTATATGCTGGAATGTAAGCAAAATCAAATGACCGAAATAGGATAGATATTGGCAACATCTATCCTATACTCAGGTTATTCTCCCTGATGAATAATGATCTCTCAATGTGAATTAAAATAAATGAGAAAACACATGAGAGAAATGAGCAGATGTGTATTGAAAAGTCACTAGTGGTAACATCCAAACGACAATTAAATTTGTGAAGGATGATGCTCTTCACTGGGAGAAAGGCAAATGTTCACTGGAGCAAACTGAAATGCTATTTTTCATCCATCCAATTTGCAAAATTAAAAAAAGCAAAATATGCAGGTGCTGGCAAGAATGTTTGGACAGAACAAACAGTCCCATGTTTGGGAGTCTAGATGTAAAATGTGAAGCTCTGGTGTGTCAGGGTATACATACAAGTGTTTGTGGGGTGGTATAAAAAGAAGGAGCTTGAACTACCATGGATAGAGAATGGTTGAGTAAACTGTGGACCACCCACGTCATGGAACAGCATGACAATATCAAAAGGCTTAACAGGAGATGGTTCACGTGTATTATTAAATGAAATGAAACATGATTCATATGTGTACACTGCCCTGTTTAAAATCGTACTACTACCACTCCCCCTTGCATGTGTGTATGTCCTCCTTTGCATTATTATGAAAACATGTAGAGAGATACTTACCAGGGATTCAATGTGAATTACTTGAAGAACTTGTGTTTTTTAATGAAGTGGGAATATTTTTACCATATTATTCCATACGTGTGTGTTTTGGTTTGTTTGCATGTTTCCCTGATTACAGTGAGCCCATGTCTCTTTTGTCTTTGAAAATCTATTCGTAAAATGGTAAAGAAAATAAAGCTGGTGATATTTACCTCCTTCTGGAAACATCTACTCCATATGGAAATGAGGGTGAGTGATTGCTGGCTTTGCTGATCCATATTGGAGGTGGGCTTTCATATTTATGGAACCAATGATTTACCGCTGCGTGTTTCAACGAGTAAAAACCAGAGTAATGCCTTCACTTGGAAGAGAGGTGAGATGTTCTTTACCTTCCTACTTCGGCCTGGCGACGTTTTTATATTATGCATTCACTGTGTGCAAACAGTGCTCATGTGGCTGGTGCCTTTCACTCCGGACAGGCGGGGCCTGCCCACCACTGGCCTAGGGGTTGTGTTGTTTGCTATTCAAAGCACACACAAGGTTAATTAATTAATTAATATTATTTTAAAATTGCTCTAGCCGGGTGGCTCAGCTAGAATGTCATTCTGTACACCAAAAGGTTGCAGGTTCGATTCCCCGTCAGGTCACATAGCTAGGTTTTAGGTTCAATCCCTGGTCGGGACACATACAGGAGGTAGCTAATTGATGTTTTCCTCTCACATCCATCTCTCTCTCTATCTCTCTTCCTCTTTCAAATTAATTTAAAAAATTTGTTTTAAAATGATTAAAAGTATTTTATTAGATTAATTTAGTTGATTGAAATTAATTTCTTAAGACAACAATATTAATACTACATGTTTTGCATTTGGGGCAAGATGATCTTCCCTTATTCTCTGGAGTTTTGCTCTGACTTTATTTAAAGTTTGGCAGAAAGTAGGCCCGTTGTACATTCCGAATGAGTGGTTTATGAGGACATGTAAGAGGATGTTTGGTGTCCCATGATACTTGAACTAGGGTTTCACACTAGGCTAAAAGGCATGAGGAGAAGAAACTGGAGTCAGTGGTATGAGATGGGAGACTCTATGGGATTAGGCTGTACTGACAGTACCTGCGTGCAAACCTTTCTCTGAATGCTTTCATGTCCTGGGTTGTACTATGAGGATGGTTCACTTAAGGGGGAAAACCCATTATGCAAAAATGCATCTTAAAAAAACAGATAACTTCAGTAGAGTTATTTTCATTACTGACTAATTCAGCAGGGTTCCTTTAAAAACCATCTCCCCTACTGCATTTAAGGGTGTTATTTACAGATGATGAGCTATTTGGCTACAAAACAGGACAATTTAAGTCTAAAACATCCAAGGTCAGGTAAAGATGCGTGAAACAAATACAAACTCAGGAGTGCTCATGGAAGCCAGTGAACACAGAGGATACAATTTACGAAAGTGCGATGCATGCCCCCCTTTTCCAGGAGCACACCTGTTCCTCCAAAGCGAGAAACCACTTTCAAGCTAAAAAAAACAAACAGGTGAACCCTAAACAATGGCTGAGAAGAGAGGGGGGCCTCAGCTTTTGCGGAAAAGGCTGGATCCTGAGAGAAAAAGAGGCCACACTGTTCAGACCTCAAAGACATGGCTTCTGGCCCTTACCCAGGTGTATGTCAGACCTGGAGGAGAGGCATCTCAGGTGACTGAGTCTGGTGGAAATGGGGTGTGACTTTGTACCGGAATATACACCTTAATCTGGAAGAGGAAACCCAAGTAAATGTTGCAAAGAAGACAGCTAACTGCAAACAGCCTGGCCCAAAAAGGCATTGCTGACTTGGAGAAGAGGGAGAAAGGAAATCTCAGCCAAGTGCTTTGGGAGGAATGGATAATCTTTACACTCAGCGGCAATGCGTGGCCTCAGGATACAGATAATGGAAGGCCCTTCCTGCCACCCAGCTGGAGAAGGGGAGGTCTCAGGTTGGTTGCCCTTACAAAACACTAGCTGAGCTGGTCAGTCTAAATACCATTACTGGGGGGGAGGGGGCAAGAAGCCAGCTTTTGTTTTGTTTTGTTATGGGATAGGAGGGTTAGCTAGTCACTGTTGTTGTCTTTGATACTAATACATACCAGGACATTGATTTTCCTTATTATTTTTAAAAATTTTCTATCAATCTAAGTACCCCAAAAGGAGGGGGGATATATTAAAATGTAATATCATGAAACAACAGATTATTATGAGGTCATTAACATATTTGCATAAAGTACACATGACAGGATAATAAGTGAAAATAATGGAATGACAAATGTGTAAATAATATGGCTGATTATACAATTTTAAAATGAAGGGTGTTGGGCACACATCATACAGTGTCTATAATTATTATAAATGTTTACTCTTAAACTCAGAAAAAAAGTATTGTAAACAGCGAAGCAACAGTCCCATTGTCAATTTTCAATAATAAAATGGACCCATTAAGTCAGAATTCAGAATACTTTTTTTTTTATAAAGAGACAGATTATCAAGATTTTAGGCTCTGTGGACAACCTATGTCTCTTTCCCGTTATTTCTGTTTTTGTTTTGTTTTTATAATGCTTTTTAAAAAATCTAAACTCATTCTTTGCTCACAAGCCTTACAAAAGCAGGCTGTGGGCTGGATGTGGCCCTTGGCTGTAGTTTGCTGACCACTGCATCACATGGTTTCATTTCCCATGTGTTTCACTGCTTTTAATATGGAGAACGGAGACAGGTAACACATGCTCTCACTTATATGTGGAATCTAATGAACAAAATAAACTGACAGACAAAACAGGTCCAGAGGCATGGATGCATGGAACAGACTGACAGATCTCAGAGGGCAGGGGCGTGGGAGACTAGAAGAGATTAACCAATGAACTTGTATGCATATGTGCATAGCCCACGGACACAGATAATAGTGTGGTGAAGGCCTGGGGTGGGGCAGAGGCTGGGTGGAGGGGGGACATGGGGGACATCTGCAGTACTGTCAACAATAAAAACAATTACAAATTTAAATAAATATGGAGAACTGTGGCCTAGTTCTGTGTTTGACACGATCACACATAGTTTCCCCGAGTCACTCTAGAATGGCTATAGTATAGCAGTGGTAGGCAAACTGCGGCTCGCGAGCCACATGCGGCTCTTTGGCCCCTTGAGTGTGGCTCTTCCACAAAATACCACGGCCTGGGCGAGTCTATTTTGAAGAAGTGGCGTTAGAAGAAGTTTAAGTTTAAAAAATTTGGCTCTCAAAAGAAATGCCAATCGTTGTACTGTTGATATTTGGCTCTGTTGACTAATGAGTTTGCCGACCACTGGTATACCAATTAAAACCAGCCTTTTTTTTTTTAGCTTGATTTATTTCGTGCCCTTCTGAAAAGAAAATGGAAATATAAATACAGCCTATGATTATAGAAAGCCCCACTGTCCAATATGGTGGCCATTAGCCTCTCAAGGCTAATTAGAGTAACACTAATTGAAATTAAGTAAAATGAAAAAGTCAGTGTCTCGGTCCCAGGAGCACCCCCACTGGTCAGTGCAAAGATGGGCGGTTTCCTCCCAGATGGTCCCATAAGACAACTGTATTAAAGAAAAAAACGAAGTAACCCTCTGGAACGCAACCCAACTCTCCTTCAGAAATAGTGTGTATAGAGATGAGGGAGGGACCAGTACAGTGGGATGATGATGAGATTTAGAGCCAAATGGGGCCAGAAGATTAAGTAATTTCCCCAGGTTTGAAAAGCAAATCTACCCTATACTGGCTGGGTGGTCCTGGGTGAACCACCCCACTTCTCTGTGCCCCCCATTTCCTAGGCTGTAAAGCAAAAACATTAAAAAACCTACCTGGTGCAGATTTTGCGAGCATCAAAAACAAGGTTGAGCATGTGAAAATGTATAGTAGCATTCTCATCTACGATACGTATGCACAGGCATTTGCACTGGCCCAAATGGGACAATTTTCATAAATGCCGGAGGAACCGCATCTGGCTGGTATGGCTAGCTTCTCGGAGACCTTGCATTTCATGAATGTCGAAACTGCTATTGAAGATTATGCTCTGGTTGGGAGAAGCCCTTGGCTGCCCACATGACCTGAAGCCTTCTCATGATCATGTTTTGGGGTCCCTGTCACTGCTTTTAACTGTTACCCCACTGTGAAGAGGTGGGTTTATCTCAACCTTTGGGAATTGAGATGCTCGGTCTTGGCAGGTGGTCAGGCTTCTCCTGTCTCTCATCCTCTAATCATCATGAGCCTGCATCCTCAGCTCTCCCCCACCCCATCTCTAGCCAGTCTCAGAAGCATCCCACCTCCCCAGGGTCTCAGACTCACTTCTGAGCAAGGATCCCAATGAGGACCTGTTTGGGCAGGTATAGGAATTGCACAGGGTGTAGACACACAGTATGAAACAGATGACGAGGTCAGACTGTGGCTAGAGACTGAGGAGGGGCTGGGAACCATGTGGGATCCGCGAGCACTTTAGATCCTGCTCTTCGAATTGGGAGAGGGAGTGGCCATTCTTCAGAGCATCCACCCCAGGCAGAGAAACCCTTATTTTCCACCTCAGCATTGTGATCTGGCTTCCCTTGTTATTTTGGTTTCCTCCCCCTAGTCCTTGATGGGTATACTTACATCTAGTAAAGAACCTTTAACTTGTTGTTTCCCCTACTTAAATGGGGGGGTGGAGGGGGCGGACAAAACCACATTCTTTTCTCTCCCCCTCCTCCCCCTCCTCTTCCTCAATGGAATCACATAGCCAAGGATAGAACAGCTTTGCAAACAAGTCACTAGCCCAGGCTGCTCATATTTCCCACAGTGAGGAAATTCCGTTCAAGAGGACTGACCCAGCACCTTTGCCAGGCTAGGGTGCCAGTTGAATGGCCTGAATGTTTTAATTCAAATTTTCTCCTATGAATTTACAAAGCTGTGATAGAAGGCAGGTAATGAGCTATAGTGTCTTCCCTCCTTCCCTTCCCTTCCCCTCCCCCACCCCAATACCCCAAGTCCCATCCATTGGACCCAGTCCTGACAGGTCCGCACAAAGAATGGCTGGGACATCAGGACGTGAGGATTCAGACGTAATGAGCAGAGGGACTGGATGCTAAGGCAACGGGAAACAGAGACATGCTCATGAAAATCAAAATCACCTGGAGGGAGCCACGCGGGAGGGCGGTGCGGAGGGGGGGGAAGGGAACTTACATGGCAGGGAGGGTGAGTGGACTCAGAGTTATGTCACAAAACAAAAAAAGGAGCCACAACATGGGCTTACTTGCGGAAGTATATACAAGTGAACTGGGGGCACTGTACATGGAAGATCCCTCCTGGTTTGCCTGGCACAACAGCACCGTGCCTACGAAAGAGAGAGAGATAGATGGTATCTGGTTTGGGAACAGGCACACTACACCTGAGAGATCCGGCAACGCAAACGAGAAAGGCAGGCAAATGAAAACATAGCCCCATCCCAGAGCGCGTGATGGGACCCCCACAGCAGCCCCTGCCTTAGCCAGAGGGAGCCGGTGGAGGCCCGCCCCCAGCCCACCAAGCACATGTCATTCCTTTCCCCACGGGGTGGGCGTAGAGGGGTCTGGCTGGCCCAGGACCCCAGTTTCAGGTCCATATCGGAAGCAGCATGCCATGCTCAAAGGGGGGGTGTAGAGATTTCAGGGAGAACGAGATAGCAAACCTGACTCAGACACTACTTTGCTGTGTGATCATGGTGAGTGACTGTACCTCTCTGTGCCTTGGCATTCCCATCTGGAAAATGGGGTGAATATACCTACCTGCAGGAGGGGTGGTGAGTTGTACGACGGAGACATGCCCAACACAGGGGCTGGCTCAGAATCATTACTCAGCAAATGACAAGCACGTGTGTTGCTATGTTTACAGAAAAGTGTTCCTCCCCCACCACACACACTTAAGTCCGAATCAGTTCTTTTGAGGAAGAGCACAAGACAGGGAAGAAACAAATGCAACTCTCGCTGTCCTGTGACCCACCCAGACTCCCCTGTGGACTCGGGGTGAGACCATCTATGACTTCTATGTCTCCCCTAAAGCTCCCAGCCCCCAATGGGAGAGGCTGCGTCACTGCCCCCACAGACCACCCACAGCGGCACTGCAGGGAGGACTTGCCCCGGATTTACAGCAAAGGGCACCGGCTCATCCTTGCAAAGAGGAAGAAAGGTGGGAAGAAAGGTGGACTCCTGAGATATCTCTCAATCTCTGCCATGTTTGGCTCAACCACCACCTCCAAGGATGAGGGCCAGGGCTCTTCGGGGTATCAAGTGTGCTCTCCTTCTGCTGCTCAAACGCCAAGGCTTTGCAAAATGGGAGAGAGACGTTTGAGGAGCTTGCCGCCCATTCCTGATGATGGGAATACATTCCTGGGGTTTGTGTCCACTTCCCTGTCCGGTCAAGGTCAACGCCTCCATTGGTCTCTGTATTCTCCCGTCATCATAGGAAAGCAATCCCCTATGAAAGGAAGCCTGACCCTCAGGGAACCTGGGACTCACCTGGACCCTTGGAGACCTGCCCTCGGGTGATGAGGGGGACGTTCTATATAACCTTTTGGTACCTTACCCAAGTTCAACACAAGCTGAACTTCCAGAGTGAGTGGGGCTTCACCAAATAGAGAGGGGCTGCCACAGGACGCCATTAAGAGACAGTAATGTTTCCAGATGTACAAACCCAGACACAACTCCAAAGGTGGTCTCCTCGCCTCTATTCCCCTGTCCCTCAGGTGCCAAGCCAAAACAGAGGGATCGCAGGAGGAGACTGAGGGGGGCCGTCCCCAAATTCCACTTCTCCCCTGATCCTGGTGTCTCTCTGGATTTTTGTACATTATTTCCAGGTTACACAAAGATTCTATTAACATTCCTGACTCATCTCTCCCTCCCCCAACACCAGGTCGGCCCAGTCCATCCAATGTTTGACCAGGAGAAGTAGTCCCTGGGAGGAAGTTCTGTCTGGAGGAATGTCCCCTAGTCCCTCTCCTGCTTGCCTTGGGGTCCTGGGCTTATAGCTGGAGGAGAGCCCCCCTTCCTCTCCTCCCTCAAAAGCCCAGATGTAAGAGTAGAATTCACTGACCTTCCCTTGGTAGCAAGTGTATTAAGAGTCTGGACGGGCCTGAGTCATAATCAACCTTTGCTAAACTGAGTGCTTTCTTCCTACTGTAGGTGAGAACAGTTCATTGTAACTTATGAGCCTTCTCATGACCTAACTTCTCCGCAGCGGGTATTTCCAGTTCTGTCAGGAGGCTGGTCTGCGACGGGGATGAACAGCAAATGAACTGAACATCAGACCATGGGATTCGGGGTCTAAAATCAACCAACAGGAGGTAAGACACCCAGCAGAAAAGACAGGCCCTAACCCTCACCCTGCTTTTCCAGTGAGACCCCTTTGGCTCATTGCTGGAACTCTTGGAGAGAAATTAATGTTTCCATGGGATAGAGAGAGAGCTACCAAATAAGAACCTTCTAGAGTGGAGCTAGTGAAAGTGGGGCAGGAAAAAGTTCTTCCACGAGACCTTCACGGGCACCCCCTGGTTAAGAACCTCCATTAAGCCCGCCGGTTTGGCTCTGTGGTTGAACATCAACCTATGAACCAGGAGGTCATAGTTTCAATGCCCAGTCAGGGCACATGCCCTGGTTGCGGGCTCAATCCCCAGTAAGCGGGCATACAGGAGGCAGCTGTTAGATGATTCACTCTCATCACTGATGTTTCTCTCTCTCACTCTCGCCCTCTCCCTTCCTCTCTGAAATCAATAAAAAATATTTTTTTAAAAAAAGAACCACTATTAAAATGAGATCTGAAATTTCTTGGGGTATATGGGTTTCAAAAGGAAAATAATGTAATTGTAGGAAATATATATGCAGAAGGGCATTTTAGTATTTCACAGTTAAAACCATGGACCGATTTTCAATAACCCCAGTGCAATGTAAGGGTCCCAATGAGACATGAGGCAGATTCCCTAGAAGGCTGAATCCTGGCGGGGCATAATGACGCTTTCCTCGCTTTCTTATGCTGTGGGTCCTGAGAGACTGCTCTGAAATAGCTTCTTTGGATGCCCTCTAAGTAGTTAAAAAAAATCCTTTATGCCAAGATTTTGACCTTTGTAAAACAAAATGTCCACCATCACAGGACTTGGTTTTGATGTTACCTAAAAACATCCTCCAATTTAATTTGCAAAGTACTTATTGTGTGTTCTCTCAGTACACTGTGACCTTTTCTTAAAAGAAAGCTCTGAATTAAGCAAAAGCAAAGCAGCGGAGGAATACACTGTAACCTCCGTGCATTTCTCAGGGGTTGGGGTGCGAGTAGGGTGTGTTTGCTTAGAAAAGCAAGTGGAATAGATAGTGGGGTACAAGCAGCAGTAGCAGGAGTGTTTACAAGGTTGTCCAAAGCACGATACAGCCGTCTAATGAGTCTCCAGCCGTCTAATGAGTCTCCAGAAGTGAGTCTTCCACCCACACCCCCATCACCCCCAGCACAGTCCATCCACCTCTGACTACCGTGGACTGCCTGCACCCAGGAGGACAGCCTAAAAGTTCTCTGATTTTGTTTCTAAAGCTTCTTATCATTTAAGTATGGCAATTATGTTTAATTTAGACCCATTCCTTTGTGGGGACAGACAACTGAACAATTCCAATATTATTCTTTCCTGTTGGCCCTGGAATCCTCGGAATCATTCTCAACACAGCTCTGGGCAGTTACCACCATTCGATCAGAGTCAGTGAAAGGGATGCAGTCTACATGCTGGTCTGGCTCTTATTGTTAAGATAAACCATCAGAAATTGACCTTTTGTTTTTATGTTCATTAGGGTTGCATGTTGGCAATTTCATATGGTTCAATTTGAAGAAAAATGCCTTCCCCTCTCCCTTCTGTGTAGTTTAAAAGTCACCTCCTCTCTTCTGAGTCCCTGGGATTTATTTAATTGCTCCCTCTTCTATGTTCCTATTACTCTTAAAAAATTTCCCTAGTAGATCCTTTGTCATGCTGTATGACAACTTTTTATTTAGATCTTGGTCTTCTAAGCTACACAGCATCCCCCTGGGCCAGAGGCAAACCATGCTCATCTCTTTATCCCAAGCCCCCGGCAAAAATCCCGGCCCTCAGAGGGACCAACCAATGCAACTGAATTATTACATGTGTAAACAATAATGTAAGCGGAGCCACTTTAACATGGGCCGCAGCTGCTATGCACCAGGAACTGCCCTTCACATGTTATACTCGAACTTTTGGAATGTTACAATCAGGACAAAATAACCTTAGGACTTGGCCTAGGCAACATGTCCCAAAGAACGGCTTGCAAAGATAACAAGAAAGCAGATGTTATGACTACTGCACTGAGGACTACTGAACTGAAAACTAAAAACATTGCTCAGAATTAGCATCACTATGTTAGCTTATCTGCACCAATAGAAACGCCTTCCTTCCATTGAGGTAATCAGTCCCCTTCCCTTTCTCATAAATACCCATCGCCTCCGTCTCCTAATCCAGTGGTCGGCAAACTCATTAGTCAACAGAGCCAAATATCAACAGTACAACGATTGAAATTTCTTTTGAGAGCCAAATTTTTTAAACTTAAACTTCTTCTAACGCCACTTCTTCAAAATAGACTCGCCCAGGCCATGGTATTTTGTGGAAGAGCCACACTCAAGGGGCCAAAGAGCCGCATGTGGCTCGCGAGCCACGATTTGCCGACCACTGTCCTAATCAGAACACTATTTGGGCTTCTGCCTGAATTAGTGATTCCCAAACAGCTATTCCTATTGATCTCAAATAACCCCTTGCTGCTTCTCACTTTGAAAAGCCTTTTTAAATTTTAAGTTAATATATGTTTTTAAGGACCTTTCCATTTTTATTTTTATTTTATTTTGCTAAAAAATAGTGCTTTGTCCAACCAAGCTTTCTTGTGTGTGCCTTCTTCTGTCCCTTTTTGATAGCTGCAAATGTGCATGCCTGAAGTTCACACACAGTTACAAACTGTATCTCTGGGATTCATTTCTATCCTCTTCTCTAGCTCTTTTTAGATTGAACCATCCAGCCTCACATGACCCCTGGGCAGCCTGGTCATCCGTTTCCTAGAAAGTTAATGACTATCTGCAATGGGCAGGGAAGGGACTCTGTGTGACAGACCACAGTCTCAGAATCACCAGAGCCTTTTGCAAGGCCTGTCACCTCGGTCACTCCCAGTGCCATGATCATCAGCATCTCAAATTCTGGCAACATGTCCCTAGGGGCACTCTCAGGGAAGGCTTGCTGTCCTCCAGTTGGGAGAGGGTGAGGCAGGGTCCATGTCTCAGACGAGGCAGCCCAACCCTTCCTCACCTGGAGACTCCCCTGGAGGGGCGGGGAGAAGCCTAGAAGAGGATTCCTATCACAGACAGGACGGAGGAAGAGTCCTAAACTTTTCACTCTGGTGACAACCCTTTGGTGAGGAAAATGGGCTCAGAGCAACAGGAGCCAAGGTCTGGCCTCATTCCTGCATGCCCTTGCAGGGGCCGCTGCTCCCCAGGAAGGCCTACTTCACCCCCTCTGTGCACCCCTGCTCAAAAAACACTTCTAAAATAAGATCTGAAGTTTCAAAATAAAAATAATATAATTGTGGCAAAAATATATCCAGGAGGACATTTCAGTAATCTGCACTTAAAACCACAGGGTCAATTTTCAATACCCTCCATGCAATTGGGAGAGTCTCATTACCCCCTGGTCATTCCCTCTAAACCGGGCTCTGGCTTCTGCTCCTAGAACCTGGATCTATGTGCCTCCACCTGGCCAGGTTCCGCTTCCTTCCTCTGCTTTTCCAGATTGTGTGGTAATCATCTATTTAATGAATGTCTTTCCCAGGAACGCTACAAACTCCCAGAAGTTGGGAATCGTGTCTTACTCATTCTCCTGTCCCATGGGCCCAGGGACCTACGGTAAGAGGCAGGAAGCAACTGAGGAGAGAAACTAAGGCATTTCTGATAGGCAGCTATTTATACTTTCAAGAAATAAAATTAGACTGGAACAGGGGAAGGAAGAAAAGAAAGGCTGTTTTGCAATGTCTGTTCCGTATCAGCATCTGACAGGCAGAGTTCTCTGTCAGCCCCATGGTGAATGGTTAGACCCTTCCTATAATCTCTAGATTAAAAAGAAAAGTCAAAGGTACATCCCAACAGCCTGGCAACAGGGAGCGTCCAAGTCACTTCATTAGCTCCAAGGCTAAGACGGGCTAGGAAATTTGGAGAAGGATACACATATCTCTATTAAAATGTAAAAAACAACAACAAAACAACCAAACACACACACACACACAGAAACACACACACAAAAACACAAAAGAATAACACCATCAAAACTTTATAAAGTAGCTAAGGGCCGATGGGACTTCGGGAGCACCCACTGCGTAGGGTTGTGTGTCACATGCTGTCTGTACCTCCACAAACATCTACCTTGGGCTCATCCAGGGGCCACGTGAAAACAGTGCCCTGCTGGGGCCCAGCGTTCCTAAAGTCTTAGCCTTGCGACTCTGTAAAGCCACTTGGAAAGTCCCAAATGGTGAGTGAATGCTGGGGCAGTTTACAAAGCTTCCTCTCCCATGAAGCATCCAAATTCAGTCAGATGTGGAGGCCTGGGAGGCTGGCATGTGGTCCCTGCCGTGGAAGTAACTGCTTGCAACTGACAGACTTATCCAACCCCAGGATGGGTTGAACATGCCTTTGTTTGTGTACATTTTTAAACACAGACTAGCATTGAGCTCATCTGTGTAAGACTATTTTCACAGCTGATACCTAATGCTGTTTTACTTGCCTGAAAGATGAGCTGCTCCGAAGGGTTATGGTGGAGTTCTAACTACAGGGGTATTCCCATTTAGGCACGGATGTTGCACTAAAATGTATGTGTATTTAATTCTTATAAATCAAATCATGGTTTTAATTGTACTGGGGGAATTTCATCTTTAAAGGCGTCCTGAGATGAATCTGTGTATAGTGGAAATTATCTTTCATTCCCATTTATTTTGGAAGTTTTGGTTTTCACACTATTAAAAATATATATTATTAAATATTCCTTTTGTTTTCACTTTTTCTTTTGGCATAATTTCAGATTACACAAAAGAATACGACAAAGAACCTTTGTGCAACTTTCTTCCTGATTATTTATTGTTTAAAAATGTAACGTTTCACTCGAACTGTTCTCTTATTCTCCTGCCTCCAAGATTTAGGCTAATAGAGGCTTTCACAAAAAATATTCAATTGACTCAATATGATAATTAACATTATCAGTAGCAATTACAATAATTGCCTCCTGAATACCTGGTAAGTGCCAGGCAAACCTATTCAACGTTTAACTTGGATAATCTCCTCCGCTTAACAACCTGTAAGACAGGTGCTATTATTCCACCCAATTAATGGACAGGATACTGAGGCATAGGGAGTTTGAGGATCTCGCACAAGGTCATGAAAATAGAAATCTTGCAATTCTGAGTGCAAATGAAAGCAACCAGAATCCTGGACCCATTAATTTAAGACCCATCTTCTAAATCATGTGTAGGCATACTGCTGCTTTTTGGCCAAATCTGGCCTACTAACTATTTTTGTATGGCCTATGAGGTGATAAAGGTCTTTACATTTTTATTTATTTATGTTTAATATATTTTTATTGATTTCAAAGAGGAAGGGAGAGGGGGAGATAGAAACATGAATGATGAGAGAGAATAATTGATTGGCTGCTTCCTACACGCCCCACACTGGGGACTGAGCCTTGCAACCTGGGCATGTGCCCTGACCTGGCATCAAACTATGGCATCCTGGTTCATAGGTCAATGATCAACCACTGAGTCACACCAGCTGGGCTGGTCTTTACATTTTTATATGACTGAGAGAAAAATCAATAGGAAAATAAGATTTGATGACAAGTGAAAAAATCAAATCAAATTCAAATTTCGGTACTTATAAACAAAGTTTTATTGGAACAGAGCCACCCTCATTCATTAACATGTTCTTTTATGGCTGCGTTGATGCTACAAGACAGAGCTGAATACTTGCAACAGAAACCTTTGTTCAGCCCACAAAGACTAAAATATTTACTATATGTATCTTCACAGAGAAGGCTTTCTGAGCCCTGTTCCAGAGTCACTTTCCTGTTTGGAAAAGTACTACTAGTAACTAACTCTCAAGATAGCATTAGCACCTCCAGGAAGCTGTCACTGAATATTTTAGAGGGTATCATTTTATCAATACTTGCCAAAATTTTAATTTTATTTCATTTTTGTTAATAAAAAAACAACCAAAAAAATTTTTAAGACCTGTTCCTTTTCAATACTTGCCCAAAATGTCTTTTTTATTTATTGTTACTCATGACAATGAACCATGAGAACACTTGATCTATATGGTATTTATGGAAGGCTAGTATTCAGCCACAACAAAAACAATAAAGCTAAGTTTTATTTTTTAAGGGATTTGGCCTTTATCGTGATGGGTGCCAATAGATTCACAAGGGTTGATCTAGACTCTTGCTCCTCAAATTTTAATTAATGTGTACTGAATCACCCGGGGGACCCATTTAAAATGCTGAATCTTATCTAGTAGGTCTAGGGTGGGGCCTGAGATTTTGCCAGGCTGCTAAAAATACTAAACTGATGGGAACTACTAGTACATAATCAACCTCAAGTACAGCTAATGCTAATGAGAGTGACCTTTAAGATGCCACTGGGTTTTCGGTACTTGGCCACATATGCTCTACATGGTTAAGATATATATTGCTTATTGTATGCACGAGAAAACTAAGACTGAGAGAGAGAAAAAGATGAGACGAAACTGAAATCTGAGCCAGCTTTGCCTGATTCTAAAGTTCAGACTCTCTCATGAAGCTTATTAGTGGTGATGCTTAGTCCTGAGTTGATCAAACATCCTTATCAATGTTGGGATGATATCTCCAGTAATCCCATTTCAGCTAAACCGTGTCTGAGGATTCTGCAGTGGCATTCTGGCTGAAAACACCTGACTCTTCCGGGCTAAAACTGTTAGGCAGAACCTCCTGATCGCCTTTACGAATCCGTGATAGGGTTTTAAATCCAACCAAGGAAGCCTCTGGCAAGGATGTATCTCCTATAGATGAGAAAATCCTACTTGCAAGATAGAAATAAGTCACGGAGGCAGGGAACACAGAGAGGAGAAATAGTGAACTCTTAATGTCTGAAAAAAAAACAAACAGAAAAAGCATGGGCTTTTGAAACTTTTAACCTTAGTTTTGTTTTCCAGCCTCAGTCACTATTTCTTTGACCTTGGGCAAGGCATCTAACATTCCCGAGCCTCAGTTTTCACATCTGTAAATAGGAACACAGATATCTACTTTATCAAGTACTGTTATAAGGATTAGAACTCTCATGTGAAAGGGTATGGCAAGTAGTACCAACAGTAAGTGAGCTCAGTAATAATAATAATAATAATGAAATAACTTATTATTTGGAATTTCAAAATATGGCACTTTGGGGATTTATTTGTTTCCCTGTTCCTTTAAAGAAAAAGTAGCAAACTGATGACTAGTGTACTGTTTTCTTTGACCACTAACCATAATGCTAAAGATAGTAGAATTAATGGAAAACATTTTAAGATTGGAAAATAATTCCACGTCTTTAAATGTGAAAGGTTTACTGTTACAAGACAGAATCTGGCTTCTTTTCTAGGAATCAGGTTATGGGGCCACATGGGTTTGGGTCAATGTTCCTGCCTGGCAGGGCCACTCAGGGTGATGGGGAGAAGCCATTCCTTCCTATGATTGAGACACGCCCCCTCTGACTGTGTGTGTCATTTACTGATCTCACAGCCTGCTCCTAAAGACATTTTAGTCTGCCTCTCTGCTCAGGAGGAAAACATAGCCGTTGTGCTTTAGCGGCAATCGGTAGAGTTCAATGGAGTTTACAGATTTCTGCCAAACCCTACATGTCCCGCCTCAATGTTTCTCTCTCATTTTTTTAGGGAGTCTAGTCTCTAAGATGATCAAAGAGTCCAAAAACCTTCCGGAGAGCCTCCCCGTGTGCCCCCTCTTGTATTTCATGAACTATGATAGGACTTTATTTTTTGAGAAACTGGATATATTTGTGGAATGGGGGCAGAGATTCATTTTGACCTCCCTTCCTGACCCAGATTAGGTTTACGTCACTGACTCCACTCCTCTGGTGAAAGTAGAAACTATACTTCAACTTTGAGTCTCTCAAAGAGTAATTAGATACATTCCTTTAAATATGCTCCCCCCCCCCCCTATGGGCTGAAGGCAAATAGAAATTTCAACTGGTGAAAACTATTTTCAAAAATGACAGAGAAGTAATAGAGAGAGTTTCCATCTTTATAATACCCGATGGTATGAAACAAACACTAGAAACGTACACATAGACTCCTATTTTTCCCCAGGGGAAATATCAATGATATTGGAGCATTCACGTTTTTAAAATGATATTGGGTTGAACACAATGATAAGCATACATCAATTAACCTTTGCATCAGATTTAAATGCATAACCCATTAACTAACTTAATCTCTCAAAAAAAAATAACTGCCTTTGGCATTATTCTTTGAGTAATCCTTGTTTAGTTTCCATAATGGTATACAGTTTAATGAAAAACTCATTAGAATGTAGTATATGGCATAATTGATACTGGCTGATTCTTTGGTGTAAATAGTGAATGCTAATGTTGGATTCCATTTTCCACTGGCTTTATTAATTTTTCATAACCAATATTCGACTGTAATGGGTTGTAACAGCTCCATAGAAGTTCTGGAAATGCATTAACTGTCATCAATGTAACCTAAGGAGGTTTTGCCACTTGCTTGTTGATTCTTCAACACTACCCTTTAAAAAGCTAACAGGAGAGCTTTATTGTATGCTTGGGGAATGAGTATCTACATCTAATTACCATACAGGGTGTTAAACAATATTTGGCCAATTTGTCTCTATTTACACAACAACTCAATCTTGGGCCAATAATAGTGAACTATACATTTTGAAAAGAACTCTGAAAGTGGGAAGCAAAAAAAACCAACAAAACACAAAACAAAAAAACAAAACACCTTTAAAACAAAATAGTAATAGAATGGCCATACCAGTTAAAATATAAAGGGAAAAAAATCACCTCATTAAAAAAAAAAAAATCTCTGGGAATTTACTTTCCTAGGGAAAGATTTAGATAGAACCAGGAAACAAATTTTATGATAGCCTTGGGGTTGGGCAGCAGCCTGGTCATCCTGGGGCCTGTCAAGATGCCAATCTCTGGAATTGATGAGCAGTTACTTTTTCAAGCCCTCAGGGCCTGACCTACATGTTAGGAATCTGTTCTCAGGATAAGACTATTATTTGCTTCAAAGGGAGATTTGGGTGCTACCTCATACCAAGTGTTTTGCTTGTTTTATTTTTATTTTTTTATGTTTTTATCAGAGCTTTCAATGGTTGCCTGAGACTCAAAGGATAAATTCTAGAGCCCAGATTCCTTTGTATGGCATCATCAGGTCCTCTGCAGCTTTTCTCTAGAAGGTCCTCTCTGATCTCAGCAGATGAGTCTTTCTTCGCCTTTGGGGGAAAACCTGATTTTGCCTCAGAAATCTCTATCTCAGGTGAAGGTCAAGTAAGTGCCTGTATTTGTCTTTATTTGTTTGTTTGTTTAACATTTCTCAGTGGATTCTGTAGATAAAAGTTGAGAAATTCCTGTAGGCTTTACCAAAATCCTTCCTTCCTTACCTCTACAACAAGCATGTCAAACTCGCGGCCCATGGGCCACATGTGGCCCACAATGGATATTTTTGCTGCCCAGCCAGTATAACGGTATGTAAAAAATGTTTTAATAAAAATTTCATTACTTAATTTTTACAATAGCCTGTTATACATAATTATTAATAACAAACTACAATGTTCGCTAATGACTGATTACTATAATCATGTTGCATCCATTTCCCTTACACACCTTACACGCAGGCGCACCATTTCTCTCCACTAATACTAGCAGCGAATATTTTAGCAGCCGATTGCCACATCATTAGTCTTGTACTGACTTGTTTGGTGTGGGCAACAAGAAATATTTTGCTTTCAGAAAACAAGAAAAATAGATTTATTTGCTTACGCTTATTTGCAGTTATTCAGTGTCTGGTAAGTTAATGTTTAAGAACAAATATTAATTTTTATTAAAATGTTCGATTATTTTATGTTAACGATTACTCATTTATTTCAGCCCTTTATATTCGGCATGTCTCTATCGAAATAAACCTACGTTTCTTGAAGTTTTTGCTTTTTGTGGCCCACATAAACTTAAATCTTAGCCTTTGAGTTTGACATGCTTGCTTTATAATGATCTTACCCTGCTAACTCTTACCCTTCAAAACCCTATTTGTACCACCCCTCTGACTGCTAATGCAAGGGGTTGTTCTTTTTCAGTGCTCTGTTAGATATCATCATTTGTGACACACTGAGCTGCTTTCCTTGTCTGCATCCTTGACTGCCCTGCCAAATTCTGGGGGGGAAGGACTGCTACCCACCCCCCTCAGTGCCCATCACAGTGCCTGGCACTTCTCAGTCCCTCGATGCTGTAACTGGTGCTAAAGAATGAACTGATACAAGCCAGTGGCATGTGTTACTTTACACAAGACGTGTCTCTCAGGCCCTTCCTTGATGAAAATCACACAAATGAGTGACAATCAGCAAACCTCAGGGGTTTCGGCAGTGTGTAACTGCTAAACCAGTGCAATGCTAGAGACAACAACAACATTCCCCCAGGCGAAAACTAGTGGCTTGGTGTTTATTAAATCTGGACTTTCCAAGCCAGGGTCAGCAGAGTGGGGTCATGGCTTCCACATTGTTACATAGTTGGGATAAAAAACAACAACACCCAAACAGATGACTAGTTCGTGACCCATGAAAATGACATGAAATTTAAATGTTGGTGTCCTTAAATAAAGCCTCCTCGGAACACAGGCACCCCCATTCATAATGTATTGTCTGTGGCTGCCTTGTACACACTGGCAGAGTTGAGTCGTGACAGAGACCAAATGGCACGCAAAACCCAAAATATTTACTAGCTGGCCCTCTACTGAAGAAATGTGCTGACCCGGCTCTGAGCGAAAAGCCACACATTCTATTTTTCTGTAAGTACATTCAGCTTGATCTTTTCTTCTGTAAGCAAGCAACATGGTGGTACATCCTGTCTTACATCATCATCATCATCACACCAACCATTATTATCATTATCACCATTGCTATGCATTGTCATCTTTTCATCTGCAATTTCTTTTTCTGTAGTGCATGAAAGGGTTAACTCGGCAGGGTTTCTCAAACCCTGTATATTCCCTCCAAAGACTTGTTTTGGGTTTTGACCCTTAGTCAACTCCTGCAACATATCACCTGATAGGACTGTGTTTGGATGCCTGAGCCCCTGGGCCGCACAGTACCAGTCTGATACGGTAGCACTTTGCCTTACGGATGGTGAATGCTTTGTTTTGCTCTGGGGGCTAAGATTTGAGTAGTTGAGGTCAGTCATATGGATGCTTCATGTCTCTGTCACTGACTCCCAATAAAAACTCTGGGCACCGAATCTCAGGTGAGCTTCCTTGACTGACAACACTTTGCAGGTGTTGTCACACATCACTGCCGGGAAATCAAGTTTCTCCCTGAGATTCCACGGGGAGAGTGCCTGACTGGTCTTCTGGCCTTCACCCCGTGTACTCTTTCCCTTTGCTGATCTGTAATCTGAATCCTCCTGCTAAAAGAAAAAGGTGAGTATAACCACCTTTCTGAGTCCTCTGAGCCCTTCTAGCCCATCACAGAGTGTGGTCTTGGGGACCCCCAACACAGCTCTGAAGTACATAATCAAATGTTTATGCTCTTCTCTTCTGGAGTCAAAAATCACAAGAAAGAAACATTTGGGTGAATGTCTCTTTAAATTCTTTGATTGCTTTTGAGAACTACAGCTGTCATACATCTTTAGCAGTAGCAAGTGGTGGAGCACAAGAGTTATTAAGATATTCAGTGAATATGTGACATCTTTAGCAATGTCCTTCTATCAGGACAGGATTTCTCAACCTGAGCACTGTCAACATTTGGGGCCAGATATTTCTTTGCGGTGGGGGGCTGTCCTGTGCACTGTAGGATGTTTTGCAGCATCCCTGGCCTCCACCCACTAGATGTCAGTAGTGAACACCCATCCTCCCAGGATTGACAATGAAAAATGTCTCCAGAAATTCTCCAGTTCCTCTGAGGTGGTATGGGTGGGGAGGTAGGGATCACTCCCAGTTCAAAACCGTTGATCCAGGATATTGGGTTAATTAAAGCATTTGTGAGCGGTAAGTTGTTTTAGTAAAATGGAATGCACTTCAGATTCACAAAGATATAGGTTTGGATCCAGCTCTTTAGCTTTGGAAGTCAGCAACCTTGGGCAACTTAACTTGACTGGATTTCCTAATATATTTGCAACACAAAGATAATGACACTCACCCTGCCAGGTTGCGGTCTATGTAAATATGTGTAAAAATCCCAAAGTGGAGTTTGGCATGTGTGTGATATTAAATGCAAAGATGTTTTTATTAGTTATTATATTCTAGGGCCTGATGCATAGAAGACATGGGGGGCTGGGCGCCAGGCATTCCTTCCTCTCCTCCTACAGAGGAAACTATAGAACAAGGTGAAGAAAAACATGGGCTTTGAGGTTAGAAAAAAGACCTCTCTGTAATAAACAGGATTTTTTTTACATACTAGTTGTGATTCAGGGAATGAGATAACTGTCCATGAAGCCTTGGTTTCACCATTTCTATAATAATGTTAATGCTATAACATTCTTAGGAAGACTTGAGGAGATGCAAAGTGTTTAACACAATGCCAGGCATAGAATAAGTGCCCCAAATTGCCTTATGTTGCTGATATTTTGAGTTATTCAGTGTATTGATGATGCAGCCTGAAACTCTCCCTATGAAATTTATCCAGAGCCAGGTGTTCAAACCTCATCTTCCCCCCACAGCCTAGATGTGGGGCTCTGACAGGGACTGTCCTGCACCTCCCTGCTTTGGGGGAGCGCTCCTGGATAGACTTTCATACAATAGAAGGGACACTCATTTATTTAGGAAATGCAGTGTTTGGCATGGAAGCAAGTCCCAATCCTATTTGAAGATCCAAAAACCCCACAGGCTCCATCAAAGCTGAGCTGCATTACCTCTGTGGGACAGGGAAGGACACAGATAAAAATTAAGGTCAAATGTGGGGAGGGATGGGATGAAATATGCTGAGACAGACGGGGCAGGAGAGAAGGAAAGTGAATTGCAATCAAAAGAGGAGGCAAAGCCAAAGAGAAGCACGAGATACATTCTTTGAAGGGGAACCATTCCAGGCTGATACTCCTTTGCCTCCAGGACTTAAATCCGGACCCTTCTGTTCCAGTTCACTGAAGGGCACTGCGTTTAATCTGGCAGGTGTGCAAATTATACAGACCAGCTCAGAGCCAAAGGTCATGGTTCCCAAGGAATGGTTCCTTAACGCCACGGCTGTGTGTCTGGATGAGTCTGGTCCTCTGGGTGGGCGTGGAACATGTTAAAGCCATGAGGGGTGCCTGACTATTAGCAGCTGTGAGTGGAAGCAGGTACCTTCCAACCCCACACTCCACTCTTTCAGGATGCTCAGGTCACCCCAAGCAGGGCATGCTTTGTTCCCAGTATTTTGGCAGCTCATCCTGAGCCCAGCCCTAGATCTGGGACTGGGACCAATAAAAGAAAAGCTGCTTGGGTCAGGGGTTACAGTTATCACAGGTTCTGGATAATCTTACTTTTTGCAGATGCTATTATATCCAAATTGCAAAGAATGAATTGGGGGAAAAAGGCCCATTTAAAAGTGTGGCTAAAGGTCATTCTCATAACTGTAATGGACTCAGTAAGTGAAGTTGGGAGAGGGGACGCAACTGGGAGGGAGACCTTCATTATCTACCTTCTTTTGACCCCAAAGCCCATAGAAAACCAATACTGTTATACAGGTAATCCCAGGTCAAATACAGCTGCCCTTTCAAGATAAGCAATCACAGAGTGCTACATCCATCTTCTTCATTTTTAAAATTTATATTAAGATCCCAATCCACTTTCCCATCGCCTCGCCTGGTACCCAGTCAACTGTCCATGGCCAACCTTGTACCGACGTGGGCATGATCGAGGTGATTTCAGTGATCACACTTACATTTTTATTTTACTTTACTGCCTGTAAAGTTATTTTATACTCATTATATTATCGAATCCTACTTATAACCCCAGGATAACCTACTTTCAAGACCTGACCACCTTTCAAATATGACTTTGCAGCCAGGTATGCCCTTCTTTAAGTAACTGTTATTGATTGTTTTACCCCAAATAAGTAATTGTTATTTTCAGGAGGAGTATACATTCAGGACCCCTTCTTCCCTCACCCCCCATCCCCGCCCCCGCAAAAAAAACCCACACCTGCTCATAGTAATAGTCTCACCAAGACAATTTTTCATCATCATCTTCAAGGCTTTTGAGTAATTTACTCTGTATCTTTCTACTATGGACTTGAATTGTGTGTTTCTTGTCATCAGGAACGAACTATATCTTAGATTTGCATTGCACTGAAAGGTCTTTTCCTTCCCTTATTGATCGCGACTTGTGGAGTAATTGAACTGGATTCCAATTTTCCTTTGCAAGCGGGGTGCTCTCCGTCCCTGGACGTGAGTTATGCGTGTTCAAGTGGTGCATCTTATGAATCTTGTTAAGCTTTGCCGCCTTAGAGCCCCACTGATGGAATATTTAATCACAGAAATGAGTTGGCAGATATGATGTACAGCGCGGTTAAGCTTTGCAGCGATCTTAGCGGCAATTGAGAAACAGATGAATTTGCCATTTGTCAGTACCATGTTGACATCTTTGCATAACCTTCTGTTATTTATTTTGATTTTGTTGTACTTATTTATGAAGATTAAAGGTGCTTTCGATCAACAGTTGCGTGGGCTAGATATTATGATTATCTCTCAAAGACACCACTTTTTAAAAACCTTCTTATTAGCAAGCAAAGGGG
Organism: Cnephaeus nilssonii; assembly: GCF_951640355.1. Classification (NCBI taxonomy): domain Eukaryota; kingdom Metazoa; phylum Chordata; class Mammalia; order Chiroptera; family Vespertilionidae; genus Cnephaeus; species Cnephaeus nilssonii. Next base: position 19,431,846 of record NC_137073.1, on the reverse strand, counting down.
ATGTCTCACACAGACGGGAAAACTGTAAGAATCCCCTTTGAGCCTTCTTCCTGGAAATTCTTAGAAACACTATTCTAATTACACTAAGTAAGTTGAGGCATGCTACTGGGAACAGATATCTGTAGATACTGTACTTCTCTGTAGGGCCTTCGTTGTCTTTAAACTCTAAAATGGAATGGACATAGATACAGGCTAAAGTCTTGGAGACTCATCTGGACTTTTTATTTTATTTTATTGACTTATCAATCTTTTGTCTTGAGAATGAGACTCCAGAAGTCTGAAGATGATGATACATATGGAAAACTAATCAATGCTGCTTAGTATAACAGGGAAATACCACCTTGTCTTCGGAGAAGATTTATACTCGGTTGTGGGATTAAGCGGATTTATGTCTACCTGCTCTGGGGGCCGAGTTGGGTGAGTGTTTAAGAGTTCGTCCAGGCCTGAGAGCTCAGAAGAACCACCCGAAATGAAAGACCTTCCAGCACAGCTTTCTGAATGCCTCCCCTGGACTGTGTAGGCGAGGGAGAGCGCATGTCATAATTTATCAAAGCAAATTAATACAAAGCTAGTAATTAAAGATCCTCATTAAGAGGTTCAACTGCTCTCCCCACCCCCACCCTGCGTTAGCAATAAAAATGCACTCAGGGCGTCAGGAGGTTATACAGGGAAATCAATACCCTGCCATTTTATAATTAAAAGAGAAAATAAATGTTAGGGAAAAGTCCACTAAATTAGGAAAATTACCTTTAGGAGAGATTGAAAATATCGATTTTAATTTACAAAATATGTGAACTTTTCATGCCCCATTCGGAGAGACAATTGGAGGCTGGGCTGTTAATTCTGCATAAGCTTCAGAAAATCGATAATTATACTATGGAATATTATGATATGTGTCATTAACGCAGCATCTTATACAGAGAGATGACTAATAAGTCTGGCTTTCTATCTCAGACAGACACAGGGCTGGCCCGCTAAACATCCCTAGCAAATCAATGACAGGGTCTTCATTGCAGCTTTGAGGCATACTCAAAATTGTAAGATAAACGCAGACTATTTTTATACTTGGGGAGATTTAAAATGCCCCCCGAAATTCTTAGTCATGGGTATTTAAATGGGTGACATTAGTAATTATACCTGGTTATGGAAATGAATATATTCCATACCGATATCTTTATATATACAGGAGTGAGCAAAAAGTAGGTTTATTCTTGTATTATCATTTATTATTGTCTTGTTTATTTGTATTATAATTAAACCTACTTTTGCCCACCCCTGTATGCATTCCATAGATACAGGTGCCTGAAACTTTAGATTTAAGCTTGCAGGAGTCTCAGTGTTTTTTTCAAATATTTCCAAGGGATAGTTTTGGAGTGTTGAATTTGCAGCAGTATTTCCCCACATTTCTGACTACCACAAGCTCTCTCTACCTACAGACACAAATATACAGGCAAAAAAGGAAAAGCTTCTGATTAAGCAGAGGCCTGATATTGTCAACTCAAACCACAAATGTTCAGATTTCCTAAGCGTCACTTACTTAGCTGTGCCCCCTGTTTTTAAGGTGTAAGTTGTTTGGAACAAGTCGTAGAAATCATTACGTGCTTGTTCAGACTCCTTAAAGCTTCCCCTGACACAACTGGAAGACATGTCTGAATATGGTGGCAGATGTGGCAAACGATGGTGGAAATAATCCAAAATCATTATCTTATTTCTCTTCTTGATTTGGACATAGATCAGGAGTCTCTGCTACCATAGGGCACAGTCAGTAAGAATGACTTCTAATATTCACCAAAAAAAAAAAAAGAAGCAGCATACCTGGTTGTAAAGAATATAGCCACTTGCTTTCAAATTCTAGCCGGCTTCTTACCAGCTGTGACATCTTAGTCCCATGATGCTAACTCCTTGAACCTTAGTCCCCTCATTTGGAAAACTGCCACAAGAATTTTAACATGTTAATTTAGGTACAGTGTGTACATCAGTACCTGAGCATAGAAAGACCTCGGCCCATATTTACCCGTGCGGTAACTTATTCTTTCTCTATATAGCCCAGTGATTTAACTTCTAAGGGTGGGCCCAGGGCTAATTTGAATCACTGTTCTAATGTTCTAAACGTTACGCAGATTAATTTGCTCTCGAATGTATGCATTAGTCTAAATTGTTCATTCTGTCTTATTGTCCTCTTAAAAAACCACATATATGCATATGGGTTTGACAAAGATATTTGGTGTTTTCCTGGTTGCCAGAGAAAAAAAATGACCAACTACTTTGCATGGGACCAGAAAAACGCACTCTCCTCTCTCTACTACAATGCATGCATATACCCTACCTCTTCAGCAGGTGACATCTTGCTCCTTGTTCTTGACCCCTAACTTTGGGACAAAGCATGAACGTAGGTGAGTGTGCATGCACACACCACACACAGCATCTGCCACCTCTTAACTCCTGCTACTCCATTTCACTGGGCAGCATCTTCAGGTGCACAGAGGTGCTGTCTTAAGGTCTCCTTGTACCTTTGGGCCAATTTCACTTATTTGCCATTTTGGATAAGGATGTACTCCAGCAATATCTATGTCCCCCGAACAGACTACCTTACTTCTGGTCCCAAAAACTAACTTCCACCAAATGGACATGCTGAGAACGGAAGGTCTAGTCCTCTCATGAGATAAGAAGAGAATCTCTTAGTCTAGTGGTACACTCACAATTCAGCATCGTCAGCTCTCTGCTAACTTTTACTTATGGCAACAAGATGGAATAGTAACTTATTCCTATTTACCCAGTGTTTACATGGTGCCAGCTCTGCACCAAACACACTTCATACATTAATCCACGTAATTCTTATAAATACCTGTGTGTTTGTTACTATTATTATCTCCCATTTAACAGATGAAGACACTGAGGCACAGAGAGGTTAAGTAACTTGCCTAGAGTCACACAGCTTGCCAATAGAGGGGCCAGAATTTGAACCCAGGCTGTCTTGAGTGCAGTGTCCATGTTGCTCACTCTGCTAGGTGTCCTGTTAGGATATGAGTTCCACCATATGGTCATGGGAAGCCTTATGGCTATCTCTCTCTCTCCCTCATAAGCATCAACACTGCTACTCCATAGTCATAGACTCATTGGACTTAACCCAGGCTTGTGGCAAAATCCACATGTGGAAGAACAACTGCAGACACTGTCTACCTAAAATCCAGAACACATATTGGACCTTCCCAGATTTACCTTTTAAAAAAATCAAATTGGTTATACCAAAGTAGCTAAGTTTCCCATGCTCCCTTGTCATCCACTAAGGTGGATGCTTAGTGTCATGACGGTGACCGCAGTGAGGCAGCCCAGAAAAGACAAAACAGGGAGTATGACTTACCATAAAGAACTCCCTAAGTAAGTGGACAGACCAAGTGGTCATTGCTTTCTCCTTATTAAAAAGTAAGGGTCACATCAAAGAAAGACCTCTTTTCAATACCCATGGGGCAAATCTCCTAAGGTCCCCAGGTGTTAAATGCAGCCTTGTTAATGAGCGAAGACACAACAGGCAGAAGTGACAGGCCAAGCCGAGCAAAATCTCAGCCGCTGTTGCTCTGGGCTACTCTCTCTCTGAATTTGATGGTCAAGTTTTCTACTATAGTGTCTTTCCCACTTGAGAGGTAGTTGCAGGGTAGGCAGGGAAGGGGGAAGAGAGATACACCCTTGAAGGCAAAGCAGAGAGCACTGGAATTGCTAAAGAAAATTGATCAATGGAGAAAGAAAGACAATTTAGTTATTTCCAGTTTTCTCAATAGTCCTTCTCTTGGCAGGTTCAACTCATTGCCACATTATTGGAATAACTAATCCAATTCTCTGCTTTGCCAGGGGGGAAAAAAATGCAACCCCGAACAGAAATGTATGGCTAAAAGAACACATCCAGGCACTGACCAAAAATGGGTGTGATCATTTGCTCAATATGCACCTGCACAAAGTCTCCACACTTTTTTTTAAGGCAAAAACAATGGGAAATGTCAGAAGGAGGAGTGGCTCCATGCCTGCTCCACAGTGGAACTGACATGATCCCCCTTTATTTTTTCAAAGGGTTTGAAACACTTTTGATTTTGCCAAAAAAAAAAAATAATAATAATAAAAAATACATAAAATCACTCAGAACTTAAGAATTTACTTGGCTCTGATTTTTTTTTTTAACACAAAACCCAATTCTTTAGTGGCAGGCAAAGCACAGATAGAACAGAACAAGAAGACATCGTGCAAAAGAGAAACTGTTTACCTGCATAGAATTCGGGACTGTAGACGGCACCCACAACTGGATTCAATTTCCAGCCTTGAAACAAATACACAAAACATTAACATCACCTTTGATTCAACAAAGAATATCGTGGCAAATTAACCGCACATCTAAGGGGTTGGTGTCTTTTATAATTTTGAAATTCAGAGAATAGTTTGGGCATATAAACATTCTTTGAAAACTACACAGTACTAGGGATATAGAGTGATTCCCTCCTTTGATTTTCTGCCTATACAAGTTAATAGAATGGAAACTACTGACCAGCCACAGGTGAACCTTTTGAAAGTGATGTGGTAATTAATTTTCCTCCATATCAATATTTTTTAGAGCCACTAAATAATTTCCTTCTTTTATTCTTTTATGGGTCACCACTAAATAATTCATCGCATGTCTCTGTGTGTTAAGTTCACAAAAATTTGAAAGCTCACAGGAATAGAATTCTTTGCAGCAATATCTATATATATAAAAGCCAAAGCGACCAAACGACCGGTCGACCGGTCACTATGATGCACACTGACCAGCAGGGGGCAGACGCTCAACACAGGAGCTGCCCCCTAGGGGTCAGTGCGCTCCCACAGCAGGAGCACTGCTCAGCAAGCTTACCAACTGGTGGCAGCAGGCGTAGCAGGGCTGGGATGAATGGAGCAGCTGGGGCTCCTCTCCAGTCACCTGCTGCTTTTCGTACTATTACACCCTTTGGGGGATGTTGGGCTGCCGGTTTCGGGCCAAAACTGGCAGTCCGACATCTCCCGAGGGGTCCCGGATTGTGAGAGGGGCGCAGGCCAGGCTGAGGGGCCTCTAGTATTCTGATAATTGTCATTCCTAATGATGACCCGGAGACTGTAGACTTCCAAAGTGCTTTTAAAATCCTAAAGAAAATGACTTTTATCCAGTAGAGATTAAGTATGGAATATATTTCAGTTGCCTTCAAGAGCCATACCAATTCCTAATCAATGCATGATATCTAAGGTGACTTTCAAATAACCTGTATATAAGATGACCAGAATGCTATAATTTTCCAAGTTTTGGAAGGAGCATTTTCTGTCAAATGAATCATGGCCTTTCAAAAACTTTTACTCAAGAAAAGAGCATAGAAGAATATTTGCAAATCAAGAAGCTACCCATATGAGAGACCCGCTGGTCACTATTTGGGGAACAATCTCAGAAGAATGAGCATGTTTTAGGGTTCGGTGATCGTTTCCTGCCCCTGCTGGCACGTCTTTATGAAAACATCCATCATATGGAACTCCTGAAAGGCAGTGAAGGACACGTGTGCTGCCTTTTGTGGAAAACCTGTGTCCTTGGGCTGAGGGTCAAACACAGGAGGTCCTTGAGTGAATGTTCCTGAGCAAAGGCAGTGGTGAAAGTTGGGATGTGTGGGAAGGTGTTTCTGACAAGGAGAACTCTCAGCTCTTTCCAGAAGGGAGAGGTGTGATACCCCAATGTCTGACCTAAGTGATGTGCCTGTAAGAACAGCTGAGAGGTGACCAAAATCTACTGACCCACTAAGAGGCTCCAACATCTCAATAGATATGCCCCCAGTGGACTTGAGGACTTTCTAGAATACTCGGAGAAAATGTTTAGTTTCTATGAACTTTCAGTTCCAACTTTAATAAGCTAGCCGGTTTACAGTTCCCACGATGTCCTTAGGATAGAGTTTTTCAAAAGGTTGTCTTTGAATTACTTGGGAGACTTCTTAATGGGAAATCCTTAGCTATATTTCAGACCTACAGAAAGAGACATAAAATTCTGATACCTATTGTCCCAATGGTTTCTTAAACTTCATACTGACAACTTCCTCTCTCATATTAACCACATCTTGTCTTTTAGGAGTTTCTATAGTGACATAAAAATAAATATTGCCCCAAACATTTCAGAATATGTGTTCTATGAATGCAGAGAATGACTTCAATTTGGCCAGCTGAAATCCCGCTGCTTCTCAAAGAAGAAAATACCCAATTCAAGAGAACCTAAAACTGATGTTCACGTCAAGTTATTTGAAATTAAAGAGAGAGAGAGAGAGAGAGAGAGAGAGAGAGAGAGAGAACTGATTGCAAATAAAGCTACAGGGTTATCTAAACATATTTAACATTCTCTTTCTAGTTCATAGAAATCTAGAGTTTGTGAAAGAAATCTATATGGAGCTATATTAAATGAATTATTTATTTATTGCCCCTTCTTCCCTCTGCCCCACCTTTTACTGGTAGTGGAGACAGGGTCATTTTTTAACACTACTCAAGTAAGATTTTTCTTGTAGGCATCCTTATCGGCTGTCTTAAATTCTTGAGTTGCACACACCATCACTGGGTGTGGACCCATCAATTCACTTCGATGTAACTGTCAAAGAGAAGTTATACCAATGGTCTTTCATTTCCTCAAAGAAAGAAATTTTTCAGAGGTATCTAAGATGGCCTAAAAAATCATGTTTCTCTCATCTGCTTTTCTCTTCCTCATTTCCTTGGGCCAAGTAATTTTTCCATCTATCTATCTATCTATCTATCTATCTATCTATCTATCTATCTATCATCTATCTATCTGCTATCTATCTAATCTCTCTCTTTTTCCTCTCTCTCTCTAGACTGATTCCTTCACTCTTGACAACTCTAACCTGATTTAGGTCTCCAGTGTCTTCCCAGGGGAAGCTACTTAATGCCACTCCCTTCCCTGCCTTTGAGCTACTCCCTGATTCAATTCCCAGTTTTTATTTCCTGCGTGGCTGTTAACACTACCTGGGTTCATATTTTTTCTTTCTCTGCTTGTTAATTGTCTTTATAATCATCTCCTTTATTAGAATTACTGGTAAAGTGAGCAGGTCTGACATCCAATATGAATTCCCAGCATCTAAAACTGCATCTGGTGAATAGTCGGTGCTCCATACATACTTAGTTTTGCTCTAAAGGAACTGAAAGAATATAAAGCTTTTTCTAATAGACTCATTCCCTTTTGGTTAGGATTCTATCTTCTTTCAACCTCCAACGACCTGCTTCCTGATATACATCTAATAAAGAAGGACCCCGTTACGGGTGACAGTCTTCAAGGGAAAGGTAATAAGAATACAGCCCTTGAAAATCACCTCTACTCAGACTTACAGAGCTCAGGCAGGCTTATGGAAATGTATGCAAATTGCATGCAAATGGACTCCTAGTCCCTGTGACTCCATCTAGTACCTGGAAGAGACCCTTGGGATAACCCTGCTGGAGACAGGAGCCTGCACTGTCAGGAAGACGGACAAAATGATCCCAGTTTTAATTTCTCAGGCAGTTTGTGTACATCCCCAGGCCTTACATATTCACAGATTTTGATCAAGGACATTAAACCGAACAATGAGGCTTACCACAAAAAGAGAACAGCTGATTAAGCCCACCGCTCCCGGCCTCCCAGCGCCCCTCAGAAAACAAGGCGGTGGAGCACAGACCAGACACATGGGGGTCTCTCTCCATATCAGACGCAGGAGCTGTTTAGAGAGACCCCTCTGTAGCTGGGCCTAGAGGGGCCACCTCTAAATCAGTGCTCCCATCCTCAAGTTCAGCTTCTCAAAGGTCATCTGCCAGCTTCCCATAAAGACGCTGGCCAACATGCCTGCTGTTAACTAAGGCTCTATTAGGTGTTAAAAGGCAAGTCTGAATGTGTACACCCACCCACCCACCCACACGCACACACAAAAAAAAACACCCAAAAAAACAAAACCTGAACAGGCCTTGCTAGGACTTTACTGGTGTGGGGCCACATGCTAATTTGACTACCTCAGGGAAGGCCAGTGTGCTGCCTTGCAAACATGATCATGAGACCTAGAGTAACCACAAAGGAAGGTCTGAAATTAAAGCTTTTTAATTAAAAAGCAGTCTATTTGGGATAGTCATGTCCTAGGCTGGTATCTTCCCTGACAAAGATCAACTTTGATCTTAACTGAGCCTAGGGTCTTTTTGCAACTAGATAACCTATTTTTGGAATATCAGGGTAACTTGTAACTTCCCTTTTTCTGGATCCTTCAGGGCACAAGGATAGGGCAGAGACCACAAATTCCCTCATTGTTTTTGTTGTCATGTTGTTGACTGTTAACTATTTTATGCCCACCTATGTAAAAGAAGCATTTGTCTATCATTTTACTTTTTAATCCAATCCCAGAGGTTTCCCCACTTTGCTTTCTCCCACCTCCCTAATCTAGCACCAATGGATTTCATGTAACCCAGTCTTATATCTCCTCCTTTGATGGTAATTTATAAAATATGTGAAAAACCACCATTCTCCAGAGCATTATCTCAATATTTTGAAATTCTGTTTCCTGGCAATTGTCAACAGTTTGGCTCAAATTAACTCACAAAAATTCTTTACAGGTTTGAATGTTCCTTAACATTGGATTAGATATCAAAGAAACACATTCAAGAAAGTATCCTTAAATGCACCACAGAAGTTTCCCAAACTGCACATCAATGTTTTCTAAAAACATGTACTGAGGATACCAGGGCCTGGTCATTGAAATGGGGCATGAGGCAGTGCCCCAAATGAAAAGTTAGTGGTACATTGTGTTTGGTTCACTTAGTATCCCTTCCTTCCTTCCTTCCTTCCTTCCTTCCTTCCTTCCTTCCTTCCTTCCTTCCTTCCTTCCTTCCTTCCTCCCTCCCTCCCTCCCTCCCTCCCTCCCTTCCTTTTCTTTTGTTCTTTTTTTTTTTTCTGCCACATATATTTGTTCTCAACATTTAGATTTCATCTACAATACAGGATTTCTGGCTCTCTTGAAACATTATTAGAAATGGCAACTTTAGATGGCTGGAGGTGAACAGAGATCCCATTAAACTCCCAGTTAGTTAGTCACCACTACTCCCTAGTGTGTGCCTGGCTTGGAGGATACATGTTGGCAGTCTTTCATTGTTACCATGTGCTGTTTTTCCTTATAGTAAAGAAATGTCTTGCTTTTCCCAGTATATAGGTGAAAGACAACCTAAAAAGACTGTGAGTTTCTCAGCCCTTCTCTGTTTGCTCACTTATTTTACCTGCCTAGCCTCTACCAGCATCTGAATATTTGATCCTTAAACCAGTATGTTTGTCAGAAAATGCAACTTACTACCTATAGCAAAAAACAAACAAGATGGCTAGATATTGTTGAGATTATAATCTCATTGAATTTTTAGGGCACTCTGTTTCTTGGCACTGTGTTGTGTACTTTATCTCCCTTAATAGTCACAAATATCCTCTTTAGTAGATCCTATTACGTCTGCAATTGCCACTGGTGTGTGGAGAGTTTAAGCAACTTGCCTGTCGGTCGGTAGCTAGAGAAAGGCAAAGTTGATACCAAACTCCACCTCTCCCTATAGTCTCTTTGTCCAGTTTTTATCCTTCCTAAGATCTCTAAGAAATAAAAGAGCTCCATCCAACCCCCACACTTCTCCAATATCTAGGAAATCCCTGAGATTCTGGTTCTCAACTTGTGTTGCAGAGCAAGCATTTGACTTCCAATGGGCAGAGTAAATCCCAACTCCTCTCCGAGTATTGGAATCCTCAGGAAAAATCAGCACTACGTAAGTAGCCCAATTTTCTGTTTGTGGAGCTTTCTGATGGGTAGAGTTTCCAAATCCTTATATGTCATTCTATAGTTTTCTCTTATACCCAAGTTAACTGTTCTGGGAAATAGAATCCACATCCTCCATGAGAGTATTGACTCTAGTCTTCCATAGCACAGTCTCCTAGCCATCTGTCTCATTGCACTTAGGGTCCAATGTTATTAATCATTGGAAACTTTGCAGCTACTCAAACTTTTGTTGGCTACACGAATGAAGGAATGCATGGCTGTGATGTTGGCATTAATAGTTATATTTCACCATTTGAAGATGACCTTAAAAATGTGATGACTCCAGTAATGTATAATTTTGCTGAACATAAGTTTGATGGTTTGTGAGAATGAATAAGGTAACTAATGAATCTCACAGATCACTTAATTTTCTCTTTTCACTGTAACTTCATTGGTCCTGACTTTTCTCTTTTTCCCCTGCTTTATTGAGGTATAAGTGACAACTAAAATCAGTACATAATTAAGGTGTACCACTTGTTGATTTGATATTCTCATACTTTGTAAAATATCTGTCACACTCAAGCTAATTAGCATATACATCATTCCACATAGTTACCACTTTCTTTGTGTGTGTGTGTGTGTGTGTGTGTGTGTGTGTGTTGATAATATCCCCTCCTACCACTCTTGTTAAGGATCGAAGAGGGTCTCTGCATATTTTCAGTTAAGTTGTATTGCAATTTATCAGAAATGTCTTTGTAGTGATGATACTCATGAACTAACAATTGGAAAAACTTTGAGAACCGCTTTCTTTGAATACCAAAGGTCTCCAAGGGGTCCAACTGTCTTTATGTAATCAGAATTTGTATTGGATTTTCTAAGTCACTTCTTCTGTGACTGTCCATGGACCCTTTAGGTACCACACTCAGTCCACGTGTCAGGATAAGCCTCTGAGTAGCCCCTTTCAGGTACATGGAGGAGAGGCCCACGTGACTCATTGCTGGAAATTAAGAAGGCATGGCTACCGGGAATGGAATGTGGGCTGCTTATGCCAACATCTGGCAGGAAGTTGGGGTCCACACTGAATAGCCTTGCGTTATCATCGCCGGTTGCTATTTGAGTGCTGTTTCGCTAGATGATGGGGAAAGTAATGCATTCACATACACACAGGAATGGCCAGAGATTGTGTTACTTCACAACAAAAGCAAATGACTTCACTAATTACTTCCTTTTGCCTAGCCTCAGTTTTTGCATCTTTAAAATTGGGATAACTATTTCCTCTCTATAGGATTTCCTGTGGGCCCAGGGTATTTAATATGCTTCGCCTACTGCCACACAGTTAGTATTCCAGAAATGTTGGCTGTTAATGAACGTGCTTTGAATTGTGTGCAAAATCCCACAGGTCCAGTTTTCAGCCCCTGGGTATGACATTGATCAATAACTCTTTCTTTAAAATAAATATGCATACATATGGCTTAAGGAATAATATTTAGCTTCCTGACTTCATTTCCTCTCATAAACAGTACACAAGAGCATCTATGCATATGCATGAGAACATGCATGCACACACACATGCTCACTACTTCATAATTTTTTAAAGTTCCCAACAGTCAGGGTGATGGTGTCATGTATTAACTCTGGCAAGTGGCAGTGCTCTCATTTTGACCCAAGTAGAAAGGCCTCAGGACCCATGAATCGGAGGTGGCTTCGTTGCAGCACTGGGCAGCCAAAGTCTGTTGTGCAATTTCTATTCCATTTAAAGGACAGGTCTTGGCTGCTGGAGCTGAGAAAATGGGTCAGCAGAATAAATAATTCTCCTGATCTTTCAGCGGAGAGCCCTATTATATTGAGAGTATATATCTGTTTAATGATGCCCCTTTTAAAAATATGAACAAACTTATTTAGCCACATTGGCAGCTGCTGGCACAAGGAAGAAGAAGAACAAAACTACCAAATGCTAATGATCATAACAAAAATAAAATTAATCCAATCAGCATGAAAGTTGGAATGAACCCATAGATCCATGTATGGAATATTATGTAACTACTAAAAAGGATGAATCTGGTCTGTATGTATTAACACTGAAAGAACTCCATATGGATTTATGAACGCCAATTAAAATGATATGTACACCATTATACCATTTACATAAAAAGCATGTACAAAATACTGTGAATGCTGTAAATAGATACTTACTCCAGATACATGCAAAAATGCAAAATAAAAGTACAGACATAGATCTGTAATGGAGGCGTCCTCTGAGGAGGGAGAAAGGAAACCCCGTTGGCAGTGGTGTTATTCAAAGTATATTTTAGCCTTTTCTTTAATGTTTCATTCTTTCTTTTTTTTTTCAAATGACTCTACATTTCCATGTTTTATGTGTAATTAAAATGTTAAAAATGGAAAATTCAATACTTTCCCTTTATGACAGTAATAAAATTATTCTTAAAAACCTATAAAACAAAGAAAAATATCTTCCAGTCTCACAATTCAATTCAGCCATTACCACTTTGGTGTAATTCCCGTCATAATTTAGTTCAAATCATGCTATACATATAATTTTTTTATTTGAAAAAATGTTCATTCATTATGGGGCTCTCTCAGTTTTAACTCTGCTCCTTTTAATGGGTATAATATTCCACTAAGCATATACACTTTAATACTGCATTACTTTCTTTATAATATTTGGTACAATTAAGTATCTGATCAGCACATCAGCAGCCTTTCTCCCTATATATCTTAAGAGAGATGTACCCTGAGGAGGATTAAAGAATCAAAATATTGGAATGTAAAGTGACTTTCCATATATATGTGAGTCCTTAGGGTGGGGAGTGTGTGACACTTGGCCGTTAGGGAGGGCTGGAATGCACTGTCCCGAGGGGTCAATGAAACATCCTCGCCTGACCCAAAATGACCAGAGAGTAAGAGGTAAGCACTCACACATTCTTCTCTCACTTCAGAACTCGTCATGAGGGACCCTCCAAGCCCCCTCAAAAGCCTAATAACTCCAGAGGAGACTCAAAGAAGGAACCAAATTCTGCAGCCACACACCCAAGAATGACTAGTGATCAACGAGGTGATGGTTAACAAACAAACAAACAAAAAGCCTCCACCCTCCCTCAACTTACTATTATAACAACAAATTAAATGATCCAACCAATTCTCAAATAGTGACTGTATCTCACCCCCAAATGGGAGCTATCCTAGAGAGGCTGGAAGAAGAGCACGCAGGTTAACCTGCAACTAACCCCGGCCCGTTGTGGAAATTATCTAATTGGCTCAGATGGTTCACTGTAGCAGGTCAGCAGTAAGGACACCCTCGCAGGTGAAGGCAAACGGGGCTTGTTGAAACAGATTTTCTAGTGAAATTACTTGACAGGTTCAGAGGTACAGGCGACTTCTGGTAAAAGGCCAGGGTGTACTCACCGTTTGTATAAGGGTTGACAGTCTTTTTGTTTGTCATTACACGTGCTGTGGCATTATTTACCTATGCACACAGAAAACTCAAGTGAGCGCATATCCCGGGGCCAACCCACAGTTCCATTAGTTGCATGCATTATGACTGTGATTACTTACTTAAAAAAAAAATAAAACAAAACAAACTAAAATGCATTTTAATTTATAAAAGGCAGTAGGTGCATAACAAAAAAATCATACATTTTTATAATTACATTTACTTCATAACCATTTTAACTTACAAATCATTTCAATAAAGCAATGTCATATCATTTAAGTTTAATAAGGAGACAGTAAAAGCAAATTAAAAGGAACTGCATAATTGAAGATTTAAAAGCATGCGTGTACTCCATGGTAACACAGAAACAATAGCTTTTAAACAGAAAATAAAGTTCATATGAAGGAACATGCAGTGGAGTAGAAGGAGGGAGAGACAAGGTACAAGGGAACATAAATGTCAAAAAAAGGGACAAACAAGTTTTCGCCGTGTGCAACACTTTGGGAGGGAAGAACCATCGGGGGAAAGCAACATCTAGCATTCAACACTCGGAACAAGAGCCTTTGACATCGCAAGAATTAACAAAATCATTCAAGCTTTAAAGTCACAGCTAACGAAAGGATAAAAGAGAGGGTGCATTGTTTAACACAATATGGAGTTAACGATCTGAGTAAGATGTGCACCGGTCATGTCTCAATCCAGTCAGTGCCTTCCAGGCTAGCTTAGAACGTACACTCAATTACAGGCGTACCAATATCCAAAAAAATAGAGCATCAAGAAAACTTAATATGACAAGTCAAAAAAAGTCACGTGGTATATATATATGTATATAGAGATATCAGCACTAAATACGTGTAACGGCAGATGGACTTCACCACTTACCATTCACCACCATCGCCAGCATGGGTTTGTATACAGTTACCATGGTTACTGAGAGTTTGGTGAGGGGCCTAAGCGTTATCGTCGAGGGGGGGAAAATAAAAGGCAAAATATGCAACATCTTACTCCAAAGACTAAAGCATTCGTAACTGGTATTTTTTTTCTCTTTTTTTAAGTTTTAACAAATATGACCCTGTGGCCACGTTGAGGGAGATCCAGTGGTAGAAGGAGGAGATTTCTGAGTACCAGAATTTTAGCATCAATTTTATCCATGAAGAGGGGCCAGATATTGAACAGGAAATCCTGTTTGTTTATTTGCTTTATTATCAGAAGAATACAAAGGTTCAAACTAACTTCTTAAAAAAAAATGAAAGGTTTAAAGACAAAACCTCTCATTTTTTACCAATATAAAACAATTGTTCTTTTGATTGCTATTTCTTTCACAATTTGGCTTAATTTGCACACCACTGTGGATCCCTCGTCAACCCTGCAGTGGAAAGAAAAAAAAAAAAGAAAAAGAATCTGCTCTGTATGTTGTTCTGTTTTTGCAACACTCTCTCCACTGTCTGGAACCTACTGCACCCATTGGCTCTAACACATGGAAAATAAAAGAATCAAATCAAATCAAATAAAAAAACTTTCAGATTAACCTTGTTTTGGTCTCACGTTTGCCATCCACCTTTCAGCAGTATTAAGAGTAACATAATAAAATAAAATGAAAAAAAAAAGTAAGGCCAGTTTTCCTTTTTATATATAAATATATATATATAAACAATGAGAAGGGAATAGGGTCACATACAAGACACAATGATGCATCTGAAACAACGAATGAGCGTGAAAGCAGACATTTATCAAAAAGATGTAAAGGAAAATATTTTGAACATGCACCTCGATTTTACGGCCCTCTACCACGGTGCCGTGTAATTTCTCCCTCGCCCTGTCCGCATCGGCACTATTTTCGAAAGTTACGAAACCAAATCCCTGCATGCAGGAGGGAGAAGGGAAAACAACATGCAGATTATTATTTCAGTCAACGACCACTGTGTAACGTTCTCTCGCTTTAATTTCTATGTCTTGTCCTGGCTTCCGTTCTGTAACATGCAAATTAGAGAAATTATAAGAGTACTAAGATGTGCAATCAGTAAGCAACAAATGTGAACAAGATATTTTTTTTTTCTGTCACCAGTTAGCTGTAACCCCTGAAGAATTCAAAGAATGATACCCAAAATACCTTTCTAAATGTCACTACAGAAGAAAATAAATCTAACGGAAAGAAAATGAGATCAAAATAAATGTACGGTGTCTTCACAGAGAATAAAATGAAATAACAAGGAAAATAAAAAGGGAACCACTTTCTTTACATGCAAATTAAGAATAAAGTAAAATAAAACGTGTGCACAGAATTCAACAATGAATGCCAAAATCTTCTAACATTGCCTACAGAGTCATGCCGTGTGGTTTTAAGAACATCTCTTCCTCATGCAGTTTTAGGGTTATTCAAATTGATCAATTCTACAGCCTTTACTTCTCAAAAATAAAAATTAGAAGCCTACAAAAAAAAGGAAAGACCTTCTTTATAATAAATCTTAAACTCTTGGATCTAATAAATAAAATAATCACATGAAATGAATAGAAATAAACATCAATTGATCAATAATGCAAACAGTTCAAGTAAGTCTTTTGTATTAATACTTCCCCCTCCCGTAGCCAAAAATGATATACATGCTTAGAAATTTGTCAGCTCCCCAGACTACTTTATTAACAAAAAGGGAAATGAGTCAACATATGATAAAGTTCTAACACATTATGTTGGTTTTCATTTGTCATATTAATAGGCAGACAATAAAGCAGCTTTATTAATAGGATGTTATCTAAGATAACCCTGGGCACTTCCTCTTCCACTGGTAGATGACATCCACCCTTCACTTCACCACTGACAAATTTTGTGTTAATTTTTCAGCCTCAAAAAACAACCCCACTAAACATTACATTGTCAAAAGCCATCTTTTTTTCTTCACTGACACTGTTCCTAAGAAGAGTACAGAAAATATGACACATTATTTTTAAAACCCCTAAAAATAAGTGTACGACTTGTTCAGATATATACACCAACCTTTTGAAACACTGCCAGTGTCAATTTGCCCAGCTCGTTCTGTTTTTCACAGTGTAAACTAGGTGAAATAATGCCATGTGTGGGGATATTTCAACTATGCGTAAAGGTAAACGCTGGCTTTAAGCTTAGTTGGGGCAGGAAGGTATTCTATTTTACAAAGAATAAAATAGACAGTGATTATAAGTAAAAGGTAGTCATAACCAACGAGTGTTAACTCCCAATCACTCACGAGGTCACTAGAGCGTTCTCCGAAGCTCAGGGCATTTGGGAAGGGTGCCCTGTGGTCTGCCTAACGGAGAACTTTCCAGTGTTAACGTGAGCTCATCTGTAGAGGACACCAGCTGTGAATGGATTCAAGCTAGAGGACGTGGCTCTTTGGCAGGATTGCAGAGTGAAAAAGTAAATTTCTTTCATTTGGGGGGTGGGCGGAATTACCTTTCACAACATTTCCCATGGTGAGGATCTGTGATTAAGATAGGTCTGAAATGTTTGTCCTAGCGCGGTTGCTTAGTGGTTAAAGCATCAGCCCTCAGACTGAAGGGTCATGGGTTTGATTGTGGTCAAGGGCACGTACCTCAGTTGCAAGCTCGATCCCTGGCCCCAGTCAGGGTGTGTGCAGGAGGCAGCCAATTGATGTGTCTCTCACATTGATATTTCTCTCTATTTCTCCCCCCCTCCCTTCCACTCTCTCTGGAAATCAATGGAGAAAATATCCTCGGGTGAGGATTAACAAAAACAAAACAACATAACAAAAAATATAGGTCTGAAATATTTGATTAATATAAGATTATATGCTCCATAAGAGAAGGGCTCTAACCAGCGGTTAAGGACAACAGGGGGGTGGGGGCATGTGTGGGGAGGGGTGTGGGATGGGAATGGGGGGACGAGGACAAATATGTGATACCTTAATCAATAAAGAAATTTTTAAAAAAATAAAATAAAATAAAAAAGAGAAAAAAATAATAATAAAAGTAGGCCAACAAAAAATAAAATAAAAAGATAATTTCATAAACATCTTTTCAAAATGTAAAAAAAAAAAAAAAAAGAGAAGGGCTCTATTTAGGTGGTATGCCTAAGTTTGGCACTCCGATAAATTTGCTAACTGAATAATAATAGCTCTTTGCTGAGCAAACAACACAATTTGGGGGGTTTGCTCTCTTTGATGGCTCTGGGTTCCAAACTTAGTTGCACATCAGAAGGAACTGGGAGCATATTAAACACTTAGGTGCCGAGCCCTGCCATACATCTACCAGATCAGAATCCCCAAGAGGAGCCCAGGAATCTGTCAAAAAAGCTGCTGTGTGGTCCAGCCTTTGGGTTCCCATGGCCTCACAGCACCGAGCACCAGCAAAAGAAGGCTTCAGTTCTTTGTATGAAGTAGAATATTGTCCCACCAACGTCTATAGTGCAAACGTGCAAACCTATGGAGTGGGTTGAGTTTTTGAGGTGAATATCTATCTGACACAATATTTGGATGTTAGATCAGCCAAAATCATATTGCAATGTTCTCATCCTCACCTATAATCCAAATTCCCTAGCATCCATAGCCATGCCATACATTTAAGGTAAAGTATTAAGGGAAACCAGGATTCCAGCTATATCAGGGGCAATTCTCTCACTAGGCAAAGGAGGAAAATTCCATAGTTCCAGTCATAGATGGAGGGCTTGGTGGCATCATTGGTGTCTATGGGCACTAGCAGTCATTATCACCACAGTGCTGGGAAGAATGTAGGTGAACCTGAACATTCAACCTATCTGTCTACCATCACCCCAAGGAAGCGAGTTGTCATGAATCTAGTCTGAACCCAAGGCAGACCATCCTGGCCTAAAAATCTGCATTATGTATGCCAAGGAGGAATAAAGATGAAGATGCAAATATATTCTGAATCCCAAGGAAAGTTGGGAGGAAGACTCCATACCATTGAAATAAGGATAGTACTTTATTATTAGCAGCAGTACTCTCAATTTCTGTTAAACTTCTCTCTCTCCAAGCTTCTCAATACTTCTCTATTCAAGCTGACGAGTTCAAAATTGTGTGAAGTTGGGTTCATGTGGGTTCATGAATAGCTTGCTCCAGAAACAATGCCCCAAATACCCAAGGGACTTTCCTTCCTGTTCCACTGGACCTTCATATAGCCCACCCAGACAAGGAGTGATAAGACCTCCTGCGTCTGATGTCTGCCAGAATTCTCTTCTGGGGAAGTTCCCTATAACCAGAGAGACCGTCCCCCAGCCATTTCCA
>NC_137073.1:19040885-19410885 GCF_951640355.1 Cnephaeus nilssonii | reverse complement strand
CTGTGATGACTTCCATACGAGAAGCAGAAAGAGAGCTAACTTCTCTGTCCCCGAGCCTAGAGGTCAAACTGCCGACACATTACAAGAATGACGGCAAAAGGTCTGAAATGATAGAGTGGCAAGGTCCCTGAACTAGCAGAACATTATAGAGACTCTAATGGATTGATGTATCTGACTCATCTGGCAACTCACAACATCGTTTTGGCTGCGGAGAAGAGGACACTGGAATTTTCTTCCCTCAATGCCATTGGCATTATCCTATTCAGTTAATACTAAATCTACTCAGGAGCGAGGGGTACAGGCTGTCCAGGGAATGATAAATTCAAATGTTCACTTGGTGGGGAAGACGTGGTTCCTGTTCCCAAGAGGCTGGCGTTGCTACCTTAGATAAACCCGTTCCTCTGAGTAGCCCTCCCTGCATACTGACTTGTCCCAAATTGCCTGTGTAAGGGAGTGATGGGGCTAAAATCCGTATCTCTCTGTACCTGGTGAGCACTTTCTGTTTTTTTTTTCTTTTAATATGACTTCTTTAAAAATTAAGTCTTTATTGTTGAAAGTATTACATATGCTCCCTCCCCTGCCTTGACTCCTACTGGCCTGCCCCCACACCCCACACCAAGCCTTCACCACTCCATTGTCTGTGTCCATGGGTTATGTATATATGCATACAAGTTCTTTGGTTGATCTCCTCCCACCCACCCACCTTCCCCTGCCTTCCCTCTGAGATTCCACAGTCTGTTCTATGCTTCTGCCTCTGGATCTATTTTGTGCATCAGTTTATTTTGTTCATTAGATTCCACATATGAGTGAGATCATGTGAGACTTGTCTTTCTCTGACTGGCTTATTTCACTTAGCATAATACTCTCCAGGCCCCTCCATGCCGTCTCAAGGGGTAAGAGATCCTTCTTTTTCACTGCTGCCTGGTAGTCCATGTGTATAAATGTACCACAGCTTTTTTATCCACGCGTCTACTGATGGGCACTTGGGCTGTTTACATACTTAGCTATTGTCAATTGTAAGCACGTTCTGTTAATCCCCCCTTTCACAGTCAGAGGAGGGGAGGAGAAGGGAGCTTAAGCTCCCTGAGGCCCGGTGGGTGGTTTCTCTGGAAACAGCTCAGTTATTGCAAGTGTTTCCTGTGTTGCTGCTGAGGTCAATGCACAGCTCTTACAGCATCTTCCCCTTACCCCTCAGTCTCTGCTGCTATGCTGAGGGCACTGTTTCCCTGCAGGAGATTCTGACGGGGCTCCTGAGTTCCCTGTGGGTGCAGGTGGAAGGAGGACACTTTTGCACCCACAAAACACCAGTGGGCAGAGGGTGCTGCGTGTTCAGAGGAAGCATTTGCCTAAAACAAGAACACTCGGTGTTTGTGACTTTAATAATAGGCCTGGCAGGTTTGTTAAAGCACAGATGGCTGGGCCCTGCGTTCGGAGTTTCTGACTCATTAGATCGGGTTTGGAGCCTGAGAATTTGCATTTCTTGTAAGCTCCCAGGTGATGCTGAGGTGCCGGCTGGCTGGGGGACCACATGGAGGTGACGGCTGAACAGAGGATGCTTTGGAAGAGTTTGGCCTTTATTTTTCTATCCCAACATATTTCCACTTTGAAAGCGCTGGAGCCTACTTAGATAACCACAGACTTTTACGAATATGTGCTCTAGGAAAAGCAACTTAAAATTTGGTTTCCTAGAAAAAACAAAATCAAAGCAGTGGCAAATTGCAAAATGTGAACTGGTAAACACACTAATGAAGAAAGCTAGATTCAAAAGGTTGGTGTATACGACTTTTTCTCCCCTACAGCCCAGGAAAATAACTGCACTTTATTAATACAGAATAATCACATATTTACCTGCTCATGAGACTATCAACTCACTTTTTAATATAAAGAACATAATTATCACTGAAAAACAAAAAATGTAGCAACAACATTATTTTTTTAAGCATGGGTAATTTTCCTCTGGAAACTTGATCTATAAATAGATAGGTAGATCTAAAACAGCAGTTCTAAATGACCCCCTTCTATATTTAAAACTGAACCCAATGCATTTCCCACGATTTTGGAAACCGGAAGTGGTCTCGAAGGGAATGCCCCCTGAAGGGTATTTTCACCATGTGCTGATTAAAACAGTGCAGTTGTTTCCCATTATTCATAACAAGCGTTTTACAATAAGCTAAACGATTCCAAAGTGAATTAAGTTGCTTACCTTGGAGCCTCGCTCATTAAAAATAATTTCAACATCTAAGATTTTACCAAATTGCTGCAAAGAAATAGAAATATTTTATAAGCAATAAGAAAAATGAAAGAAATCATATTATGCACATTGGTAATGGTACCCCAAGTCAGAATCGTCTGTTCTCTTTTAATATACAAGGATATTACATTTTATTTTGTGCTGTCATTAAACAGTGCCCTTGAACCAAGAGAAAAAACAACCACACATGTTATTTCCATGTTATGCCATACCCAACAGAGTGAGAGAGCAGAGTAGGGGCCTGGTACAAAATAGGTAATCAAGAGGTTATTTCTATTTTCCTTTCTCTATGTGTGCAGGATTGCTTTCCCAGGCACTGAGCAGCAAAGATTAAATATGGCTAATGTATCTGCCGACCCTTCTAGGCCACTCCACTAATCACTGGAGAAAAACCCTGATGAAGTGGGATTTGGGTAGTAAAATGTCCAAATAGAATATGAGGTTGAGGATGTTGGTCACAAGCCCCCATAAAATAGCCAGGCCATGTAAGACAAATAAAGTACAAACAGATAAAAGCAAGATCCACTATCCGGACGCCCGTCAGAATCCACACACCAGCACAGTTGCGATTAGACCTCGGGCTGAAACGTACTTCTCTCCAGATGATTCTCCGTGTTGTTAAACAAACAAACATATTTTAGACAATTAGCATGAATGTGCTCTATAAAAAGTGAAGGCGATTCCACGTATTCAAGTCTAGGAACACAACTTCAGATGACAAATAAATTGGACAGTCGTGCATAATACAGATGCCTCTGTAGATTTAAATTTCAAATCTTCAAGAATAATTATGCCCTGAAGATAATAATACTGGGGATACACTTATTCTTAATACAATATTTGTTATCTAAACTTCAAATTCAACTAGCATATCTTGTATTTTCTTTTATTTGCTAAATCTGGCAGTCCTCATAAGAAAGATGTCAAGCAATTCTTGATTCACATTTTAAAGAGAAAAAGGAATGTGCACCCTGAAACTAGAAGCATCTGATAATCCAAAATCCTTTTCCTTGACCTTGGAATCCTGTCAGTTTTCTTCACTCACATGAAGTCGAGTGGGCGACTTTTGAGAGCAGGTGGGAGAGGGTGGCATATAAGTAGGCGACATGGCCCAGGGAAAAAGAAGATGGAAATTTTACCCTGATGCAGAAGGAGAGCGAATGTTCATGTTATTAAAAAATAAACAGGAGACCATAAAGTCATGTTTCCATCTCTTTTTCCTTTATTTTGAGCTTTCCTATTGTTCCATTTGCTTCTGCAGCCTCGATTTTTATTGTGTTATTTATTGCCGTAGGAGACTCTGCATTCTGTCTCTCCCATGGGTGGAAAGCATGGAGCAGCCTCTATGCAGCAAGGGACAGAGTGGTTCAGAGGGAGGAGTAAGACAGGGAAGGAATAATCTGAACACAGATTACTGAGGACAACCTGCCTGACCAGGAGCATCCATCAGAGGATGCTGGGAGGCCCTGAGGGCGAGTGTCAAGAGGGTCCTACTAACATTCAAGAGGAAAAAAATTTGGAACATACAGAGGCTGTCCACTGAAACATACAAACTATCCTACCTTACTTTGAAAGACAGAAAAACATATGCATACTCGAGGCTACTCCTCTATCTATCTATCTATCTATCTATCTATCTATCTAAAAAGAGGTAATATGCAAATTAGCCGGGACGCCATAATGTCACAACTGCTCAGGAGGAGGCTGTGCGTGCAGGTGGGCAAGAGGGGATTGTGTGCGTGGTGAGGCAAGTCACGGATGGCGCAGGCTTGCAGAGAACAGGGCCTGCCAGCTGCACGTGCTGGCAGTCCCGCCTCTGCACATGAGCTGCAGAGGAAGCACCTTTTCTGACTGCTCATTGGCTAAGCTCCCCGTAGGCCACTCTCACCAAGTGTTCTTGGTAACTTGGATAATAAGAATCCAAGAAGGTGACCTAGGGTTTTTCCACCTCACTCCTGGAGGAAAAAAACTAAGGTCTGCTGCTGGAGGGGCTAAGAAATGTCATATCCTGCCCTAGTCGGTTTGGCTCAGTGGATAGAGTCTCAGCCTGCCGACTGCAGGGTCCGGGTTCAATTCTGGTCATGGGCATGCACCTAGGTTGCAGGCTTCTCCCTGGCTGGGGCCCAGGTCAGAGATCATGCAGGAGGCAACCAATCGAAGCGTCCCTCTCACATTGATGTTTCTCTCTGTCTTTCCCTCTCTCTTCCACACTCTCTAAAAATCAATGGAAAAATATCCTCAGGTGAGGATAAAAGAAAAAGAAAGAAAGAAATGTCATATCCTATGAAAGAGACATCTTTAAAATGCCTAAAGAAAGTTGTCATTTTTTCATGGTGAAGGGACTGGAGTCCGTGTTGATGAAAACACCTTGGTGGCTGTGGCAGCTGGCAGTGGCAGCAGCAGTGGGATGACAGGGGTGGCGCCTTCCCCTGATTAGCCCAGTCGCCTCCTGCAGAGGGAGGCCAGAGGATAACATCCCCTGAGGGCTCCCGGATAGGAGAGGATGCAGGTTGGGCTGAGGGACCTCCCCGCCCCCATACACCGGGCCTCTAGTATAAATATAAATAGCTCAAAACCTTGAAATGAAAATAGTTCTTACTACGAGAAAAAGAAACCCAAAGCTATGTCATCCTGTGTCTTTGAAATATGCCCATTGCTCAGAATATGTATCCAGGAAGGACATCATAGAGTAGAATTTTTCTTGTTGAACACAAGTGCTTCTCTACTTCCCAAAGGATAGAAGGACAGGAAGACATCAAGAAGACAAGGCTCAACTAAGAGAGGAGATGGAGGGATGCTAGCATGTACAGGTTCAGTTCCAGACCTCGGCAATAAAGCAAATATAGCAGTAACACAAGTCACACAAATTTTTGTGTTTCCCATTGCATATAAAAGTTATGTTTACACTATACTGTAGCCTATTAAGTGTGCAATAGTGTTATGTCTAAGAAATGTACATATCTTAATTAAAAATACTTTATTGGCTAAAGAATGCTATCATCTGAGCCTTTTGCAAGTTGTAATCGCTTTGCTGGTGGAGGGTCTGACCTTCAACTTTCAATTTGTAAAAACAATGCCCTATCTGCAAAGCACAATGTGATGAAGTGCAATAAATGAGGTCTGCCCATACAACGGAAACACCAAGAAGCATGCAGCTAACTCACCCTGCCATTTCTGGGCGCTCAGTCTTTCGGTCAAGAGAATACTCTTCTACAGAGCATTCTGAGTGCCCTAGATTTGGGCAAAGAAAATCACTAAAAACAGAAAAAGAAAACTTTCAGATTTGGAAGCGAAGGGTTTGCCATTGAAAGGTGAACTTAATCTCAGAGTTAAGCAATCCTCCAGCTGGGTGAACGCCTCAGAAGCAGTAACTTTGATATAAACTTAGAAAAGTCAGTCCACACAGATGCTATTATATGTATTTCGGACATAAGGGCCCGAAAGCACTCGCACTGATGGACAGGGAAGCTTAAAAAGAGCTTCTTCCCAAACTATGAAGCAAAGGTCACCTACGGAACATTCTCTCAGCAGTCAACACAAAAACACTTCCTTAAAATAAGATCTCGTGTGAGAAAGAACCAAAGGAGAAGTACTCTTAGCACGTGTCTTTCCCCAAATAAAACGATGACACCATATGCCCCGAAATGGTCTCAACTGTTTGCCTCTTTGGCTGCTACCCTGGGGCTGATGATTCTCAAAGCCAAGGAAACGAGCCTTGAGAAGAATGCTGATGTCAGCCCCACGGCTGAGACAGTTGTGTACTATATTTATAGTATCAACAGTTTAATTGGGAAGTTGGTACTAATGATGTAAACACAGCTGGCACATTTTCAGTTTAAACAGACACGACTCATTCGCAGACATAACTAGCGTTTGTTTGCTCAACACCAATGTTGGGTGGCGTTCAACAACGTCTCAGAATCCACACAAGGTGTCTGGATGGCTGCATCCAGAAGGAAATCCAGGCGTTTACAGGCATGCACGTGGGCAAATCTGTCGCAGGCATTTGTAGACATTCTCAGATCAAATAATATTTCTCTGAAAAACTGTACAAGATGGTCAATGGATACAGCATGAAACATGAAAGTAAAGGTTAGTTCAAAGAA
Source organism: Cnephaeus nilssonii (assembly GCF_951640355.1). Lineage (NCBI taxonomy): Eukaryota > Metazoa > Chordata > Mammalia > Chiroptera > Vespertilionidae > Cnephaeus > Cnephaeus nilssonii. The sequence continues at coordinate 19,404,528 of NC_137073.1, read as the reverse complement.
TGTGCAGAGAGGCTAAGGAAAGGCATCCTCTGAGTTTTCTTGGGGTCAGCTTCATGCTTAGAATGCAGACCTAAGAGGCACCATGCCATGTCCAAGAAATCAGCTTCACTACTTATAATATCACAGTGGGTGGAATTCCTGTTAACACTGGAAGTGCAGCCATCTCTCTCGCTCTATGTTATTACTGCAGAGCTGATCACGAAAGCTTCTCTTGCATGCTCTGAAAGTCAGGGGATCTGCTTTTTGCTGACCATAGAGAGAGACTTCCGTAGATCGCGTGCATGCCCAAGTGAGTCTGTCTTTTGATAACAAAAGCAAGGCTGTGACATCAAGGGTCCTGTGCAAATTTGAAACCTGAACTCACTGAGCAGCTGTTTCTGAAAGTAATTCTACAATGGAATGAGTTGTATCCATGATCTGGATAGATTATAACCACTTCTCTCTTCCCAAACCCAGAAATGCTTAACATTTGAATATTAGGTTAAATTAAGTTTCATATTCAGGAGCAAGATATTATAATTAATCTGTGGAAATCCATACATCCCTTTAATGGGATCGTCAAGAACCCAATGTAAAGGAAGTACAGGCTCATGAATGATGTCTGAAATGAGGACAGAGCTCAAGAAGAATGGAGCCAGGCCAGGACCAACATTCCTTCCAGTGAAACATTCAGAAGCGAAGTCTTGATCACATATTCAAGCCATTCACTCACACCCCTTTTGGTGCTTTAAAAAGACTTATACTTTGGATAATGTGGCCACATAGCAGCTAGGCCCAGGAACGCTCCATCTTAAATAGAACAGGAAATCTATAATGAGCTAGAAGAGTTCATGACAAACATGGAAACCCATGCCTCCAAAAGAGGAGCAAGTCAGAATATGAAGTGCATGTGGAAGAAAAGATAACCAGAATGGCAATAAGGAGGCACTGGAGCCACAAATTAAAAAATAATTTAAAAAATGCGAGGCACTGTGGTAACCATTAAGCCCACAGAGGTTGCAAACTTCAGGACTGAATGAGGAAGTTGTTATGAACATTGCCAGGTCTTCGGCAGTTTGAGAAAGGAAGCTGCTTTTTTGTCTTGTTGTGAGTTTTGTCTTTGTTTTGAATTTGAAACTCCCCTGGCCACGTTGAGGAAAAGAGACAAAGGAGAAAAGCTCAGGGGCCTTGTGAGAGTTTTTCCCCATCATCGCAGGTACTGTAGCTCCTGCCAAAGTGAAGGACAAAGGCAGAATATTCCACCAAAAGGAGAGAAGGTATCTCATGTCCATGTGACCTGGCAACTACCAAACAGGGGTTAAAATTGGGAAGCCAATCAGAATGTTTACAGATGCCTTCCGAGGGGATTCATGCCACTAAATGTATCAGATAACCAGAATAGGTTTGCCAACACCAGTATTTGGCTAGGAAAGATAGGCGTTTTTGTTGTTGTTGCTTTTTTTTAGTGTTAAAATTCCATCTCTTCAGAATGATGGTTATAAAACAGAGAGGCCTCAGATTTACAGCAGAGTCCCAGAATCCACATGTATCCAATAATTTTTTATGGATGAACCCCATCACAAAAATCCTGCCTACTTTTCTAAATGGACACAGATGCTGTTTGTGATAAACAAAATACATTTTAATATCACTGAATGTACGCTGTGTTTTCTTAATGCATAAATAGTAAGTGTATCTATCATCTTGTCAGATTGACATCTTGCTAGTTGCTTGACAATTTTGACTTTTACAAAAAGTGGCTATGAAACCAGTCGATTTCCATCAAGGTTTGACAACGGGTAGTACAATGGATCTTTTGCCTTGTAAGTTAATAAATGAATACACCAAGACTTTGCTCCGTGCCACCTGCCCTACTACCCATGTAAGAGTAAGAGGTTCATATATTCACACACACGGGATCCCTTCTTCGGGAGTTCTAGCTGTGGGTATTGTGAATGCCTCTTTAACATAGCAGTGTCGCTCTCCAGGAACTTTCACGATAACCCAGAAGACCAGGGAGTGAAGAGCACCCTTGGGGGTGGGAACTAGGGTGCAATGCAATGAGCGACCTCATGAGGGACACTGGATGGGCATCCAGAGGACCGAGTTCAAAGCCAACATCCCAGTGACACCTGATGAGCAAAGATGGGCCGGTGCGCAAGATGGCTTCCTCACCTGCTGTGGCAAAAGGAATCTGATGCCGCTGGCTTCCCGTCACTCAGACCTGGCCTGGCTGCTTTACACACTTAACCTCCACTTTCACTTTGAATGCTCTGCACTTTTCAAAGTCATCTTTGACCCGAAAGTGCCCGAGGGTATCTCTGCTCTGCAACAGTTAGAGAGGGCTCAACTCAAGGTTATTACCAAATGAGAGAGATGAAAGTGCAGGAGCTGACCTTTTCCTCTGAAATGTCAGGTTTCAAGTCTGGGTGTCTTCAATGTTAGGATGCCCGGTCCGCGTGTGTGTCAGATGCGCACTTGATAAACATCGTGCATGTTCAAGGAATAAAAGGTGCACGCGAACCCCACAGTCGCAGGGCCATGAGCCAGAGCTCCCTTCTCGCGTGGGCAATGAAAGCTACTTCGCCCAGAACTAGGCATTCAAGTTGGGCTATTTCTTATTCCTTTTGTCATATCCGTGTGCATCCAAAAACCCCTAGAAGAAGAATCTCCAGGCAGACAACCTTTGCTCTCAGTCAAACGTTAAGAATGTCGTTCTGTTCACTGAATCCAACGCTGGGATGTCACGGATAAATAGACTGACTACGTTTGCAAACATGAATAGTATCCAAGCCCACGGTAGCTTTGCCCTTTGGCGAAACTGAGCCCAAGGACATGCCAAGCTCATCCATTCCCAAGGTGGACAGGGCAGATATTGTGCAGAAATACTGTCTGGGTCATGATGCCCCATGAGGAAGCAGCCCTATCATTTCTTTTCTCTGGGTGGGTGTGACTTCTATCTCTGCATTTCGCCATGGGGGGGGGGGGGAGGGAGGGAGAGGCACGCTGTCATTGGCGCATACATCACCACAATAGGAACCTCTGAACCCTCACCACGGGTTCCAGGAGGGTGCACACTGCAGGGTGTAAGTCAGGCTGAGAAGTCTCTAGCTTTTGTTCTGTTTTTTGTTTTGTTTTTCTTTTAACAAAGCTTTAGAACTAATTCTTCTCTACAACCGCATCAGCCCTCTAAATGCACAGTGCCTGGGAAAGGGTAAGGTGTGCTTGAATGCGTCATGGCAATCTGGCAACTGCCTTCCAGAGAAGAACCAAGATGAAACATGATGTTTCTTTTTGCCATGACATGGGGTCCGGGCCCCTCAATTTGGGATCACCAATGGGCTTGTTTCAGCAGTGTATTATCTGAGAGTTAATTTTCCATTTGATATTTCAGTTACTAATTAGAAAGTGACCATTTGGCAAAATGGAAACATGGTGGACACAGGCAAAGAAATTTATACTAAAATCATAGAAAGAGCCTAACCATACACCCACAAAATAGGACCTCAAATCCTCCCTTTTAAACGTCTCACCTCGTATTATAAATAGCAAGAACTTACATGGAGGGCAGGGCTCTGGCCCAGAGCAGGCCCCGCAGGGGAGAAAGGCAGTACTTACGCCAAACATTTGTCGGAGGTCCGGGTCGCGGAAGCGGAAGGGGATGTTGGAGACGTGCAGGCGCTTGGGCTGGGACTTGTTTTCTGTATTTTCAGAAGGTTGTGTCTGGGGCTGGCCATCCGTCGGCGCTGCGTCATCTGTCTGCTAAAAGAATGAGAGCAAAGCAAAGAGGCTCTGAGTGGACCCCAATGCTCTTTCCCAGAATGCTTTTGCACCCCCTACCTGGCAGGAAAATGCCAGAGCAAAGGAATAAAGGCAGGAAGGAACTGCTGAGTGGTTTTCATTCGTGCAACAAAACTTTATTGAACTCTGAGTGCCAATCATGGACCTGGAGGTGGGGTTTGACAGTGAGCAAAGCAAAATCCCCTGTCCTCACGGAGCATATTTCTCAGGGAGGGGTTGGGGAGGAGACTGCCGCATTAATAAATATGGGCCAGAGCTGGTTTGGCTCAGTGGATAGAGTATTGGACCAAGGACTGAAGAGTCAAGAGTTCATTTCCATCAGGGGTACGTACCTCAGTTGCAGGCTGGATCCTTGGCCCTGGTCCAGGCGTGTGTGGGAGGCAACCAATCGATGTGGCTTTTTCACATCAATGTTTCTCTCTCTGTGTCTCTCCCCCTCCTTTCCACTCTCTCTAAAAATCAATGGGAAAATATCCTTGGGTGAGGATTAACAACAAAAATAAATAAATAAAAATAAATAAATATGGAGCTGACAAAAGGAGAAAAGCACTCAAGAAGAAAATATAGCAACGGAATGGGCTAGCTGGTGCTGGGGGCTGGGTGGGGAATTCTAACAGGCAGTCAGAGAAAAATGTCATCAGGAAGGGGGTAGGACTCACAAAGGTAGGGGAAGGTGGATCCCTTACTCAAGGCTGTTCAAATCTTAGGACACACCCTACATAATTGTTGAGGTTGTGCAGATAAAATATTAGTATATACACTAAAACATTTGAAAAGGCCGTTTTGGTATTCTGCAGTCCAAATAGCTATCTGATTGACTTGTTATTTTATTTTATGGTTTGAACTTTTAAAAAAAATATATTTTATTGATTTTTTTTACAGAGAGGAAGGGAGAGAGATAGAGAGTTAGAAACATCGATGAGAGAGAAACATCAATCAGCTGCCTCCTGCACACCCCTTACTGGGGATGTGCCCGCAACCAAGGTACATGCCCTTGACCGGAATGGAACCTGGTACTCTTCAGTCTGCAGGCCGACGCTCTATCCACTGAGCCAAACCGGTCAGGGCTGAACTTTGGTTTCTTTTTTTAAAATATATTTTTATTGATTTCAGAGAGGAAGGGAGAGGGAAAGAGAGATAGAAACATCAATGATGAGAGTGAACCATTGATTGGCTGCCTCCTGCATGCCCCCTACTGGGGATCGAGCCTGCAACCCCGAGCATGTGCCCTTGACCGGAATCGAACCTGGGACCCCTCAGTCCACAGGCCGATGCTCCATCCACTAAGCCAAACCGGCCAGGGCTGAACTTTGATTTCTTGATTGTGTAGGCTAGTGCTGTTCATTATAGGTTATCCCATATAACGATTTAAATGTAAACAAATTAAATACAATATAAAATTCAGCTCTTCATTCACACTAGCCACATTTCAAGTGCTCAGTCACCACATGTGGCTAGTGGCTTCCATATCGGGCAAGCAGATACAGAACTTTTCCATCACTGCAGAACTTTCTGTTGCAGTAAGTTGGTGTGGACAATGTCACATTATTAGCATAACTCATCTGCCTTCCATTTCATCCCTCCCAAATGAAATCCTGGATCACATGCTAATATAATGACACCTTTATATAAGCAGGAACTAGGAGAAAAGTCTCAGTAACATTTGGTATCATTGTAGCCATGCCCATATTCTGAATCCTACAGTTTCAACATTTCAGTGATGTTCCATTTTTAGATACTTCCCCTGCAATTAGCACATACTGCCTGCAGGTGGCAGAAGATGCCATCCACGTCAGATACCTGCTTCTCTGAGGCCAAAAAGGAAAAACCTATATGGAAACTCATCAAATTTGGAGCAAAGAATCGTCCTCACCTACTTATACACAATTTAGCGGCATATAATTGAGAAAAAAAAACTATCAATGCAGGCAGCCAGCTGTAAAATAATAAAGACAATTTTACAAAGTGAAATAGATATATGCCAAAATAACGTGAGCATAATTAGTGGCTTTCTTGTCAGCTCTTGTATTAACTGGCATATTTCATTTATTATTTCATTATTCTCCATCCTATACATCCTGAGTTGCAGTTTGAAGTCAAGACCGCCCAGTGACTGGCACACTACTTCGCAAGCTGGTTTCATATCCAAAGCCCCCTACCAGATGACTTTTTCCACTCCCAAGTGCAATGTTATGATGGCAACAACAATTTTGCGTATGCTTTTGGAGTAAGAAGGAGGATGGTGACAGTTTTCTAGTGGAAAATGAACAGTAATAACACCGCATACCTTAAATGGCTCTGTGAAGAATGAACACAATAACCTATGCCTGCTTGGCAGAGTTCTTGGCTCATGGTGTACAGTCAATAAATAAAATGTAATGCATTTTTTAGAATGGTGATTTTTTTAAATGTCCAATGAGAGATGTAAAGAGACCCTCTCAGGAAATAAGGAAGAAAGGTCCTCATTTGCTTATGAAACACCTCTTTACTGAGCAACTACTATACACTAGACATGGAAGTTGGTCTTAAAATGCAGTTCCCATTTTAGAACTAGATAAAGAGTTAGAAAGAGTCAGCTGTAATATCATTGTTAAATGCTGGGATGAGAGTGAATCCCAGAAGGCTGAGTAAACTTAAATCAGGGGCACACAGCACTGTTGGAGGTTCCGCAAGGCTGGCCAGATCTGCAGGTTGAATCTGAAGTGGGGGCTGTCTAAGAGAAGAGGTGACGAGCGCTGGCACTGTGACAGCAGGTGGCAAAGCTTATGCAAAGACGCAGAGATTCAGGAAGTGCGGTACATGTGGACCTCACTGTCCCTGGCCAGAGGGGCGAGTATGAAGGAGGCACAGGAGAGCACACTGCCGAGGCAGGTAGGGGCTGGATCACGGATGACCCTGTGAGCGAGAGTATACACTTCCCCCTACAAGCTATGAGAGGCCACAAAAGGATCATAGCAGGGTGACATGACCAGCACATGAGCCGCGGTAGACACATGACAAATGCCTGTGTAATGGCTGGCTGACTCACTGAGTAAAGGGGTGAATGAAAGATGGGTGTAGGAATAAACAAAGAACGAAAGAGTGAACGATCCACCTCGCCACCTTCAAGTCATCATGCAAGAAAAATATTGATACCCAAACAAAAACAGGAACTGTGTTTTCTCCTCTGGTAGTGAGATTTGGTTACATGTCCATGAGGTGCACATGTCCTTGAATCATGGGATTGTCACTTTTTGGAGGGGTCAAGGGTCTTAGTACTGTTCAGTTTGCAAAGGTGGCAGCTGAGACTGAAACCTCCTGTCCACTTTTTCCCTCCTGTTAGAAGTTGCTGTTCAAATGCCAATTGCAACGAGCTCCTTCCCCTAGCCTCCTACCAAGAAGGAAACTTAGATTTGGATTTGTGTATAACCGCTGGATATTGCAGCTTAATAAACCTAATTAGGAATTACAGAGATTATGATTAAACATATTAAATGATTAATGGCATTACGCTGCTCATGTGAAAATTAAAATTAATCATCTTTAGTCAAACAGGACTTTGGAGAAATCTTTGTGTTGTTTCCTTTGATAAAAACATACAACGCTCAATTAATCATTTTGTAGCGTGCGCATATATACAAATGCCCAAGCATTGTTATGTAGGAATACCTGCGTGTTAATAGTAATTTTAAAAGATAACATGTAAAAAAATAAAAGACATTGTGGGTGAATGGACTTGAAAGGATGTTGGAATCCAGAGGTTGAGAAAGAAAAACAGGAAAAAAAAATGTTTTTCAGACTGAGCATGTCTGGTTATACAGTGCGCTTAAACACAAAGGACTAGACTGCAGTGAGGACCAAATGCAATAGGAAGGTAACAGCCACTACACAGCCTCACATTTCGGAGTTGGACCTGCGGGAGTGAGCCCTACAGACTCTCATATTGAAAATATTGGGTGTGAGCTTTCTCTGTCCCTTTTCCTGAGAACTTTCAGGGAAAACATACTCACACCCCTCTGTTAGTCTCCTAAAAAATGACCACACACTTGCTGGCTTAAAGCAACAGACACTTATTCTCTCAAGTTGTGGGGCCGGAAGTCTACAAAGAAGTTGCTGTAGGGCCACGCCCCTCCAGGGGCTCCAGGAGGGAATGCTTCCTCGCCTCTCCGGACTTCTGGTGTCTCCTGACTGCATCTCTCCAACCAACGTCTGTCTTCAAGGTCATATGGCATTCTTCCCTCCATGCGTCTGAGACGTGACTCTCCCTCTGCCTTTTTCTTCTTATAAGGACAGTGGTCACTAGATTTAGTGCTCCCTCTAAGTCCAGAATGATCTCGTCTCCAGATCCTTAATCACATCTACAAAGACTCTTTTTCCAAATAAGGTCACATTCACAGGTTTATGAAGGCCAGGACACAGACATATATTTTGAAAGCCACTATTAAACCAGGACGTGGACGTCTTTTTTAAAGCCACCATTAAACCGGCTAGCCCCCTATAAACAAGCCCCCAGTGGATGTACAGTGAGTCGCTGTTATCAAGGAGTGAGTGTACTTCAAACCACATCAGGCAGCACGAGGCTGTCCAAGGGGTTGGCCTCAAACCAGGTCCAAGAAAGGAGAGGAGAATGTCTGTTCCTGCCAGCGCTGCCCCAGGCGCCCATCTGTCACACTGGCCACTTTAATGAGTTCCCAAAGTGGACAGGAGGCCTGAGTCTTCCCTTCACCAGGCCAGGCTCGCAATGCAGACTGCCTCTCCACACCTGGATGCAAGGACGCTGGGCTGAGAAGCCCCCCTCCTCCCCCCCCCCACAGGCCTCCCAAACCATCAACACCCTCTAAGGACCAGGGCGTGTCTGTAGGTTCCCTGAGCCCAGCACCACACATCCCACAGATGGGTTAAGCCATCACAGCTTCCCTATGAAGCTTGTTGAATCTTTGGCAAAGAGACAGAGTGAACTTTCTAAGGATAAAAATAACATACTGTGAAAAAGCTAAGAAACTTGTTCAGGGGATCAATGGTGTAGAATGCGTATTTCTGAAAGGCAGGGACGCCCTGGTTTCCAGGTGCCTTCCCCAAGGCTGCTGCATGTCAGGGCTCAGTGAAAATTCATTGCTGAAGGAAGAACTCTTGATTGACCTGTGTCTGACTTTTAGAAGTTAATTTTGGCTCTCGAGTGGGACCCAGCTGAATTGGAAATGCTCCTCTAAGCAGGTTTGGGAGATGAGAAGGTCAGAGGCCAGTCTCTGCTCAGACATCCCCCACTGGAGGTCGCCTCTGGCCCCGTGACCTGAGGCAGCTGCATCAGCACCTCTGCTGGCTCTCCTAGCTCACCGATTTTCCCCACCTTCCTACCTTCACGGCATATGCTTCTGCGAATCTGTACAGTGTCTGTCTTCCCACCAGAAAGTGAACTCCAGGAGAGTGGGCGTGTCCACTGTTTTTCTCCCCGCATCCCACCCCCTAGAGCAGAGTGTCTCAGGGACGGAACTGGTGGCACCGTGGGCTGTCGGATTCTTTGATGGGGGCTGTCCTGTGCCCTGGAGGATTTCAGAAACATCTGGCCTCCATCCACATTGCCGATGCTACACTCCTGAGCTGGGACAACTAAAAATATCTTCTGAGGTTCAAATGTCCCTTGTGGGGGAGGGAGGAACCGGAAAAAATTGCACCAATGGAATCTGCTGAGCTAGAGTACATGGTAAGTTCTCATGTAAATATCTGAGGTGTAAATAAACAGGTTTGGTTTTGCTCAGATTGAGCTACAGGACTGCTGACTTCATGTCTCCGGGCCTTCTCGCATATGCATAAAGTAAAGTTTCATCTGTCTGGGACCATTGGAGTGGGGTAATGGCATCAGAGGCTTTGGGACTGTGAAGTCCTACCCATAAACAGAGGCATTATCATTCTTTTTTAAAATATATTGTTACTGATTTCAGACAGGAAGGGAGAGGGAGAGAGAGATAGAAACATCATTGATGACAGAGAATCATTGATCAGCTGCCTCCTGCACACCCCACACTGGGGATCAGGCCCACAATGGGGCATGTACCCTGACCGGGAATCGAAGAATCGAACCGTGACCTCCTGGTTCATAGGTCGACGTGCAACCACTGAGCCACACTGGCAGGCGATCATTATTATTTTTTAAGAGTATCAATAACCACCAGCTTGTGCTCTTTATTCTTGAGGTGATGGATGCGGAGGACTTGAGATGCGGCCTGCGCATCGCGCAGGGAAGGTTGCAGGAACCTACATGGATGGGAAGTCCATTAGCCTCCAGAGGTGGGTTTCCTGGCAGAACTTGGCAGAGTTTCCCGAGTAAGCTCGTCAGGACAGCAAAGCCAGCTTGGGCTCTGGCCCAGTTCAAAGGCCCCCATTAGGAGGCGGGATGTGTGTCACAGAATTTTTCCTAATAAACAAACTCCCCAGACATCGGCGTAGGTTATAAATGTTAAGAAAACACCACTGGCGCTTTAATCTCCTGCAGATCACTTAGTGCTTCTGCAAAGACCTTAATAAAGAACCGTGGGGCTCCCTCTGCTATAATCGTTCCTAATTCAATGAATAGCTCTGAGCATCCCCAGGCTAATCCTGGTGAAATTGGATTTTGATATCGACCAATCCAGGGATGACTGTTGGAGAGAACAGGCATAGTTGTGTAGAAGTATGCGCCTTTCAGGCCTGGCCCCGCCCCACAGTGTCCTCTCACTCAGCCTGTGTAGACATGCTGAGTTCACCTGCGTGCCACCTCCTGGCTTTGGCCCACCAGGTATCCGGAGTGGAAGCATTTCTGAGTTACACTCCAGTTCCGTCACTTGCTAGCCCAGCTCCTTAAACCCTTCTGAGCTCCAGGTTCTTCAGCTGCAAGCAAGGATAAAAGATTTCCATCACAGAGCTGTGTGTGGTTCAGGTTCTGTCGGTGATCGTCACAAGGATGGAGGACTAACACATGGTCAAGTTGTCAGCACAAATTAGAATTCAGAGAGAAATTAGAGATGTGGAAGCACCGTGTTGAGTGTGGGGGTGGATGGGCAATGATTAGAAATAAGACAAGAATTGTGTCAAATTATGTTTGGTGATGAAAAGCAAATTATGCTGCCCTGAAATACACCTCTGTAAGGATTATTTTGAACTGATTATTTTTGAGAAACAGCAGACACAGAAGCTCTGAAAGCAGAGTGAGGGACATTTACATGTATCAGGGGAATCTGTATTTGGAAGGGTGTCTCCTGGGCCAGAAGAGAGCATGACCCTAAGTCACTAGAACTTTCTATCAGTGGAGAAGGCCTGACTTAAGTCTGCATAACAGCCTTACCCTTGTTTAAGGCGCTTTCCCCATAACCTCCCATAGGTGCCCGCCCTTCAACATCTTTTGTCTATAGTTGGAGATTGTGTTTAAGGTGGTAGTTTGGGCCATTTCGAGGATTGCTCAGTTTTCCTGGGTAACTCCCATGTATGGAGGAGGTATGCATCTTAATAAACTTCTGTTACTTGTGGGGGTGGGATCTCATGTAAGAACCTAAAAAGGTAGAGAGAAAATTATTTTTTCTCCCCTACATGATGAAAATTAAAAATGCATGTAGTCACAACACAGCACTGGATACAGTTCAAGGATAGTTGGTCAACACTTGAGAGCAATCCTAGCCAATAAAATAAAAAGGGAGCCACATCTGCAATTTAAAATTTTCTAGAAGCCATAGAGGGGGGATAAATGGTGATGGGCAGAGACTGGACTTGGGGTGGTGAACACACAATTCAGTGTACAGATGATGTGCTGTAGAATTGTGTAACTGAAACATGTATAATTTTGTTAACTAGTGTCACTTTTATAAATTCAATAAAAAGGAAAAATTAAAGATATAAAAAAATAAAAAGTTCTAGAACCCATGTTTTAAAATAGTAAAAAGAAACTCTGTGGAGTTAATTTTAAGAATATATTTACTTGAATCAATTTATCAAAAATATTATTTCAATATGTAATCAATATAAACAATAATTTACATCCTTTTTTATTTATTTTTTTGGTACCAAGTCCTCAAAATCTTGCGTATAACTTGCACTTTGGCTCATCATCTCCATATGGACATTAAATTTTCATTGGAAATATTTGACCTGTATTTAGGCTTTGAAAAATTGACAATAAAATTTTCAAGATTTTTCACAACATACTTAAGACCTTAAAAGGTGTCTCATAACTGAATTAAGTATCAGTGTTTAAATTTAAATTAAAGTGGAATCAAATCAAATATTCACACCAGCCATATGTCAAGGGCTCAAAAGATGCAAGTGGCTGGCAGAATAATGGCCCTTAGCAATGTTAATGCCCTAATCTGCAGAACCTGGGAATGCGTTATTCTCCAGAACAAAGGGGATTCAGGTGGCAGGTGGCATTAAGTGGTTAATCAGCTGCCCTTGAAGTAGGGAGCTGATCCTGCATTACCTAGTGGGCCAGCGGAGTCACAGGGTCTTGGCAAGTGGAAGAGGGAGGGAGACTGCAGCCAGGGTGGGAGAGATGTGACATGAGAAGGACTCAACCCACCCTTGCTGGCTTCCAAGTTGGAGGAAGCAGAGGAGCTTGAAGCAAAAAAAAAAAACATGAGGACGGCCTCTGGGAGCAATAAACACAAAGGAAGGGGTCCTGTGCAGAGGCTACAGCAGTAAATGTAAGCCTGAAAACCCTTGGACTCGGCCTGGGGAGGCTCATGCCAGACCTCTGCCATCCAGAACTGTCAGGCACCACACTTGCGTTGTGTGAGTCACTAAGATGTGGCAATTCGTTGTGACAGCGACAGGAAGTGAACACACGGCCTCATGCCCTCATTAGAAAGCATAGGTACAGAGCAACGTTTTCATCAGTTCGGAAAGTTCTGATGGACGTTGTCGCTTTGCAGCGGTGGTGTCTTGGGGGGATGGGTGTGGAGAATGGGTTTAAAAGGGAAGAAAGTAAAGAAAAAGGAAGAAAGGAAAGGTCTTCCCTTGGCCAATGGTGATAGGGTGCTTCAAAATGAGGAATATGATTATTTGGGAGTCAACTCTACGTTAAAAGTAAGTAAGTAATGATGATGATGATGATGATGACGATGATGAAATGAGTATGGGATATAACTTCCTTGCATGGTATTGTGAGAATGAAAACATACAGCATGGGGCCAGGCCTGCCATGTGGTTGGTTCTACCAGTGGCAGCTGCAACTTGTTGCTATGGTTATTCTTGTTATTATTGTCATTGGTGGTATTTCTCTTTAGCCTGTAGATAAATTTCTGAACCTACTTCTGTGCTCATGGACACCCTGACGATTTTATGAAAGCTGTGCACAACTCCCTGGGGGGAAATGCACATACGCCTGAATTTTGCATAGGATTTCAGGAAGTTTGCAAACTCCCTGGAGGATGCATAGGCATGGACCCCTGGATAAGCGCACTGCTGTGGAAGGCATTTGCCCCTCCCCTACTCTGCATTGAAACATTTGATACTGAATACTACCACCTACTGACAGTTTATCAACCCAGTGTGGAACCGCCTAAGGGGTCTGGGGTAGGGGATTGAAAATAAAATTGTGCTGAGGTCTTTCTGTGACCCAGGCATCTTGCTGGGTATTTTTCATACCTTATCCCACTGAATTACCTTAACAATTTGGAAAGCTGAAGCTCAGAGAGGTTAGGTGACCCATCCAAAGTCACACAGCAAAAAAGATGGCAGAGCCAGGATTGAACCTAGGATATGTAACTCCATGTCTTGGACTCTTTAGGGTCAAGATGAAAAATCTCTGGGAGATCCAAACAGCCCAGCTCTAGGAGGCAAGTGCAAAGCTCTCTTACAGAGGAATAAGATTCACTGACATTCTAACTACCTGTGCTCTAGGTCTGGGCTGAGCCAGAATAAGCTCTGTGAATAGGGCCCTATTACAATCAACCAACGAAAAATTAACCAAACCAGGCTGCTTCAGATGCCTCCTTTGAGCTCCTAGAGTCCTGTAGTCACCTCCGTTGAACGCTTATTAACCAGAGATTTTTAAAAATTATCACTTTACTTATCTGCCTGTCCTATTAGAATATGACCATCCCAAAGACACACTATACTGAGTGCATTTTCTTTTTTAAAATATATTTTTACTGATTTCAGAGAGGAAGGGAGAGGGAGAGAGAGACAGAAACATCAATGATGAGAGAGAATCATTGATTAGCTGCCTCCTGCACGCCCCACACTGGGATGGAGCCCACAACCTGGGCATGTGCCCTGATTAGGAATCAAACTGCGCCCTCCTGGTTCATAGGTCAACGCTCAATCACGGAGCCACACCGGCCGGGCCTGAATGCATTTTCGAAGTCTTTTATGGAGATACATAGTAGAGACTCAGCAACTCTTTACCCCAGCATTCCAGGAAACCTCTCTGGGTCCAGCTTTTTTGCCCACGAGCATCCTCAATGCTGCCATCCAGGTATCAACACCCAACATCCAGGGAGCGATGCTAACGTAGCACCGTTTCCCCCGTCAGCCCACTGAATATTCAGCATCTTCCCTCTCCCACAGGCTTCATTCTCTCCATGCACAAAGCCCGTACTAGTGATAAATAAAAAGTGTACTTTTGAAGTGCCAGCTGCTTCTCCCTCTTCCACCGATTTTCTCCGCAAGAAAAGCTGTGAGTGTCTTTGAGGCATTATTTGATTAAGCTGACAATACGATGTGAGCGATGGTTGAGTACCCACTGCGATGAACTTTGGACCAAATTGATTTGTGTAACGAACACTTGCTCCGTCTCTTCTTGCAGCCTGAATGGCGGTCTTGATTTAGCCCGTAATGCCGGGCGCCAAGTGAATTTGCGGGGCCCACAGTCCCTCTCTCTCAATCTGCAGAGAATAGCAGGAGCGAAGCATGGACCGGCATAATTCAATACATTGTACTATAAGCTCAGAAAATAATATCACAGAGCTCTGCAATATACCTATTTGATTTGATTTGTAAACCTGATAAAAAAGCAATCGAGAAAAGTTCAGGGGGAAAAATATATATGTTCTAAGCAAAAAATGTAACTATATTGAATGTGTACAAAGAACCAAAGAAAGGGGTGGGGGGGAGGTGGAGCAAATCATGCATACTAAATCAACTTCATCCCCTGCATTAGACAATATTGCACACTCTCCATTTAAAACGGAGCAAGATTGTGCAAAGTTATTTTCCATGAAAAATAATAATAACGGGAAGCCCGGGGAATGTGAATTAAAACCCACGTCTCGGTTTGCCCGCGATCCTACTACAAAACGGGGCTCATGCAGATGCACTCAGCTTCCTGCTTTTTCATTTTAGCTCAGTAGGCAAACACATAAGTTAATCACACAGCTTTGGATGTAGTTAATGCCTCCTTCCTCGCTCCAAGGGGCTGATTCTGCAGCCAGGTGACACAGATTTAAGAAAACATCCCATTTCCCTCCACTCGAATGAATTCAATGCCCTGCTGCAGTGACGAAGATTCCTCAGACAGGAATAAGGCTGAGGGGCAGAGAAGCCCTGATAAATCCCTTGGTTATACTTTTTACTCTTTAAATATATAGGATGAGCATGCAAGGGGCCACGTGTTTAACACATCAGTAAAGGAGATGAACTGCTAAGGTGTCTGTATTAGTCTGCTCTGGCTGCTATAACAACATATCATAGACTGGCTGGCTTAAACCAGAGCCATTTATTTCTCACTGTTCTGCAGGCTGGGAAGTGCAAGATCAAGGTGTCTGCATATTCGGTTCCTGGTGAGAGCTCACTTTCTGCCTTGCTACCTTCTCACTGTGTTCTCACATGTGGAGGGAGAATGGGTTCTCTTCATTCTTCTTCTGACAGGGTTGCTAATCCCATCGTGAAATCCTGCCCTCATTACCTTATCTAACCCTAATTACTCCCCAAACTCCGCACCTCTAAACACCATCACTTTGAGGTTAGGGCTTCACCACATGAATCTAGGGGATGGTGACACAAGGATTCGGTCCATGGCAGTGTCACTGAAGCAGATTTGCAAACACCTGGAACTAAGAGAGGTGCTTTGTCCTGGAGAGGGACAGGGGTTTCACTGGGCTGGAAGCCGCATGCTCTCTATGCAATCATTCAAAATATATGTATTGAGCATCTACTATCTATCAGTCCCTGCGGATATAGCAGGCGGGTATGGGGATTGGTGTTCGATGATCAGAGAGCAAATTATAAGATTCTATAAAATGCTCTCTCATTATTTCACATTCAAAGATTTAGTTTTTAGTTCCAGGAATAAGGAGTTGGAAATCACTACTAGTAATAACAGTAAACATTTACAGATTCTAGAACCAAACTATGTGGGTTGGGATTTCGGCTCTACCACTTTCTAGCTGTGTGACCTGGAGGAAGTTACTTAACCTCTCTGGGCCTCAGCCCCTTCATCTAAGAAAAAAGGAATACTATTATTAGCACCTACCCCAAATAAGTCACTACAGGTAAGTGCCCTTCCTGCCCCATAATTATGATAATGGTCAATATCTAGAGCACCTGGTCGCCACTTAATACACATTAATTGAACAATTAGCTCTCTGTTAAGCCCTTTGCAGGTATGATATTTTATTGCATCACCTGTGACTCAGAGACATATTCTATTATTTGTCCCCATTTTATGATAAAAGAACTGAGGTTCATAGGGGCTACCATTAAGAGCTTTTTCAGGATGCTCAGTCAGAAGATGGCAGGCAGTGTGGCGGAATGGTTGGGAGTGTGGCTTTGCAGTTTCCTGAGTCTAATTCCTTCATGACATCTAAAGAAGATGCAACAGTTTCTGGCCACCCTTGCGGGCACCCCACTCTTATGGGCACCCCACTCTTGCTACTCAGCAGTGATTCTCTTGCAGCTATCTCCACACCCCACATTAGCCCCTGGTTTTCTTTAACCTCCGAGCCCAGATCAAGACCCACTTACTCATCAATTTAAAAATAAAGAAAATGTTAATATTTTATTGTGATTCCTCAACTCCATCTAGCTCAAAGATTTTCCCACCTAACCTATCACGCGAGATTTAACTTAACCAAATGGAAAAATCTACACATTATGCTAATTTTCCAGGCCTGAGAAAACTGCTGAGAGCATAATTTGGTTGCAGAAAATTGGTGATGAATTTAAGCTGGAACTGATCTCAGCGTGGTTCATTTTAAAGCTTCCAAAGTCGGTAAGATTCCATCTCTCTTCCTTGTGCTACAGCCCTGCATCCTGACGGGCCTGCAGTGGGTGTGGGCACCTCCTGCCTCTTTACCAGCACCATGCCAGCCCTCTCAGTGTCTGTGGGAAGAAGCCCATGGGTGGGACCGTCTTCCTTTGTCCCTTCTGGGTCTTGTTCTCTTGGGGCTGAGGGTTGGGAGAAGGGACAAGGGACCGAGGAGGCAGAGGATGTCCAATGACTCCAGAGTCTTCCTGGTGGTGGGAAGCAAGTGTCTCTGCTTTCTCTCTCTCATTGTGCCGGAGCTTTTCTGCCCCGGTGGCTTCTGTGGGTGTGGCGGAGCCTGAGGTGTCCACATGCTGGGGACCTGGAATAGTCCCATCATCTTCCACCACTGCCCAGCGTCCCAAGTCTTTGAGGGTGGTCCTCAGTGCTCTGGGCTCTCCTCTTAGACAGGGGTTCCTCCTTCAGCATCAGGCTTCCTGGACATCCTTAGAACTCCTGTCCTGTCCTCTCAGCTTCACGTTTTTTCAAGAGTCAGGTCAACCCTAGCAAGCGGATGGCAGGGACCCTAACACATGCTCCATGTTAGCTCTTTCTCATCCTGCTGTTTCGGATTCTGCCAGCAAGCCCCCACCTTTATAAATCTCAGATAAGGAGCAGGCACGAGTCTCTATATTAATGACATCCCCATACCCAAGTTCTTTGGTGACATCATTAAGATGAGCCCTCTCATTCACTAGCTCAGCAAGCATCCAGCCCAAATGAGATGGCAGCCCTTTCTTGCTGGACCCCACTCTCCTCTCCTGAAGAGACTCTCTTGCAGCTTTCTGCACACCCCACCTTAGCCCCCTGGTTTTCTTTAATTCCCCATCCCACCCAGAAGTCAAGGCCCAATTTAAACATCAATTCAAAAAGAAAAAAAAAGTTAATATTTTGTAGTGAATCCTCAAATCCGCCTAGCTCAAAGATCTTTTTCCCCTAACGTATTATGCAAGACTTAATTTAACCAAATGGCAAATCTACACATTATGCTAATTTCCTGGGCCTAAGAAAACTGCTGAGAGCATAATTCGGTTGCAGAAAATTGGTGATGAATTTAAGATGGAACTGATCTCAGCGAAAATCCCTGGATTTTCCTTACTAATTATTGCTTTCTTTATATAAATGCTTGGAACAAAGAGACAAGTACTCTGAGGGTTTTGTTCTAGGACTACTGAGGTTTTTCCAGTATCCGCGGAGACATGTGAAGATATCATTCTTTGTGAGCACTAATATGTCTATTCACAGACATTTGACAAAGAATCCCGTTCTCATAATGTACACAATTTCTGTAAACTGCTGACATGATTCAGATTATTTCTGAGTTCCAAATCCTATTCATCAGTAGGCTCATTTCTCCTGCACTGGTGGGTGGGGAGGGGTGGAAATATATGCCAGGAAATGAAAACACTAATAAATATACTGTGGAAATAGAAATGCCTGCATCTCCTTTCTAGTTTGCACCTCACCTAGATAGACAGCCAACTTTTTCTTGAAGAGCCATATAGTAAATAGTTTGAGTTTGGGGGCTGTAATGCCTACATTGTTCCTAAAAGCAGCCATAGGTGACACATAAATAAAATGATGAGCATGGCTGCTCCAATAAAGCCTTATTTACAAAAACAGACAGTGGGCTAGATTTGGCCTGTGGGCCATAGTTGACCATATTTGTTCTTAGAGGAACGCATACTCTGGTTCTATACTGTCCTATTTGTTCCTATTGAAATTCCTGCTTGTATAAAGAATATTTGTTGGATGTGAGGGATGAAGGATGAATAAGACATCCTCAGAGAGTCCTTGGGCTCTCCCAGTCATGTAGGGGAGGAAATTAATGAACCATACAATCACAAGACAATGGTTGAGTCTTCTGATGGAAGGACCTTTAGATACATAATTCAACAAGAGAGGACATATGGAAAACTTCTTGAAGAAAGTCTTATTCATCTAGAAACTTGGCAGTGGTATATTAGCAGGGCTCATGGGCAAACCTTCTGATGGTCTAAAGTCCAATTCTTAAAATGGAGACAGAGAAACACCCACTAGTCCTGGCATTATTTCTCATCTAATTATGTCTCGCAGACTCTAATGAGAAGAGGTAAGATTTGAGTGGTAGACAGGATGCTGTGTGACTGTGGGCATGTCACTCCCCTTCTCAGTCTCCATACCTTCATGTGTGAAATAAGAATGACAGTACCAGCCCCTTCTTGAGTCAGAGAGAAGCAAATAGGATTAAACCCCCAAAAGTGCTATGACTGTTCTGAGGTGTTGTGCATCTGTAGTCAACCGTTTCCAGTTTTGGGGTTACTCTACTTAAGAAGTATGTTTGCTCACATAGTAGGTGGTAGCATGGAAACCAATGTGGCAACCAGAAGACTTTTAGTCTGTGGGAGACTTGCATTCAAGTCTAACTTTTGTCACCGTCTCACTAGGTCATGTTTCTGGGATGAAATGTATTGAACCTGAATAAATGAAGGCACTGAATGTATTGACCTTGCAGGTACCTTGTCTAAAAATTCAAGGCTCTGAGACTCAGGAAGGGTGAGTGCAGTGGGTGGGGTGAAGGACCCTATCTTGAGAGTGGGGGTAGTGTGTAGTCACCCTTAGCAAAATGCAGGTTTTATGGTCAGAAAGGTAGACAGGTTTGCCTGTGGTTGGAGGTGTAGAGAGATCTGCATGTACTAAATCAGATCACCTCTAAGTCACCTGGAGAAGCCTCTTACAATGCAGATTCATGGGCCCTACCCCAAAACTAACCATTCAGAATTGTGGACCCAAGATGAATCATGAATCATTTCAAATAATCCTGATGTGTGACTCTGACGTACACTAACATCTTCAAAGCCAGTGTTTTATACCTCAGGGCGGCAATAGTGCGAGTTTATATTTCTGGACTGAGAAAACATTTCGGACTGATCTCTAATACCCAGTTATCTGACCTTGGACATGCTACTTCACTTCTCTACACCTTGCCTTCCATTAAAATGGGAATTTGTGAATTCATTCATTCAAAGAATATTGACTGACTACTTTCCATGTGACTGGATAAGAACCAAAACACAAGAGGAAGATATTATAATGGCAGCAATACTACTTTAAAGCAGGAATGTATGCACAGTGCTTACCAATGACTGAGGCATTTTGTAAGCACGGAGTAAACACTGGTCATGGATGCCCATTAACTGCTTTCCCTATGCACCTTCCAAAAGCAAAGCCATTGTGTAGAGGACAAATCCCAAGCCTGAGGTTAGACCTCTTGTGTATCAGGGTTTGCACACAGCCATTGGATGACCCTTGATTTGAAGGGCATGCCTTCTCCCTGAATTAAACCTCTACCTAGCCCTGGCTGGTGCGGCTCAGGAGAGCATTGTCCCAATATCTCAAGGTTGTGGGTTCAACCCTAGGTCAGGGTACGTACAAGAATCAACCAATGAATGTGTAAATAAGTACAACAACAAATTGATTTTTCTCTCTTCTCTCTCTCTCTCTCTCTCTCTCTCTCTCTCTCTCTCTCTCTCTCTCTCTTCTCTCTCTCTCTCTCTCTCAAAATGGTAAGTAAAAAAAAATAAAGAAAAGGAAAAAAAGAACTTAAAAGAAGAAAAGAGATGTTTATATTTTTAAGGTGGGTGGGGTTTGGAGGGAAGAGGGGGTGGAGGCAGGTGATGTTTCAAATGGTTTCTCTACTGAATCAAGCAAGACCTCAGATGTGCCCGAGTTTTGCTATGAGGTTATATATATGGAGAGAGAGAGAGATGTATAATATATACATCATAATACAATCACAAGGTTGAATTCCAAGGCAGATGGAACATTCCGATGGGGAGGCTCACCGCTGACTGATTATTTGATGCTTTCGATCTTTTATATTGAATTTGAGATTACAAGCCTACTTTTCCATTCAGCCCTGCCCTGCAGCTTCCCCAGCATTTGTTATCTTTGCCTGAACCTTTCAGGAAAGGCCTCTGAACCGTCCTCCTATGCTGGCTGCGAGGGAAATGGGATTACTGCCTTCTTCTTTAACACAGAGCAAAGCATACTTCATTGAAGGGCAAAATAAAATAAAATCTTGGACTATTTTTATTCAGCTTATGAAAAAACTCTTTTAAGATGAGTAACAGTGGAGTTTATTTAGCATAACTGCCATGAGCATTGACTAGGAATATGAATGCCATCTACATTTTTCAGATGCCTATCACATTTTATGTTACTTTCATGCACTTTCTTTGAATGTGCTCTCCAAAAGGCTTATGGCACTGGCTCCGTAATTTCACTGTTGCCCTGAGATCACTGGGAACTCTCTAGAAATGCACATTCCAGGGTCCCAGGGTTTACAGTGCTGATTTGGGCAGTGTGGGGTGGCTCCAGGGTGCTGCAGCCTGCTCAGAACTATCCAGGAGAGCCCACCGCTGATGTCAGGGATATTGTGAGCCTGTTACTAGACACAACATTTAATAAAAGTAAATGGCATAAACCCGCAAATATTCGGGTTTTGAATGCTTAATCATATATATATATATATATATATATAGTGGAAAATAATATGTTCCTTAAAAAACTGGTTATTTAGAAGGTGGCATTTGAGCCAAATATATATATATATATATATATATGGATTAAGCATTCAAAATTCACCATTTCCTAATTATTTTAATACATTTTACTTTTATCTGTATGCTCTTGGGGTTTTTCCTGCTTTTGTACCTGACTGGTGAAACTACTGTACAATAATGTGCTACGTTTAAGAAAATGCTGACCAAGATTTAGAAAAGCCAGTCCCTGGAAAAGTCATATTCTGGTTATTTTTCTAGTTGATTAAAAGATTATCCTTTACAATAAGGCAGTGCCAAGTATTGCTGAAGGTCTAGACTCTGAAATCAGAAATATCTGGGTCCTAGACCTGCCCCATGACTTCTGTAAATTAGTTAACCTCCATGAAACCTTTATTACCTCATCTGTAAAATGGGTTTTTATTACTTGCTTTGCAGACTCATAGTAAACAATAAAGTAAGATAATATTATTAAGTGTGTAGCATTGAGCCTGGCTCCTGATAATTGTTCAATAAATGATAGGTGTTTGATGATGAGGTGATGGTGATGATGGTGATGATGAATGTGACGTGCTGTTAACAGAGGCATTTGGGAGAAATCATTTAAAATCATGAAAACAGTTGATGGATATTAAACTAACTTGGTAATCTCCAATGCAGAATGATCTAGGGGGAAATGTACTGTCCATTTCAACTTCTTCATTTAAACAATTTTATCCAAACAACAATAATGAATGCTAATATTATAATGGCAGCAATACTACTTTACATTGATTACATCACTTATTCTCATGTCACTTCCATGAAGTTGGTGCTAGAATTGTACCCATTTTAAAGATGAGAAAACCAAAGCTCAACAGAACTAAAGTGGGCCCTAGAATGAAGGCCTTGAGCTACAAGCCAGTGCTCTCCCACTGATGCCATACAGCCTTCTTGGGAATGAGCCTCTTTATCCACAAGGGATTGTTGAAGCTGAAAACAAAAATAGCCCCAGGAATGGGAAACTGAAAGTACACACTTCATATTAAGTTACTGAAGAAAAACTCACAATACCCCAGAATTATCTATGACTTTTGTGAGAAATAATATGTTCCTTAAAGTTGTGTTGAATGGTAATGCCTCCCCAGAAAAAGATTTGAATTCCATGAACAACTGACTCCATGATTATGCTGTTTCTAATCCTTGAGTACCACAGTTTTAATGAAAGGAGACAAAGTATGTCATTCTGTTCCACAGTCTGATATAAAAGAAACAGGACTGGGTGAGCATCAGGAGATCCAGGGTTGGATCCTGGCTCTGAGTTTTGGATGAGAGCAGTATGACTTTGGGCAAAACTTGAAACTTCTCAGAGCCCCCAAAATGATTGTAATAATGCTTAAATTTTAGGATGTCATGAAGAGTCTACAGAACCACATATTTAGGTGCTTAGCACAATGCCCTGGTTATCAAAGCAACTAGTCAGTATCACTTCCTTCTTTTAGTTCAGGATTTAATATTTAGGTTAAAAAAATATTCATCTATGTGCTAGGTACAATTCTAGGTGATGGAGATGCATAGTGGAGAAACAACACGAAAACACCTCTTCTCAAGGAGCTTAATTGATAGTAGGGGAGACAAATAATAAGCACTAATATCATAAATAAGAACATTGCAGAATATGTTAAAAGTGTGCACACCACAGGACAAAGCACTGAACATGAGAACTGGTGGTACCAGAAAGGGTTTAAAAATTTCAATGAATGGTTATTTAGAAGGTGACATTTGAGCCAAAAATTGACAGAGAGGATTGAACCATGCAGATAGCTCAGGCAAAAATAGTCCAGAAACAGAAACTGCCAGTGCAAAGGTCCTGGGGTTGGAACTGGAGGAAAAGTGAAGCTTGCAGTGAGATCAAAGGGAAAAAATAGGAGATGATTCAGAGATACAATGAGTTAGTAGGTCTTGTAGACTGCTGTAGGAACTTTACCTTTATTTTTAACCTTTTAAATTTTAAAATGATTTTAGATTTATAGCAGTGTTGTAAAGATAATGCATACCCTTCACCAGCTTCTCTTAAAGTTAACATCTTACCTAACCATGTGCAAGTATCCAAATGAAATTAACATTGGTATGTTATTTTTCCCACTTATGTCCTTTTTTCAGTTGTGGGATCTGATCTAGGGTATCAAATGGCATTTATAGGATTTTGGCTTGTACTCTGAGAGAGAAATAGGGGAGCCACGAGAGAGCTCTGAAAGAAAGAGGGAGATGAAATGACTTTCTCATAGGTGCTTTCTTTCTCTACTCAGATCTGAATTAAGAGCAAGAAGAGAGAAAGATTATGTGAACTGTAACTTAATGGGCTCTTATTTAACCTCCCTTCTGCTACCCATTAGAATAGCAAATGTCCTTTATCAGAGTTATACCAAACGAAATGGCCAAAAACAATTATCGGGTATTTAATAAATACGAAATGCTATGTAAATGCTAAATAATAACCATAATAGTCATTTCCTTAGTGTTTGGCTTGATTTTTATTGCTGAAAATGCTAATTGTCCCAACATCTTAGATTTATGGTACTCCTTTCTCCCTAATAACCAAGTATTTTCAACTTGTATTTTCTTAATTGTCTAAACTAATAAGCTTGCCTGGTTAGAACATGGTGATAATGTGGTCAAAATTACAGGTTTGATGTCATGCATTTGGCTTAGAATAAGAAAAGGAAACAAAATAAGAACACTCAGCAGCCACAAAAAATTGTTCCAAATTGGAGGTCTTTTAGTTATAGGTGCCAGTTGCTTCGTTTAAAAAGAGGGGGCCTAAAGGTGCCTGAGTCACTCAACTGAATTCATTGACATTCAAAGCCAGATGCTCACCTTTAGAGTTGCTATGCTGTGAATGTCCCCATATTCCTGATGAGGAAACGGAGAGCTAGTAACATCGGTGTTACTCTAGCTACATGTTAGAATAGCAAATGATCAAGGGGCTGAGCTCAATAATTTGATTTTCTTAGCTCTGATCTTTTCTCTACCACATGCTGTGCAATCATGACTGTGTTGGCTAACCTCTCTGTGCTCAGATTGCAAATCAACAAGATGGACTTTTATATAAGAGCACTTACAATGCAGGATTGCTTTGAGGATAAAATAATGCATAGAAAGCACTTGGTATGGGGCCTGGAAGATAGTAATTGATGGTTAACTATTCCTGGGATGATAAAGATTCCTATGAGGTCATTTTGCTGGCATTTTTGCCTTATCTTAGAATATAGCATATTACATTGAAACTATCTATTAAATGTCCCATTATCCCAAGCTCTGAAAGAGTGGGATCTGGGTCTTCTGTTCTAATCCTCATTGTCTAGCACAGAGCCAAGCATACACTGATGACTTTGGAATAGAACTGGACTCTTCCAAACACCTCCCAGGCCCACAGCCTGGACTGTTGCTGACATTGGATGTCACCATCTACCAGAACCTTGTCTCTTGTTGGCCTCCAGACCAGCCTCCTTGCCTCATGCATTTATCAGGATTGGTGTGTGACTGTCCAAACACGTGCACTGAGTCAGCCAACTCCATCCTGCGGTATGAATTCCTTTGAAGCTGGGCCTTATGACACAGCTCCATCTTGGCAACACCAGGCCGTACCTTCTGAAGTGAGTTCTGCACCCTGACCCCTTGTGCACTGGCCACTGGGAGACCTTCATTGGAATTATGACTTTGCCATAAGCTTCTTCCTTCCTTTGTGAGTGCGCACTGACGTTCAGCAGTGTTTCTCAGCCTTGTAAGTCTAATTAGCATGTATCATTATTACGCCATATTTTAAGCTATCTAGAGTAATCTGTAAAAATTGCAGACATTTGAAAAACTAAAAGAAGGAAGGAAGGAAGGAAGGAAGGAAGGAAGGAAGGAAGGAAGGAAGGAAGGAAGGAAGGAAGGAAGGAAGGAAAGAAAAGAAGAAAGGAAGGAAGGAAGGAAGGAAGGAAGGAAGGAAGGAAGGAAGGAAGGAAGGAAGGAAGGAAGGAAGGGAGGGAGGGAGGGAGGAAGGAAAGAAAAGAAGAAAGGAAGGAAGGGAGGAAGGAAGGAAGGAAGGAAGGGAGGAAGGAAAGAAAAGAAGAAAGGAAGGAAGGGAGGAGGCAGGGGAGAATGGATATTCCTGGAATATCTTATTAGTTTAGTGAGAGGACAGAGGGGACATGTCAGAGAATATTTGAGAGGAGTGGATAGGTCAGGCAAAAACAAAACACAGCAAAAGGCTGGCGCCTTGAAAATGCTTGAGACATAAATCGTACAGGGTCACGAACTATGGATTTCTCTCTCTGCTTCTGCAGTGCATATTAAGAATGGAGTTAAGGTTCAGTTCGTATTTTGCCATAAAAAGCATCATTATCAATTAACATTGACCTGCTGGTCACTCAGGCCATTGGTCCACTCAGCTCATTCTTTCAGGCTGAGCTCGGCAAGGTCTCTGAAGATAGCCTGGTACTCAAGAAAATGCTTCTGTAAAATGCCTTCAAAGGCTCTTCGCCTTCCCATGGTGGAGTCCTACACCTCTAGATGTTAAAGGAATATTCCCATTTCTGTTTTCTAATATCCCCTCATTATAAAATGATGTCACAATCTATACAAAATCCTGCAGCTACAGACCAACTTTTTTTACCGACAAGGAAATAATGAAGCATTCCTGGGAACAAGTAGTAAAATGCTACTTGGAAAATAAAAGACTCAGAATGGAGAAAACAGTCTGGAAACAAAATTAAGGCTCAAGTTGGAATAATTATATACATCCATTCTCTTCTGTTTTGTCACAGAAGTAAAAAAAATCAGGGATGAAGTGGCTGACGCACAAGTGGAATGCACATCTCGCTAAGGGAGTGTAGGGGAAAGTGAGACTTCCACCCTGAACATCAGAGAGAATGGAAGAGGTCAGGGTGTGGACGCATGACCTTTGCACATGCTATTTCTTCTGCCAGATCTTGCCCCCTAAGGTTTGCCCATGAACAATTGGCTCTTCATCCTTATATCTCAACAGAAATGATGATCTCTTACAAAGCCCTTTTTCACCACAATGTCTGAAAAGTTATGTTGTCAAAAAATTGTGCAAAAAAACAAAAACAAACAAGCAAAATAAGCCCGGGTATAAATACTCCCACACCGGCCAATGTCAAGCTACCAACATGATGTCACTGAACACAGAGTTGGGAAGAAATGCACACAATTGGTTCTTGCCAGCCTGTTCAGACAACCCACTATCCTCGCTAACATGACCCCATTTATTTAGTTATATACTGACTGTCTCCCCCCAATTAGGTAAGCTCAGCAGAACAGTGATCTTGCCTGTCTCAGTTGCTATTGTGTCCCCAGCATCTAGTGCAGGTACCCATCAAGGGCACCCTAAAAATTCCTTCCTTGAGTCCCGTTCCTTGCTCTGTGGTTTGGAAACCTGTCTATGCAGTGAGCTGGAGCCACTGTAGGGTCCATCTTGGTCCTCTCATTGGTTCAACATCTGAAACCACTGTTGCTTATATATTGACCTTTTCTGTTTTTCAGAGAGTTAAGATGGGAACGTAAACCAGTCCCAGTTATTCCACTATGGCTGAAAGCAGAAGGCCCCCAAGCATCTCTTGTTTGGATGAACGAGGATGTCTGAGTTTGAGTGAAGGGGGCAGTCATCGTCTGTACCCAAAAAATAAAAAATGCAGGTTGAGATCTGAAAACCCACCACCTGTGCCCTCCATTGAGTCCAGGGGCATCGTGCCCGATCCAAAAATTTCTAAGGCTTCCTGCTTCTGTGATGTCAGGACTGAAAACTGGGATCTTTTCTGAGCACTGCTTGTTAATATGAAAAGCATCATTTAATTAGGACTAATATAAGATGTCCTGTAGAGTGATAATTCAATAATCCGGCCGTTTTATTTATACAGTGCCTCCAGGCTCCTCATTAAAAATGGAAGAGACATTCAGTGGACAACGTGGCTATCCGCTACAGACCTTCCAAGCGCACTCAGATCATCAAGCCTACCCTCTGGGCATCGTCAGAGCCATCTCCCTCGCCTGGAGAAGATATTTGTAGCACCAAATTAATCTTTATAGACTCCCACAAACCACATGTTGACACTGGCACTTAGGGTATTCTCCAGCCCAGCCCCCCCCCCCTCCCCTAAAAAGAACAAAACCAAGAGAAAGGACCCTTACTGCTTCAGCACTCTCTGGTAGCTTCCCCTTGTTCCTGAAATTAAAGGTAAACTCCTGGCTCGGCGAGCAAGGCCCCATTTGCAAACACCTCTTGGCTTACCCACATCCTGACAGCCGCACTCCCTCCTCTCACTCCTGCAACACCACCAGGGTCCTGCCCAGCTCGAGGCCTTCACATTTGTGGGCTCCTCTCCCTCCCGTTGGCCAATGGGACCCTCTCAGCCTTAGTCATCTGCTTAAATGTCCCTTCTTCAGAGAACCCTCCCTGCCCACCCTGCATCTCTCAGCACCCCGGCTGTGTGTTTCACCATCAAGGCGGAAGGTACTTGGATGGATTTCTCTGGTCCCTGGAAGGGAAGCTCTGTGCGGCAGCATCGCCGTAGGTCTTGTTTGGCACACTTCCAGAACCCGGTGAGGGAGGTTCTTGAACACCTCATCAGTGATTCGAGCACAAGGAAGGGGGTCCTAACTAATAGCTGTGGCATGAAAGTGCCACCCTGCCTGGAAGTTCCTGTTTGCTGCCACTCTGCAGCCAGGCTGATGGTTATGGCTCCAAGTAGAGTGGACCCTAGTGGTGTCACGTGTAGATGAAAACACAGAGGGAAACTGCCCTCTCCATCGTGACGAATCAGGAGATGGGGGATATGGATGAACAGAAGCAGAAAGTGGGACTGGAGAGAACAGACTCTGGGCCTCTCTTGTCTGAGCCCTCACAGCATCCCGGTTGCTGTCCTATGAAGGCATTTGCCTGTCGCACTGGTCTACCCACTAGACTAGGGCATGGAGTGCGTTTCATCCGCCTCTGTATTCCCAGTGCTCAGCAGCAGGTTAAAAAAGTGTGTGTGTTTTTTAAAACTAATAACTGTGTGTGTGTGTGTGT
Organism: Cnephaeus nilssonii; assembly: GCF_951640355.1. NCBI lineage: Eukaryota > Metazoa > Chordata > Mammalia > Chiroptera > Vespertilionidae > Cnephaeus > Cnephaeus nilssonii. The sequence continues at coordinate 19,375,967 of NC_137073.1, read as the reverse complement.
GTGTGTGTGTGTGAGAGAGAGAGAGAGAGAGAGAGAGAGAGAGAGAGAGGGGGGGGGAGGAAAGTAGAGGGGAGGGGAGGAGAGAAGAGAGAAGGAATATGCAGAACTCCTTGGTTTCTTTCAGAATAATTGACATGGTGAATTTCCACTGAAAATGGATGGAATAAATTGCTCAAAATGTAAACTTCCAGTTTATTTCCATTGTACAAAACTCCAAAACAGGAAAGGCGCCAGCTATGAGCAAAAACGGAGCTGGGCTAAGATGTCATGGGCATGTCCACACCCTGGGATTTGCCCCGTCACCAAATGATTGAAAACCAACATGGCACATGGCCTGTGGTATCATCCCTTCTGTTCTGTCTCCTACCAGGATAGATGACTCTCCTGCTTTAAAGCACACACACCCTTCACATTCATTAATCATAGTAACAGGTTGCATCTTCATAGCAGCCCATCCAGGAACAATAGCAAAGAACCATGAAACCTGTTGGCACCTGCATAAAACATGAAACAAGGTATCTGCATCGCAAGCTTCGAAACACAAACCAGATCATTTAAAAGTCTGGTTTCTAAAGGCCCGTGCTTTCTAACGGCACAGCTGTTTGTCACGCCCGCCTGGATTCTGCTTCTGACACGGCCAGCCGCGCCGGGAGGTCACCGGAAATGCACAGAAAGGGTGATTTGGTTTCTTTTTCTTCAATCAATGGGTCTTTTTAAGTATCTGTAGCTTGTAGGAGGGATTAAATGCATAGTCAGATCCACTAGCCATCTTCTCCTCAACTTTCCTCAACTGTCCTCCTCCCCTCTCCTCTCCTTTTCATTGTTGGCATATAATGGAAGGCAAGGTGCTCACTGAATAAATTACGTTTGCGGAAACAGTGGGGCCAGCTGACACAATTATGCACTTGTTGAGTTAGGGGCCACTTATAAACAGACTTTGTAAGTCATCGCACTTCATCCTGGAAGGCGTTAATGCATCATTATGATCTAGCAGGTTGCCTGCTGAATTTTACAGCATTGCACACTACATTAACCTTTGGTACCGCTGATATTTATGACCTTATAAGAAAGTATTTATCAAGCTGAAAGCCAATATACAGCACTCGTGTTTTAGCCAGTGCTGTTTAGAAACCCTTATCGCTCCTTTCTCCGGGCATTTTAAATCACTCGGAGATAATGCGTGGTAACTGGCGAAAGTTCGGGAAAAGGGGCACTCCCATGCAGCACTGGTGGGAGTTTAAATTGGTGTAATGTTTCTGGAGGGTGATTTTTTTTTTAGTTTTATCTGACTATCAAAAGCCTTAAAAAATGTGCATTTTTACTCTTTGACCCAGCGGTTCCACTTCTGGGAATTTATTCTACAGAAACAATCATGAAAGTGTGCAAAGATTTGGGCAAGAGGAAATCCATCACGGTGATATTTGCCACAGTGAAAAATGGGAAACAACCTACGTGTCCAACTACCAGGGACGGGCTCAAAAGCTACGTGCAGCTGAAATGATGCCAGGCCATCAAACTCGCGGAGGCCCCCAGAGGGGAAAACATGTTGAAATACACGAAATGACTTGGAAAGGTATGTGTGTATTTTAAATTAGAAAGCAAGTCACAAAACAGGATGGCATGCGCCATCTTTCTATTTTTATTTACTTTTAATTTTTTGGTAGCATATTGAAAAAGCTCTCAGAGGATCAACAGCCAGGTGGTCAATGAAATGATAGAACAATTGTGATGATGATGATGATGATGATGATGATGATGATGATGATGATGGGGTTTCTATCTTTTTTTATAATGAACAGTAGTTATTTGCATAGTATAAAGGCATGAGGACCCAGGTTTTGTTTGTCTCTCAATCTGCCATGCATAACACAGGGTCAGTTACTGATTTTTTTAAAATGAGCTCCGATTCACAGGATAATGGTACTAATTGCTTCTATTTTTTATAACACTGCCCGATTTCTACAGCATGTGCACATCTGAGTGGCCATGTGAGTTTCAAGCCATCCTGTCGGGTAGGCAGAGCTGATATTTCTGGTTCTGCTCCCAGATGCAAAGACAGACTCAGAAAGGGCATAGGATTGGCTGGTGGTCACACAGCCTTTAAAGGTGGAGCTGGGAACTTTTACCAAGCTTTCCAGCTCCCGAGCCCATGTTACTTCCTCTGCATGGTTTGCCTCTATCTGGGAAGAAAATCCAGGAATAATACAGCTGCCATAGGTAATCAAGCCATCATAAAGATCAACTCTTCCATTCAGGACAGTTGGCTTAATTCTGAATTCACTGAGTCAGGGGCAGACAGAAGCGAGGCAGATCTGGGCTTACTAAAGCCTGCAGCCTCAGCACCTCACACCCCAGGAAATAGCACAAGCCCCTCTAGGGCCCAGGAACATGGCTTGCAGCTTCTTGGTGGTAGGGTTTTGATGTCTCCCAGAATTATCGACTAATGTGTGTCTGCTGTGAACAGGGGAATGAGATCAAAGCCTCCACAGAGTGGAAAGGCAGAGGCCTGGCTAAAAGCATAGGGTCAGGGGGCTGCAAACACTGCCCGCCCCATTCCCCACTGCCTGGATCCTGCCTCGCTCACTGGTGGGCTTCTTTCCTTAAAGGGAAACTGCAGTTCCTGAAAGGGAGGATGGGGCTCTCATCCTGTCAACCTCTGCAGAAGTAACTTTAACTGTGTTCTCTCAGTCCATGTAACTACTCACGTTTCTGTTGGCTCTCAGCAAGGCAGCGGGGCCCTAGCAAAAACGTCATTCCAGCCTCAGATGATAATCAAAACTCCTTTTATGTTACATGCCTGTTCTTGGCCAAGGACTAGATGATGCAATTTCAATATATTACTGTACTTAATCCTCACAACAGCCCCATTCATTCATTCATCTGTTTGATCATTCATTGAACCAACACATTTTTTCCTGAGCCCTTACTCTGAGCAAACATCAGAGATACAGGAATGATGTGCAAAATGCAACACGGAACGGAGACTCCAGTATGGCTGACAGGCCAGCACAAGTAAGAAAACTAATACAAGAAATTATTGCAAGTTGCAGTAAGTGCTATAAAGCAAATAAACTCAAGAAACAAATATCCATATGTATTCGTTTTCCTAGGGCTACCCAAACAAATGACCACCAACTGGGTGACTAAAACCACATAAATGTATTCTTTCATAGTTCTGGAGGTCAGAATGCCAAAATCAAGATGTTGGCTAAGTCTTGCTCCCACCCAAGGCTCTAGGGGAAGGTCTTCCTGGCCTCTTCCTGGATCCTGGTAGCTCCTAGCCATCCTCGGCATTCCTTGGCTTGTAGCTGCATCACTCCACTCTCTGCCTCGGCAGTCCTGTGGCCTCCCTTTGTCTCACATGCCCTTCTCATGAGGACATGAGTCTCTGGACTTAGGGTGCACTTTAACCTGGTATGACCCCATTTAACTTAACTAACTGCAGTATATCTGCAAAGACGCTATTTTCTAACAAGGTCACATTCCGAAGTTCCGGTGGACATGACTCGTGGGCAAGGCACTCCTCAACTATCACATTGAGCAAATTAGGCAACACAGCTAGCAAGTGCTTAGACACAGGATGGTCTTACCTCAACACTCCCTTCCCCTTAGTTACTATTCCATGAAGGTAGTCATTTTCAAGAAGCGTTCACCCCCAAAGGAAGGGGGTGAGAAATAGAATGTAACAACTCAAAGCCCAGCCTTTGGAGTTAGCTTTGCGTTCAGCTCAGACATACCTGGCCTCGTTTTTCTACTCTGAAGAATGAGGGAAATCTCTCCCACTTCATGGAGTCATTGGGAAGACAAATGGAAATAAAGGATTTAAAACACATAGGCAACTGCCCAGCAAATATCAGGAACTCCACACATTACGGCTGTCAAAACACCTTCAGAAACGGTCTCAATGTTAATGTGCATGAGGCTGTGGTCAGTGGGCACAGAGACCCATTGTCTCCTCTGAAAAAGGGAGAACCTGCCTTGCCCAGGGATTCTTGAGATCGGGCAATGCACAGGACAGTGTCTTGCATCTGACAGGTCCCTGGCCATGGCAGCTGCTGGCACCACCACGATCACTATCGGAATCTAGCCTGAAAATACTCCCATGGTTTACATCAGATCCCACATGTCCCCGAGAGTTTGCCACTCTTCGGTAAGTGAGCGTTGACGGTGTTCAAAACACTGGCCCTAAAACCTTGTGTGAAGTTCTGTGTCTCGTTGGCTGCCTAAGACTCACTTAGGGAACGTGTTGAAAGTCGGTTCCCACTGGCCTCCTAAACTGTGCTCCAGAGTGCAGACCTAGTAGCTCAGGGGTTGTGCCCCTTAATCACTACCTCCTAAGCTCTATTTCCAAGGCAGAGCTGGTGCAGGAACCAGAGAAGGATGCTGCAATGGTACTCGGCGTGACCTTGTCCCTTTTACTGAGAAAGAACATCGCCCATATGATTGTTCGGAACCTGGGACACAGTCACCAAGCCTCAAATGCCAGTGCCTACAGTAGCAATGTCACTTGAATTCCTTGCTGTTTATGTTTCTTTTTAAAAAAGTAAAAAATGATGGGGTCCCCCTTCTCTACCCCCCTCCCTTCCTTCTACCTTCACACACCTTCTCTTTCTTTCTCTCTTTTATTTTATTTTGTGCCTTTTCTCCCTGCTATTGTCTCTGTGTTTGCAACCATTTGGAAACTGACCTGCCATGGAAAAGGAAGAGATAGTTACATCTGGTTATGCCTTCAGGCCTAAGTGATATGCTCCCAGTCTGTCTTGTCATGGGTCCCTGTGTGTGGACATTTGTTAGTTGCTTAGTTATTTAAGAGGGAGCATTAAGTCTCCCCTTTGACCAATCTTCCCAGTGTATTTTTCTCTGGGATGAGTACCCCATGGGGTGGAGGGAGTTGAAAAGGCAGGTGGAGATATTCTGGGTTCCAGCCTTTGTTACATTTAATACCACTAAAATCTCACCTGCCACTTGTCACAGAGAACTGCTGCTACAGGTAGTTCAGGAGCACCCCTGAGAAGGCCCACACTCCTCTCCAGCTCAGCTCTTGAGAGATGGGGCCACAGACGCTAGCCCAGTCTTGCTCTCTGACCTCACACAGCTGCTCTGCCCCTTGGGGATCTGGATTTGCTGGGAAGTGGAATATCCATTCTCCCAGGGCACCTTTGCAAGCACCTGCTCTACAAATGACCAAGACGATTTCTTAAGCACCCAAATCACTCATAGTATTCCACTTCATCCTCATGCCAACCAGCAAGATCATTTGGATAAAGTAACTGAGACTCAAGAGACAGTGCCAGACCTACGGGCCACATGGTTAGTGAGAAGGCGAGCTCAGCCACTTGGCCTGCAGGCTCCATGCTCTTCCCATTCCAATGTGCCAACCCGGTGAGCATCCCAGAAAACGAATCACTCACCCCTTATGTCAGAAATCAATTAAAGGGCAAACCCAAAACTTAGGGTAATATAATAGTGCCTGAGACACTGGAGGTGGAAATGAACCGCATTTTCATAGCAAATTGAGATGCATTTCCTTCCACTGCCCTAGATGAGAAGGGCCATTCAATTTTTAACTAAGAGATGAGTCAGACAAAAAAAAAATTAAGAAGCACACCGGATGAAAAACAAACAATTGTGGTATCATTGATACAGGATGACGTGCTAGCGGGAGATAGGAGCTTTCTGCCGGTAGGGCTCCTTCTGGAGCTACATTGGAGCGAGAGGCATGGGCCACAGCTGGGCCTAGGCCTTTACCTTGGGTTTGCAGCCAACAGAGGGTAAAGGCTCCCTTTTAGAACTGTCAGCGATGAACTCTTCTTTCCCAGGGAATTGACCTCATGCGATTTTGCTGAATCGCTCATTTTTGAACTTCAGTTAGAGTCCTTTGTACTTGTCCTTAACCATGGATCCTGGGTAATTAAGGTGAATTATCTTTCTGCTCAGGGTGTGGGCTGCGGCAGGCAGTGGAACAGGGCTTTTATGAGCTGCTGAAGCCTTGGATTTCCAGGTGGGGAGCTTCCCCTACATGGAAACACCGTGGGCCCCGGGGCAAGGTGGATTCTAATGTGCCTCTTATCTGAGCCTCCCAGAGATGCAGCAGGCAACTCATGGAATTAACCGGAGTCTGCAATGTGAAGAGCCCTCAGAGAGACCCAGCAAGGGCTGGGCACAGAGGGGCCTCAGGGGTAGGTACAGTGCAGGGCATGAATCTGGCCTTGGCGACATGAGGGGATTGGGGCAAGTTGTAAGGGTCCTCTGAGCCTCAGTGTTTTAAGCTGCCAAAATGGAAATATTCATACATAGCCTAACACAGAAGCTGGGAAAGACAGGAGGCCCCTCTGGAAAGGATCGCAGAGGTGTTGTTGATGATGTGCCTTATTACACTTTCAAAGAAGACAAGGTACAGCCAGCCTGAAGATGTCATGGCTATGATGAGTGGGTTTATAAAAGACTTCGTGTCTACAGCAACCACCAATGAGACAGCAGAGACAAAAGCAATCCATGGCTATTGAATGTATCCTATATGCCTGGCAATGGTTAAGAATTTCTAAATCATTGACCTGCCTCAACTTCACAATGACCCTCCAAGTACTTTCAGTATCCTAATTTTATGGTTTATGGTCGATAACAAAAAACAGGTAGGTTATTTGCCAAGTCTTGAAGGGTAGTATGTGGGGGAATCACAATCAGTTCAAGAGTCCATTTTCGTGGTCACATCACCCACGTGATGCAATGCTGCGTCATCTTAAATACCTTGAGTGGTGAACAATGACTACAGGCAGAGGCCAAGGGGTTCCATGCAAAGGTAAAAGTGAGGGCAGGAGAAAACGGAAAGGCACAAGCGATGAAGCAACGTGCCGAGGTTGGAGCACAAGATAAAACCTCTAAGTTGGCAAAATGAACCTTTGAAACAAGAGACAGAGGTTAGAAGAATCCCATCACCAATTAATTAGGCACCTGCCTCCCTAAGCTTTAACCATAATAAGAAATCTACAAAGTAGTAACAGTAATGGCACCCGTGATGATAGCAGAACTAGCAGGAGGTACAATTTATGGAGCCCCTTCCATTCAGGACTGAGGGAGGTCATGTAGTTTTCCTAAGTCATGCAGTGAATCAGTAGCAGTGTTGGGATTTGAATGCTTAGCTCCAAAGGGCTGCCTTTACTACAGAGGAGAAATAAGCCAGTGTGGGGAATAAATTTTCCCACATAGTAACAGGTTGGGCCTCTTCTCAACTATTGATACCTTATATTCTTACAATTCTAAGAAAGAGTCCTCTTCCACCTTTCATCCCCCAGTCCCTGCCGGAAGCTGGGCTGGGAGGCCAGACGCAACAAGCTGAGTACTAGCTTGTTCCCCAGGCAATAGGCCACTGTGTCTGGATCTCTGTGGCTGGACACAGTCTCTGTGTACTCTGTGTCTCCTGCATCTCACCTTACTCTGGCCACCCATGGCTGGTGGCACCATCTCCTAACTGACTACAAGTCATTAAGAGTGGTATTTGGGAATCTCCATTGGAAATACATGGGAAGAATAAAATTATTTCCATTTATGGAGCACCTACTAAGGTTACCACATTTACATACATGATCTCTTGCCTCCCATCACACAAATAAAAAGCAGTGGGGACAGGATTTCACCCGGGCTTCTCAGATGTCCAAAAGCTTTGCATACTCTTTCTTAATGCCATCTCCAAGAAGAGACTCTCTACTTGGGGAAAAAACGCTGCACTGGGAATACAGAGAACGGAACATGTGGCTTTCCACATGCTTTCCCCTCTTTCTGGAATGTTGTTCCCATTGTATTCTCATGCTTTATTCTCTCCTATCCTTCAGAATACAGCTTAACAGTCATCTCCTGAAGGAAAGCTTCTATGACCTAATTCCTCTATCACTATTCTCTTTCTCAACTTAATATGTGTTTATTTCCAAAGATATCATGGTAGATTAAAAATGGTTGCAATTCCAGCATGGATGGACATGGAAAGCATTATGCTAAGCAAAATAAGCCAGTCGGAGAAAGATAAATATCACACGATCTCACTCATTTGTGAAATATAATGAACAACATAAACTGATGAACAAAAATAGATCCAGAGACAGAGAAGCATCAACAGACTGTCAAACCTCAGAGTGAAGGCAGGAGGGGGAGGATGTAAGAGATCAACCAAAGGACTTGTATGCATGCAGATAAGCATAACTCATGGACACAGACAGTAGGTGAGTGAGGGCATGTGCTGAGGGGGAGGAGTGGTCGAGGAGAGGTCAATGGGGGGAAAAGGAGACATATGTAATACTTTAATCAATAAAGAATAAAAAATAAAATGAAATGGCTACAATTCTTTGCCACTCCTCTTTCTCAGAGATGGAGTCTCTTTCCTCTCCTTGAATCTAAACTGACTTCAGCCAACCGAATGGGGCAGAAATGGCACAGTGCAAATGTCAAGGCAGAGCTTTAAGAGATATGCAGCTTCTACTTTCACTGCTTAGGACTGTCCCTTTTGGCATCCAGCCATCGTGTCAGTGTGCCTATGCTGTGAGGATGCCTATATAAGTAGTCTGATTAACCAGAGATCACCACGCTGTGAGGAAGCCCAAGCTAGTCAAATAGAGAGAGAGGTGTCATATGGACAATCACCAAAGACCAGACATCTGAGAGAAACCTTGGAACTTACTGCCCAGCCCAACCATCAGTGGGATATGGCTGAGTAGGGGAACCCAGCTGATCTGCCCATATGATGAGTCTGACCAAAATTCTTGAAGCACAGAACCATGAGCAAATAAAAGGGTGGTTAACTCCCTAGGTTTGGATATAGCTTGTTAGGCATCAATGCCTAGGTTTGGCTATAGCTTGTTAGCCATCATTTTAAATTATTTACTTATATTGTTTACTTATTACATCGGTCTCTCCTACAAGTCATGCTGAGGGCAGAAACCATGCCTGGTTGTACCTGTTTCTGAATCCCCATTGCCTATCCTATCTAATAAAGAGGGGATATGCAAATTGATCATCACACCATCACAAAGATGGCAGCACCCATAGCCACAAGATGGCAGTGCCCAGTCCCCTCAGCTCTGTCGGAGTCCCCCAGTCCTTTCAGCCCCGCCAGGGGTGGCAGGCGTGCAGTGCGACTGTACCTGCCCTCAGCCCCCAGCCGCCCAGGGACGGCCAGAGGCGCAGGCAAGCCTCAGATGGTGGCTGCCCAGCTTATGCCCGAGGTGCAGGCAAGCATCGGGTGGCAGGTACCCAGCTTCCCAGGGCCACCTGAGGCTAAGGTAACCAGGGCTGGCTGAGGCTTGTGCTGCCTGCAGTGGCAGCAGCAGAGGTGTGATTGGGGCGTCGCCTTTCCCTGATCACCAGGTTCCCTCCTGCCCCTGAGGGCTCCCAGACTGTGAGAGGGGGCAGGCCAGGCTGAGGGAGCCCCCACTCCAGTGCATGAATTTTCAGGCACCGGGCCTCTAGTCCTATCTAATAAAAGAGTAATATGCAAATTAACCATCACTCCGCTACACCCACAAGCCACGCCCACCAGCCAAACAGGAGCGAGTATGCAGCCATAGAGCGTGCAGGAGGTTTGAGTTCCCCCGGCAATGGAGAAAGCCAAGCTTTCCACACACCCTGGCCAGCCCAGGCCTCCACTCAAGGCTACAAAGTTTCAATTATAGAAGATAAATAAATCCCAACAAAAATGGTGGCAGCTACAGAGCTGGAGAGAGCATGAGGCTTGGGTTTCCCCAGCGATGGAAGAAGCCAAGCTTCCTGGCCGGCTCTGGCCTCTGCTCAAGGCTACAAAGTTTCAATTATAGAAGATAAATAAATCCCAGATACCAGGGCCTCCGCTTGGATTGCCGGGGGGCGAGGCTGGCCTGCAAACCACCACAGGCCCCTTGCCCAGGCCGCCCCATGCCCCAAGGGAACCCCACCCTGATCTGGAACACCCGTCAGGGAAAACCAGCCAGCCCCCACTCGTGCACCAGGCCTCTATCCTTTCTAATAAAAAAGTAATATGCAAATTGACCACCACTCCAACACACAAGATGGCTGCCCCCATGTGGTCAAAGATGGCTGCCCCCCATATGGACACAAGATGGCCACCACAAGATGGCCAGCAGGGGAGGGCAGTTGGGGGTGATCAAGCCTGCAGGGGAGGGCAGTAAGGGGTGACCAGGCTGGCATAGGAGGGAAGTTGGGGGCGACCGGGCCTGCAGGGAAGGGCAGTTGGGGGGGACCCAGGCCTGCAGGGGAGAGCAGTTGCGGGGGGACCAGGCCTGCAGGGGAGGGCAGTTAGGGGTGACCAGGCCTGCAGGGGAGGGCAGTTAGGGGCAAACAGGCTGGCAAGGGAGCAGTTAGGCATCAATCAGGCTGCCAGGGGAGTGGTTAGAGGGTGATCAGGCTGGCAGGCAGAAGTGGTTAGGGGCAATCAGGAAGACAGGCAGGCAAGCAGTTGGGAGCCAGCAGTCCTGGATTGTGAGAGGGATGTCCGACTGCCCGTTTAGGCCCGATCCCAGTAGGATCGGGCCTAAACGGGCAGTCAGACATCCCTTGAGGGGTCCCAGATTGGAGAGGGTGCTGGCTGGGCAGAGGGACACACCCCCCGTGCACATATTTCGTGTACTGGGCCTCTAGTTATATAATAAGTACTCAACAAATAATAGTGAATGAATCCTTTACCATAAAACTAATAATAGCAACAACAGGATGAGTAGTAACAGTATAACAATAGAGTGGGGGTAGTTGGAGTAATAATAATAACGATAAGCAAAGGAATAGTAACAGAGTAGTAGTGACTGCTCCCATGTTGAGCTAAAGAACAAGTATAACACACATCTCAAAATTATCATTTTCAAGGTTATTGTTATCAACATTGCCCTCACAGCAACTCCCATCAATGCATTAGCATAATATGCAAGAAATTGTGATAAAGACTTCTATACATTATCTCTAATCTTCACTCAACAATAAGCCTGACATATAATGAAGGTAGGGCTATCTTTGGAAATTTAAGGGACTTGATCATGATCCAAGGTGCTCAAAGAATTGAGAAGTGTCTACGTGGGTTTAAGAAGGCTGTATCCTCATTGTTTGAGCCTGGTTTCCAAAGGGCTGTAAGGTAGATGGTCTTAAATAACTATTTTATTGATGGGAGTAGGGCAAATGGAAGAAAGCCATCCAGTTGAAACCACAGGCAGGGATAGCTTTTCTCAGCAGATGTTCACTCTCAAACCCTCTTGTCATCCCCTATAAAGAGGTGTGTCCCTCTGTGACACTCTCATGACTCCCTTGTCCCCTGATCTCACAGTCTAAGCCAGTGCTGATCACCAGCAGGCGCCTTCACTGATTTCTCACTGTTCCTGGGCACAAACCATGTCTGATTCATCTCTGTTTCCCAGCAAGGATCTGGCACACAGTAGGTGTTGATAAATGTTTTCTGAATTAAATGAAATTAGGATCAATGCCCAAAAGGCAGATTCTCTCGTTTCCATTGTTTAAAAATATCATGTATTTCCACTCATGCATTATGTATCACAGAAATTAATTTATCCAGAACTGTTTTCCAATGAACAGTTTCCAAAGGCTCTAGTCTGCATCCAACTGGAAATCTGCACTTGGGGGTGGGGGAGAAAGATGTGGCTAGTCTCCGGCTTTCTCTGTTAATCCCAAACACTATTCCTGAGGTGGGTGCAAGGATAAGGTTCTTCATGAAGTCATGTCAGAAGTCAACATTTCCTGATTCCTATTCTCCTTGGCAAGGTTAGGATGTATGTATCTCATAGAAACAAGTACACCTTTCCTTAGTTCTCCCACCCCAACCCAATGGCTTCTCCATTCTTCCAGCCCCATAGGCAAGGGCTGCAGGAGAAGTTGTTTAGAGTTATGGCTATTAGAACAGGTTGTAGATTCAGAAATACCACTCATGAGTGATGTGACCCTGGGAAAGTTGCCAAGTCATGTCAACTCTTCAAGCCTCAATTTCCTTATCTGTAAAGACACCATCATTTCATCTATACTCAAAGGCCATTGTGAGGATTAAATTACCAGGGACTATAGCACCCCACACTTAAAACAGAAGTTCACATGTGTACATGGCACATATTGCAGAGACATGGCAGATTATTTGGTCATTTTATGGTTATTCCAACTAGGCAGGACATAGATTATTACTGTGCCCATTTGAAAGATGGGAAAACGAAGGCTCAAAATGATGCCTAATCATAGCCCCCATTGACTGAGTGCCAATTATACACAGGACATAGTCATAGGAGCTTTGCTTAAAATATCTTCTTATATTCACAAAAGCCCTGTATAGACAGTTATAGTATAAAAATGGAAGCTCAGAGAGATTAAGTAACTTGTTTAACTTATTAAAAGATAGTGGAAGTAGGGTTTGGACCAAGATAGTCTAATACCCTAATAGTGATGTCACCCACTGCATTAAATGACTTGCTTAAGCAAATGCTCAAGCTGGAGTTAGAACTGAAGACTTTTTGGTTTAACTCCCTCCACCCCTACCCCACTTGACACTATACATTGTGAATCAACTACAGAAAACTCTGTGTTTCTGACCAAATCTGAAACATTGTCAGTTAATTCCAGTCTGGCTGACCAACTTTTTAAAGGGCAGAGATTAGATGTGTCAGGAATTCAGATACCACTAAATTTTATCCCATGCTTTCTGTGCCAAGTTCTTGCATATACACCAATCCACTTAAGAATCACAGCTACCATATGAGATGTTATTCTTTCCATTTTAAAGATAAAGAAACAGAGGCTTGCTTAGTGTTACATCCAGGTGACTCATTAGCATCTACAAGTTGACACACACAGGCAGATAAACACACATATTATCATTTTGATCCCAACTTCTTCTATTACTTGGAAAATGATCCTCATCTTCACCGAGATTTAGCTTTGTAAGAGTTGGCATTCACTCATGCACAAACTTAGACTCATCATGAACCCTATCCCTTTTCTTCTATCCTACAGCCAACTCATTGCCCAGACCCCACTAGTTCATGCTGTCTTCAGTCTGAACCATAGCAATAGCTTACTAATGGCTCTTTCTGCATGTTTCCCTGCCCCACTATTGTGTTCCTCTAATTCATTTTCTATACTGCTGTCAGATCATTTCTAAAAACAAAATCTAATCATGACATTCTCTCATTTAAAATCCTCCAATGGCCTCCCATTTTACAAAGAATGAGAATGCAACCCTCAAAATGGCTTACAAGGCCCTGTTGAGTGTTCCCTGCCCACTTCTCTATCCTTATCTTGGGCGATCTTCTCTCTGTACCCCCAACCTAGGCACAGTGACTTTCTTTCATTTGAATATTCCAAGCTTCTTCCTGCCACAGGTGTGATAGTAATTGGTCAACAACTGCCTCTACAGAAAACAAAAACCTAAAGCTCTGATTTGTACCATTGCCAATTTCCATGGTATAAATACTCTCATCAATGCTATTTCTAGCTACAACATGACATCCCTGTCATAGTGGGAAGAAATATGTACTTTCTCCTTCCCTTGCATTTATGACATTTTTCACAAATGTAATTATTTAAGTATGCAAGTGATTTTTATTTCTTTGTTTATATTTATGTGTTCTGCCAGACTGTAATTTCCTTGAAGAACAGATGTCTGTCATTCACTCTTAAATCTCCAAGGCTTAGCACTATGCCTCCCAAATAGTAGGCACTCAAGAAATATTCATGAATAAATAAATGATATATGCCTAGCCAGTGAGGCTCAGCAGTTGAACATCAACCTATGAATCAGGGGGGCATGTGCCTGGGTTGTGAACTCAATCCCCAGTGTGGGGTGTGCAGGAGGCAGCTGATCAATGATTCTCATCATTGATGTTTCTATCTCTCCCTCTCCCTTCCTCTCTGAAATCAATAAAATATATTTAAATAAATAAATAAATAGATGATGTACAATTGTTGAGTATCTACCTTGTACCAGGCACTGTGCTTGACACAAAGAATGAAAAAGACAAATAAGCTACAATGTCATCCTTGAGAAATGTGTACCTATAATTGCAAAAATAAAGTTTAAAATTGTAAAACTGTTAACTAGATTAATGTATAATGTATATTGTGACATATTCTAAGAATTCAATAAATAATTTTTTAGAGGCTCAAGGAGTGAATTTTAAGGCCCATACAGCATGCAAAGAAGTCCCAGCTCTGGCAATGAGACGGTGCCATGAAAAGGTTTATAAATGAACAGAGGCTGGGGATATGAGTAGAGATTTGATAGAATCTCCAGCCAAGGCAATTACAAACACTTCAGAATTGAATTCCAGGATGGAAGGCCTCCCTGCTATCTAGCTAGCTTCCTTCTTGATGCCATCTAACCCAGTTCATTTTTAAAGGACGCTGTGGTCTCAAAAACCGTTGCATTTCTGAGCTACAACATACACTGAGATGTCTATAACGTGGCTCATCCACATTCCCACTGTGAATAAAAATGATGTGGGCCAATTGCTTACGTCTATGAAAACCTAAGTGACTGTGAAGGTTTTCTCCAGGCTTCCAGCCACGGAAAGGGCCTGCGAGCCCAGCAGCCCTGAGCTGGCCCAGGGAAGTGATGGGAATTTCAATTTCACAAGGGCTGTTTGTAAAATAATCCAATACATTACGGTGTGTGCATTATTATTGTATTATATTGAGTAATATCACATTTAAGGAGATTTCGTAGCATCATAGCCGTGCACAAGGGAATATAAAAGTGGTTAATAAAATAGAGAAGTACAATTTCCCTTCAGTGTTGGTTATGCTCCTATTATACTCAGAATAATAATCAGAGGTCCACTTAGCTTGACTTGGGAAATAACGGATCTGTAATTACCTCGTGTCTACAGTGTCATTATCAAGGGCTCAGCCCCAATGTCAGGCCACTGTGAATCCTCAGCAAGCCTGCAGAACTCAATATCCAAGCTGCAGAAGGACAGTCACAGGGCTTCCTAAAGCCGTGCGCACACACAGGGAGAGACGATTCGCCTGTGCAGCCCAGGCAGGGCTCTGCGCCAGAATCAGCTGCCAGGTTTCCCTATGCCATGGGTACTCTCCCACCCCATGGACCCTTATTTTGAAAAAGGAACATGTGCTTTTTCCCACCCACTCACCCTAAATCCTCCCTCTGCTGAGCTTGCTATGCTACTGGAAAACAATTCCCTGCAGATTGGTTAAGAGCAATGGAAGATGCTTAAATGACTATTTACCAAACACTGACCTTCAGTGGCTCAACCAAGCCTCCAGAGGCTCTTGTTGGGATCGATTGTTCTAGTTTCAGCAGAAGTGGGACTTACTGCATTCTACATGTCAGCATCAGGGCTGAGCACAGTTTCCCACTTTAGTGAAGGGCTGGTTCCACTGTCTATGCCTCTGTGTTGAAATTGCCTTTGTTTATTTGCTGCCTTTGTTCCTGGTGCTGCAACCTAGAGCAATTTACATAACCCCCAAGTCTCTGTCTTTCTCATCTGTGAAATGGGGTTACCACCACCTGCCATTAGTTAGAACGAATGGATTCAGAGCCTGAATACCTTGGCCAACAAAATTATCACTTACTTCATTAATTATGACAATTGTGATGTTGAGCAGAACATAATATTTATTAATTCTGCTTTGATTTAAATAAAAGCCAATGGAGAAAACACAGGCAGTTTGTGTGTGTATATGTGTGTGTATATGGATGTGTATTTGGAGGTGGAAGGGATGTAATATTGCTGATACAACAACTCTGGTATCGACTATATTCTGGCGTTCCACATTTATTTACTTGCCAGAGTCCCAAAGAAAAGTCCAGTTCGATGGAAAGGAAGAATAAAAGAAATGTAAATCATTGGTCAGGGGAGAAATTGCAAATATTTTATTAAAAAAATAATCCCGAAGACCCAGATGACCTGGTCAAGTTCAAATACCTCTGTGGGTCAGTCCATGCAGATGGGGGCAGTGCGGAGAGAGGCTTGGTGAAACACTACAGGGAGCTGTGGGGACTGTGTCAAAGAACCTGGGGGGTGGGGGGGAGAGTCCATCCTCAACATGAACACATGGTTATGATGTTTTGTTAGATTTTCCATTTTTTAATCTAGCCAGATTTTATTGTGAAATTTCCCATTTAGAAATGTAGGCAATTCATTCCCTTTGTGAGCTCAACAAAAAAGGCCCAAGGTTTGAATAAAGTCAGTAGGCCAATAGAACGTAAACTTTGTCCTCGGTCACTGGTCAGCAAACTTTTTCTATTGACGGCCAGAGAGTAAGCAGTCTCAGCATAGTGGTCCACATATCTCTGTTGCAACTACTTCATTCTGAAAAAGCTAATGCAGCACAAACAATACAGGAATGGATGGGTGTGGTTGTATTCCAATAAAACTTTATCGACAAAATCAAGTGGTGGGCCAGAATTGGTGCATTGGGCATAGTTTGCTGACCCTTGGCCCAGCTAGTTAACGCTGATACTAAAAGCTTAGAGAAGGCTGGAGGGAAGAGAGGACAGGGAGGGCTGGTGAGGGGTTCTGGGTCCCATGAACAGGCAAAAGACAGCCAAAGTTCTGAGTTCAGCACTGCTCTAACTCCTCTTTCAAATTTGGCGAGGTCCCCTCCAGCCTTCACTGCTAGATTAAAAAATGGAAAATCTAACAAAACATCGTAACCATGTGTTCATGTTGAGGATGGACTCTCCCCGCCCCCCCCCCCAGGTTCTTTGACACAGTCCCCACAGCTCCCTGTAGTGTTTCACCAAGCCTCTCTCCGCACTGCCCCCATCTGCATGGACTGACCCACAGTAGCATTAATGACTCAAAACAGGAGAAGGTCCCCATATCCAACCAACATACCTGACCTTCCTCTTGTCTCCAAACTGCCATCTCCTGGAGTCAAGGAGACTCTCTGGGGCTCATTCCCCCAAGCCTGCCCCACCCCATCATCTCTTTCCCTTTTGTAAAGACACCAGATGAGTGTCACCCACAGATACTGCCTGGAACCCCAGGCAACTCCTCGCATAATTGCTAACTTGACTCCCACTTGCAAGCCAATTAGAAGGAAAGGGGGGCGGGACCCACCTCCTGTCATTGCCATTACCACCGCTTTTCTTAGTAAAAAATGGTAGTTAATTTCTCCCCCGAAAAAAAAAAAAAGGCCAGGGAACAATCTCTTTAAATTACAGTGTTACAACGTGAAGCAAAGATGCAGAAGTCAAATACAATTTGGGTTATAATTAGCGATTTCCTTGTAGCAGGTTTCTCTGGGAGATCTAGGCATCCTCTCGTCAGCTTGCCAAGTAGTGCCAAGGCCCCTTTCACGCCGTGGACCACCTGATGCCACAGCAAGGAGTGTGTGTGTGCGTGTGTGTGTGTGTGTGTGTGTGTGTGTGGCAGTTCTGAGCTAAACACAGAATTATGGCGATAAAGATTGTTAAGACGTTTGTCTGCCACAATATTGTCATGATTAAGTAGAAGGGAATGCCATTTAGGTAAAGTAAACTACTTCTGATGGGAAGTTATATAATGTGGTTTTAGAAATCCACCAGACCTCTGCTGATTGGCTAATTAATGAATGAATTATCAGATTGTTAAATCATAGTCTTGATGTAGAGCTAGGTCTGAGAGGGTCAGAAGCTCAGGGACTGGTTTTTTTCTCTCTCTAGTAGAGTAGCTGACCCTTGGGAGACAGGGGAGCCTGACAGGTGAGCTCCCTCTTTTAACTGTATGGCCTTGGGGCAAGTCACTTAACATCTGTGCTTCTGTTTCCTCATCTGTCATTTTGGCATCATCACACTGGCCCCTTGATGGAACGTGAACAACATGTGCAGCATTGTGCGTGGCTGGGGGAGTGAGGAAGGGAGTGGACCCTGTGGTCAGACTGGCTGCCTGTAAATACCAGCTCTGCCTTCCTTAGCTTTGTGACATGACCTTGGGCAATCTCCTCCATTCTCTATGCTCTGATTTTCTCGCCCAGAAAATAAGGGACTAATTATGGTACCCGGCTCCTGTGGATGCTGTCAGATTCCATCACATCGTGCATAGGAAGCTTCTAGCATCCCTGCATTGGGTATTTAATATGTGCTCACTAGCTGCTAGTTACTGTTATCTCTATTGTTAGTAAATATACTTGCCTCTTTTTTTCCCCTTCCTTTCTGTCCAATAAATTTCTTTTTGTTTTTCTTCATCGACCAATCCAGATGCACACTTACATTTCCCCCTTTTAAAAGGCCAGGGCAAACTCTTTGAATGTACAACTAAATCTATGATTTTTTTTTAAGAAGGAAAACTGCCTTTTCGCTTTCAAACAAGTCTGCAACACTTAAGCCTCCAAATTACCTTCATCCTGATAGCCTGATTTGTTTTGAACCATACAGTCTGCAAACCTTGGTTTATTGGAGAATGAACTTGCCATCTAGCTTTGTCCCAAGGATGTGGAGGTCAAATAAAAGTCAGGTCCTCAAGTCTGGATACATTCTGCTCCTGATGCCGGAGGGATGGCTGATTGTCTGGGTTATAGTGACCTTCTTCCCAGAGTGGAGGAGCTGGAGATACCATGAGTATTTCAGTGTGATCTGCAATGCTGCTGGCTCACCTATCAGGCTCACTGACCTCACAAGGGTTTATTACTCTACTGGGGGGCAGAACCCAGCCTTCAAGCTTCTGCCCCTCAGGGAGCCTGTGCATGGTCCGGACCCAGCTCTACATCAAGGCGATGCTTTAACATTCTGACAGCCACCATGCTCTTCAAGGATGCAACGGTGGGAGCTCAGACACTAGTGACAGTGTTTTGACCCAGAAGCGCCTGGCGGTGAAGCTGGCTGGAACATATAACACCATTGAAGGAGCAGGGCCCATTGACACTACCACCAGGATCAGCAGGAGAGAACTAGATAAAATAAAGGCTCTTTTTAGAAGTCCTGAAACCTTTGTGAGTGTCAGGCCCCCTAGTGGCTGAAACCTCTGGCTAGGAAACAAAATAGAATGTCAAAGAGACATGGAGCCGCAACTCACAGGGCCCGGCTCCCTCCTAAAGGCAGGGTTGTGAGCTCTATTTCAATGTGGCAATAACCCTGAGTATGTGGATTTTGAAAACTACTGCAGAATCCAGCAGATATAGAGATGAAAACGGATGGTCAAAGCAAGTAGAATGGCTGAGTAGAAATTTCCTTTTAGAATGTCCCTGTTCTGGTTTCTGCTGACATTCACTGTTCTGACATCCGCTGTGTGATCCAGGCAGGTCCCTTCTCTGAGCCCCAGCACTGTTCATAAATGAAGCTGGTAGACCAGATGGTCCTTTCAAGCTTCTAACATTCTATGGATCTCTTCACTGTCTAACTGAGGCATCAAAGGTGTCTTTTTTTATAAATCTGAAATATTACTTTATCAAAGGGTTAAAGTTTCTAATCTCGCCTCTTATTAAAAAAATAAATTCAGGTTACAAAATTATGTCAGGGTTTATAAACTCAGTATCTGGGCAGATAACAAAAATGAGTGAAACAGAAGTGAACAGGAGAGTGCATAAAAATCCAAATTGCTGTTAACTCTTGAAAAAAAATTGTAATACTGGGTGGGCAGTGGTTCGATGGACTGATTGGGGCACCCTCTTTGGACAGACCATATGTCATCTAGACTACCACAGGGTCCCCACCAAAAGGTCACATAGAATCATGCATATGGTTGCATTATTCCCATATTAATGGTCATAACTACGTATGTTACCTTTGTCCCCATTATAAACCAATCTCTTTCAAACATGTATGTTACTTGCCTGGGCCTGAACTATTTGAGTTTCAGCTCTTCACTTATGTGATCTCCTTGCATCTGTGCAATCAGAGGTTCAATTAGGTAAACTCTGGTTCCCTCCAGCTCTAACACTGAAGGTTGGCTGAACCATCCATGGACCCTCAGGTCACAGAACACAGCCAACTTCTTTCTTCAGCCTGGAATCCAAATAGAGTGTAGAATTCACATGAACTCATTCTGAACTTGCACAATGTATGGTCACAAATTAGGAGCAGGAGCTGATGGTGAACTAATGAATGATTCAAATACTGCCCACAGAGAACAGATTAATGCTTGCTTCTAAATTCAGTTAAAAACAAGCAAACAAACAAATAAAATCACCTAATGGGATTATGAGCTATGCAAAGGCAATTAGGTTATTTAAACACCTAGACCAGTCATTGGAATAGTTCATAGATGGCCTACTTCACCATCAAATTATCCAATCATTACACTGTGTGCTAATACTTGCTCACACAGACCATCATCTTAATCAAGGATAGAGACTGCTTAGTGATACTGAGAGGGTGAAATTGATGACATTGAATACAGATCTGAAAAAGCACAAAACTCAGAAGAGAAAATCAAGAGGAAACTTTTCAGATGGCTTCAAGACTTGCAATCGAAATATGACAATTACCAGGAAACAGTAACTTGAAATCAGAATATGTCAGATCTTTTCTCAAAAGTAAGATGTCTTTGGGCCTTATGAACAAATATTCCTCTAATAAATCTTAACCTTGTTTGTCCATGACCTAGTCTCAGTTTAATGAATAGCTTGTATCAGTCAGCTGTGCTCAGGCATGAGTGATTGAAAAGTACTTGTACAGAAATCATTAAATAAAAGAATTACCTTTAAAAGTAAATGTGGGAATTTGAGTCTTCGTTTGACTCTTAAGACATGAAATTACACAATTCTTATGATGGATTTATTCTCCCACAAAAAAAATAAAATAAAATTAGAATGAAGAATTCAGGATAAAGGAGAACACTCTGATTTTCCCTTCTGAATGATGTGACATCTCATAATTACAATGGTTCACATCGCAGAGTGTTTACTATAGCCCAGCACTGTGCTAAGCCCTTTATTGGCATTATCCTTAGGATGTCATCCCTACTCAACCTCCATATACCAAGGAAGAAAGGAAGGTTACATCACATGCCATTGGTCCCACTGTGGGTCAGACAGAACTAAAGTAGAAACTCCAAGCTCCTTACCTTGATTCTGCACTGCTTCTGATAACACCTGCAGGTGTTTATTTCATGCCTTTTTCCCAACCTGTCATGAGGTTCTTCAATCCTACCAAAATTCACGGCCGTAGCCCCAGTCCCAGACCCAGAGACCTGGGTCTGTGCTGCTCACAGCAATGCCTGCTTCTCACAGAATTATCCTAAGTTTGACTCAAGCATGCTTTTTGGTGACCAGAACTGGACATTGTGGTGCACAGGGGCTTTTGAACAGTAAGATGACCCTAGTATGGGGTAAGAAAGGCCTTTAATTTATCCTGCAAGCCATGGGCCATTTATTCCAAAGCATATATAAGAGGCAGAAGCATGACCCTCAGCCTCATGAGGGAATCAGAGGCAGTACCTGTGTCCTTAGAGTAAATGTGAACCTTAGGAAAACAGAATTGGTGTTGACAAAACAGCTCAGCCACACTGTCATCTGAAAAGACAATTTTGAAGCCACCGAAACATGTTATTAGAATTTGCTCAAGGCATGCTCTAAGCCTGGGATATTGTACATGCTTGGGCCCTCCCAGGCAAAATAAGTAATTCCCAGGCAAAGAATTCCTTTTCTCAACAGCAATCTGCCCAGAGAAGAGGCCACATGTGTGCTGGGCAAGCCTGGGGGATGCCTTCTGGGCTTTGGGCCCTTAAGAATTTGGTCTTGAGCCTGACACACTTGGTTTTGAGCTCCAGCTCCTATCTGTTAGCTACAGTGACCAGGAAGTTACTTGCCTCAGGTTCCTCAACTATAACCTGGGGATGATAATGCCTCAAAAATACTTATTTTTTGGTGATGGAGATTGCACATGGGTCCCACTGTGGGTCAGACAGAACTAAAGTAGAAACTTCATATGCGATTATACATATAAAGTGCTTAGATCATAGTTTGATGCTACTGAGCAAAAACTATTATGTTTGAGATTTTTATCCCCTGATTCCTGTTTTGACATAGCTATTTACCCTATTTTTAGACACGGTGTCCCTCAACGATTTTTCCAAGCTTTTAATGTAAGCCCATGAGGCCACAATCCTCCACCTGGGAGAGGCACTCTCTGGTGTTTTATTATTCATCTCTAATGGTTGTTTGGAAGGAAAGAGGAAGGCAATTTAGAGAAAGACAGAAGCAGAATGGAGGTAGGGAACTGTAGGAATAATATCAAAGAGGTCCAATGACCAGCCCAAGATAATTCCACTTATAAATGGTGGAGCAGAGGGACACAAATGGTAAGATTCCCTTATTTTTCACGGTGGAGTAATATTCCAGGGTATTATGCTAAGTGAAATAAGTTAGGCAGAGAAAGAATAATACCATATGATTTCACTTATACGTGAAATCTAAAGAACAAAATAAATGAACAAACAAAATTGAATCAGATTCATAGACACAGAGAACAAACTGATGATTACCAGAAGGGAGAGGGGTTGGGGGGCTGGTGAAAAAGTTGAGAGGATTAAGAAATACAAACTGGTAGTTCCCAAATAGACACTCAGAGGTGGACAGCAATATTTGAACCCAGCTGTTCACTACAGCGGATTGGGAATAACAACATTGACAGATAAACCCCAGAAACAACCTAGAGTCCATGCAAACATGAAAAAGAATGAGTTATATCCCAAAGTGAAAACAAAAATGATCTTCTAGATATAAAGAGTGCCAAGGGGTGCTTAATAAATGTTAATCCTGTTATATTGAGATTGGCACTAGGGAGAAGTTAGAGGATATCAAGACCTATTCAGAGATGGAGTGAGCTAGAATACAGAGAGAGAGGGGGTAAAGATAGAAATAGAGATAGAGTTAGAGATAAGGATAGAGATAGAGGTAGAGGTAGAGATAGAGGTAGGTCAGATAGAGACAGAGATAGAGAAAGGGACAGATACAGAGGTAGAGTTAGAGGTAGAGATAGACAAGCAAGCTGCTTTAGATAAATGCTTGTGTTCCCACAAAATGCATAAGTTAAAATCCTAGCCAGTAAGGTAATAGTCGTAGGGGGAGGGCCTTGGGGAGATGATCGGATCATGAGGCTGGAGCCCTTACAAAAAGAAGTCCTCAGAGAGCTCCCTCGCCCCTTCCTCCATTGAGGACACATGGAAAGACATCCAGCCATGACCCAGGAAGTGGGCCCTCACCAGACACCCAATCTTTTGGTGCCAAGATCTTGGACTTCGCAGCCCCCAATTTGTGAAAACTAAATGTGTTTTGTTGGTTTTTTTTTTTTTTTTGAAGCCACCAGTTTATAATACTTATGTTACATCAGCCTGAACTGACTAAGACACAGGCATATACTTGCATTTGCATAAAACACTCTGGAGGAAAATATTAGGGATTGGTACCTGCACTTTCCAGCAGGGAGACTAAGAACTGGGCCTGAGGGCATTAGGGAATTTTCACTTCCATGGTCGACCTTTTCTAATGTGTGGCTTTTTAACCACTAACCTGAATCAATGCAGTAATAATACTAAATTTAATGACTAATTAACAAAAAGGAATGCATTGAGAAGCTTTCCCCACACTTAGCTACATAATTGACTTGCAGTACAGAGCCAATGTGTAAAGGATTAAGAACAGGAGGTCATCACCAACCAATGTCTTATCTTCTTAAGGGTATTAATGATGTCTGGAGACACAACACTCAGTGAAAGCAGCTGAGGATTAAGAAGAAGTTGGTTCCTTAAACAGCTCTTCTCTCTGTCAATAGAGCCCAGAGCTCCGGGGAACAAGCTCTGGGACCCACATTCTTTCTCCCATCAGATCCCAGAGCTGGTGGGAGACTTTCAAACAGACTGCAGAGGTGTTAAAAATAGAAGTTAAGTTGCTATTGGAGATACACGGAGAATTCACCACTTGCAAATCTCTAATTATAATATGTCAAAAGTAAAATACCTTGTCAGGAGCAGTATCTAATATAATGCAGTATTGGCTCTGTCAGCACAGTGATCCATGATGTGTTGGGAGGCCCGCATTAAATAGACATTCGGCAGGAAAATGTCCTGCAGGGACTCATCTCAGCCCTTGGAGGACTGAAAGGATGAGCGGGGAAGTCTTTGCTGTCTGTACTTCCCTCCGCTCTGGCTGGGAGCTCTGGGTGCAGCCTGCTTCCCTTCTACAGTCTGTACTTTATGTTAAATCATGTGCATACATTAGAAGTTCTTGGAGACTAGCAGATGGATGGACCGTTTCTCTCACCCGAAGCGACTCGGTTTCTCAAAGAAATGATGGCCTCCACAGTGCTCTGAGATAGGCATTAAGCACCATGCCTATGTGTCAGAGAACAGTTAGCGTTATGGCAGGTACAACACTAACCGATGGGGAAGAACTTAGGTGTGCTGATACCGGGTTGGGACAGCCATGGGTCTGACCCACTTTGAGGCTCAATTCCTTCCCCGGGAAATGCAGAGCCTGGAGGGGAGAGCAGGAGCACTCTGTGCGGACACAGAGACAACTGGAAGCAAGCTTCTCATCAGCCATGTTCTGCACAGTCGGGCCGTGAAAGCCCAACTCAGGAGTAGGTCACAGACAGAGACAGCGTCTTCCTTTTCGGCCAAAGGAGAGAAGCCCACGGGCATGTAACCATTTGCAGCAGAAAACGGGATGGCCCCTTCTTTGGGCCGCCAGGATCAGCCACAAAGCCACCTGCCTCCGCTGACGATGGTTCTCTTTCCTTTTAAAACTTCCCGTGAGAGTATGCACCGCACAAATATTGCCAAAGAAGGCAAAGTAACCAGCCCCTCCACAAATCCACACACTCCATACCCGGACAGGTGCTCCTTGCCATTCAAATACTCTAGATATCGCTGTCGGAGCCTAGGTTGCCCAGTTTCAGAAATTGCGATGAGAACAGAACACACGTCCTATTATCATCTCCAGTGGCCCTTACGCTCTACAGGCAGAGCACAGGCCTGCTCCCCGCGCCGCTCCCTGCAGGGCCTGGGCTCTGTGGACCGTCCGCATGCTATTTAATTTTAATTGTGTTGATCTTTAAAGAATTGTTTTTGTGAGAGAAGGACGTTGAGCATGTCAACTTCCTGAATGGATTAAAATTTTCTTTTAGGTAGGCATAATTAACCCTTTCTTTTAAACTCTCATTTTATAAGTCCTCTGGCTCAAACTCTTTTCAATGACTTCCCATTACTCCTAACGTGGAATTCCACCCCTTATCGAACCCACCAGGCCTGTGGGGTATGATACCTACTGATTCCTTCCATTTAGTCCATTGTCACTTTACCCCCAAAGCCTCTCCACATGCCCTAGATACGCTGGCCTCTTTTTAAGTTCTTTGAATGAGTCAAGGTCAGGACTACTGACCTTGTCATTCTTTCTGCCTGAAAAGCTTTGTCTTCTCACCTTAAGTATCATCTCCTTGAAGAAAGGTTCCCAGACTACTCATTTGCAAGCTGTGCTTCTGCTCTTTTTTATTCTCCCAAAGCATCTGTCTTTTTCTTAAGAGCATGGATCATCATTTGTGTTTATATAGCTGTTTGGTCGCCACATGTTCACTCTGCCTCTCACACTAAGTTTCAAGTGGAAAAGGACCATTTCTGTTTGATTCAACCACATCATCTACTATGAGTCCAGGCCCCAGTAGAGGTTTAATAAATATTTGTGAGTGAATGAATGAATGTGTGACTGACTGACTGACTGAATGAATCTTCCAAATCAGTAGTATAGTTGGCATATGTTGAGGCTTAATGTCTGATTTAACCTTTTTTTCTGACCTAAAATAGCCTCCTGAAGCCCTATCACCTTGATTATCACAAAATAAACACCAAACAAATAAACAACTCTATCACTACCATTGGTTGTCAAAAATGCAAATACCTGCGAAATCAGCAAACACATCTAACAGACTCAACCCTAAGTTGTAGCAGCAGCCAGACACAAAAAGGCACTAGCGGCACTATTCACAAGAGCCAAAGGTGGAAACAACCCAAGTGCCCGTCCATGAATGAATGGATAAACAAATGGCTTATCTGTATAACGGAATAGTATTCAGTCATGAAAAGTAAGTGCTGTACATTTCACAATACGGATGAACCTTAAAAAATTCTAAAATTGGAAAGAAATAGACACATAAGGATACATACACACACACACACACACACACACACACACACACATATATACATACATATATATATATATATATATATATATATATATATATATATATATGTAATTTCATCTCTATGAAAAATCCCAAATAGCCAATCCATATAGACAGAAAGCAAATTAGTGGTTGCCAGGAGTTGGTGGAAGGCAGGATGGAGACTGTCTGCTTAATGGGCATAGAGTTTCCTTTGGGTGATGAAAATTTTGAACTGGATAATGGTGATGGTTTCACTGCACTGTGACTGTACCAAATGTCACGGAACTGTTTATATTAAATGGTTAACATGGTAACTTTTTCTGTTTTATACAACAATAAAGAGGGGAAAAGGCAATAGAAAAGTTTAGAATGTGTATTATTTTTTAAATTCTCCAAATCTAACCTCCAGGTATCAGGTATCAAAGGCACCAGGTATCAAAGTTAGTTAACGGTTGATTTTAGTTACAAGAAATATATCATGCTTTGAAACAATAAACTTTTTCACCAACTCTGGTTTCCCAGAGGCCTGGGGGCAGGAGAAAGAGGCGTGTCTGCCTTGCACTTACAAAGGGCTCTAGACTTGAGGCTGGGTGAGCCCAAGCTTCCAGAGAATTCTGCAGAACAGGGTTCCACAAATGCACATGTACATCTGGTGGGTGTGGTTACCTTAGGTCGCTCACAAACACAGTTTCATTCTGATAATTACTTTGTTTAGGATTATCTTTGATTCATAGCTAATAACATTCATTTTTAACGATGATAGTATTATAATGTTTTGTTTTTGTTTGTTTGTTTGCTCATTTTAACCCATTTACCCCATTCACCTGCAATAAAGTTGACTCTTTTGGGTACATAGAGTCACGTAACCACCACCATCAACGTACAGAATGGTTTCACTGCCCTGCAAGATTCTCTTCTGCTGACCAGGCCTGCACACCCCAGGGTGCAGCAACAACAAGGAAAAAATAGGGATACGCATGAAGACTAGGATGAATCTCTAACGCATTAGGCTAAATTGGGGCGGGCTGGTGCAGAGATGCAGTGTGGCTGCAAATGGCCACAAGATTTGTGTTTGGGGCGATGGAAATACTCCAATAGACTGTGGTGACGATTGCAGGACCCTATATACACAAAACGCCTCAATTGTCCAGCTAAAACTGGTGTATTTTATGGTATGTAAATTACATCTCCGTAAAGCCATTTAAAAGAAGGCTACATAGTGTATGATTCCATGGAGATGACATTGTTCCAGAAAAGGCAAAACTATAGGAACAAAGAGTAGGTCAAAGTTTCCTTTTACAGACAAAACGCCGTCAACCAAAAATGTGTCCATTTCAGCAAGTAACAGGAGAGGATGCCTGGTGATGAGGCATCTTGGCAGAACTGGGGTGGCAAGGATAGGGTTAGGGGCTGCTTTATGGGCAGGATGCTTGGATGGGGGTGCACCCTGCTGTCACTACCGGAACCCTGGGAGCGAGCCCTGCCTGACCCCCTCCCACCCGTGCCCAAGGCGAGCCTGGAGCCCACTTACTGTGGCGGTGCCCGAGACGGTCTGCGCGCTGGTGTCCGCGGCGCTCTGCTCCGAGTGGGACTGCGCGGGAGGGTACAGGTTTAGCGTGTGCTCGGGGACGGTGGTCTGGCCGGGGTACTCTGGCGCAGGGTGGGGGTGGGGGGCCGTGTATTCCGCGGGGATGCCGTTCTGAGGGGGAGCGAACTGGGCCGAAGCGTAAGGCTGAGCCATTGTGTCAGGGGCAGCTGCTGCTTCCTGATTACCCTGAAAAAATCAGAGGTGGAGAGAAGGAGAAAGCGTGAGTGGCCACCGGGCAGAACCTTTCCCCAGGCCCTGGACCACAGTTACCCGGACACAGTGCAGGTGCCCGCACGGTGCCAAGAGCCTGAGTCCGTGCACCCCAGTTCATCTTCCTCACACGCTCTGAGGAAGCAGTCACCCTCATTTATACCACCCATTCTCCAGATGCAGACATCAAGGCTGCGAAACCGGAAGTCACTTTCCCCAATCATCCAGCTCAACAGCCCCAGACTGGGAGCGTCTGTGTCCCACCGACCGATTTATCTGGCAGATCGTCCTACTTTCATTCCCTTTTGGGGACATGTGCGCATGGTGTTGTCTCCCACGACAGCAGAACCTTGCTCTGATACTTAAAACGCCAAATGCGATTAAACCGAACATGCGTGTTCCTGAGAGGAGAGACAATTCATCTAAGCATTTGAATTTAATCAAAGTTTTATGTGTCTTGGCACACATGATGGGATTGGGGGGTCTTGTTAATGACCACAGTGTGTGTGTGTGTGTGTGTGTGTGTGTGTGTGTGTGTGTGTGATGTTCCAATGAAAACTCGGGGCCTAATTTGGACAAAGATGGCCCTCTGTGATAGCCCCATTTTAAGTCATTCTGCAGAGTGCTGGACTTAACTCAGCCTCGTTAGTCAATGCCTCCCCCAGCCCCTGTCTTCCTGTCTTTTTTTTTTATAAGCACAGAGTATTATATAACAGTTCACCCTTCAGATCTAGGCAAAACATGCAGTGTGATAATTACAGCCAAGTGAAAAGAATTAAACACACACACACACACACACACACACACACCCTGAATTCAAATGCTTCCATTTCAGGAAACATCTATCTCTCTCCACCTCCACCTCCACCCCCACCCCCATAACTCTACTACCCTACCCTACACACACACACACACACACACACACACACACACATACCCCACAGCAATCACAGCAGCAGAAACTGCAATCCAGAGGTCTGAATTGTCCATGGTCTCAAGAGATGGGATCGCACAGATAGTCAGAAAGAGACAGAAGAAAACACCCTAGCAATTAAGCACCAAAGAGCTGCGTTGCCATTGTCTGTGGTCAATTAGAGGTGACCTCGGCCCTCCTACGATGATAGCAGGGCCAACATGTCAGAATCGCTCCCATCGCCTCCATCCTCACCAGCAACATACGAGCACCTCTTCGGTTAAAGCAACACGGGGCAGCTGGGACATTCTAACACGGAGGGAAGGGAAGTTTATTCTCACAGCAGCGCACAGAGCCAGCTCATTTGTTTAGAGGGGACTGTAATTAGAACGTTAAGGATGACACGCTGAAGAGGACTTAGCTTAGGCTAAGTTTAAAACATTTTGCAAGTGAAAACATTCCCATCAGGCCCTTTCCTCCCCCAGCATAACGGCTCCCAATGTCTGTGCCACGGGCAGCAGAAATGCACAGCCACTTCTTTCTAACATGTTTCCGCAGCATTTGGGGCTGAGCTGGGTCTGTCTGTGCTGTGGCTGAATCGCTATACGTGCCGGGAAAAGTTAACCCTACCCATCCCTAGCAAACACGAGGTCACTCATTGTCATTGCCACTCAGTGTTCACTTTTCTTCAAGGAAAATGCTCTGTTCCTTTCGGGGTGGGAGGGACCCTTCCCCTCTCAGCCTAGTGCAGGTGTGGCTGAGCCCCGCCTCCCATGACCCATAGCTACAGTCATGTGACCTGGCCTGCCTAATCAACGGGTTCCACTCTCTTGCCCAGCCGGTGTGGCTCAGTGGTTGGTTGAGCATCAACCTATGAACCAGAAGTCATGATTTGATTCCCAGTCAGGGCACATGCTGGGGCTGTTGGCTCCATCCCCAGTGAGGGCCCTGCAGGGGGCAGCCGATCAGTGATTCTCCCTCATCATTGATGTTTCTATCTCTCTTTCCTCTACCTTCCTCTCTGAAATCAATTAAAAATAAAAAAAATAATAAAAGCATTCCACTCTTACAGTCACCATCTATCTAAACCAGTTATCGAGTTAAACCCTTCTAATTCCAATGAGGCTCCTGAGACTTTGCTGGAGTTTTGGGAGGAAGTCCTCTTTCAGTGGCCATTGGCAACTGTGAACATAATGTAAGTCTGAGCTGCCAAGAACCACCCCTTGCAGAGGGACTGCCTAAAGCCAAAGCCAACCTAGAGGAGAGCGAGCCCAGAAATTGATAAACAGATAAACTGAGTCCCGGTGAGATCATCAGAGGTCTTGGATCCAGCTTTACCTGCAGTTAGTAATGCTTTAGTCACACGAATCGGTCAAGGTCTTATTTTGTTTAAGCACCTTTTTCTGTTACTTGCAACCTAAAGGGCCTTGATCAGCAACCCCTCCTGAAAAGAATCCTCTGTTGCTCATGAGCCCACGAGCATCCTTTTCTTCTGCCGGGCCGTGCAGGGAACATGGCCTCGTGTACAGACATTCCAAACGGATGCCGCTTCTTTCTGGCCGAGCGGAAGCCCCAGAAACTACTGGACCCGAGAACCCTCCAAAGAGAAATGCACGGGGACAGATCCCACCTCTGCGCAAAGGTCTGCTGCAGCCTGCCCTGCCTTCCGCCCGGCTCATCTCTGAACTGAAACAAAGGCTTGTGAGAACCCCAGGTGAGGCCTCCTAGGGGAGCATCCAATGATGGCAGGAGCAATGGTGGCGAGAGATGGTCCCTAAGGACAAAGTTTTCTCCAGCAGAAAACACAATATCCTGGGCCGGAACCCTGCCCGAGTGGCCTTTCCTCACTGCAGAGCAAGCTCAGGAACAGTGACCCAGTCCCACAGGCCCCAACAAGATGCGCGGGCTCTCCGCTGGGATCTGAGCTCTCTCCGTTTCGGAGAAAGAAGGGCCTGCCCTCAGGAAGCCGTGATCGCTTCATCCTCCCACCACCATCAAGTCCTCCCCTTCACTCTTCCTTTGCATGGAAAGAAAGCCCCCCCTCCCCGACTGCTCCCTAGCCTGGCTACTCTCTACTCATCCTTCAGGTCCCAGATCAAGAGAGCTCTCTTCCAGCAAGCCTTCCTTGACACTTAAGCCACGTCACTTGCCTGCCTTCTATACCTCACTGCAGCTTGTGGCCACTTCTCACATAATCCCAAGTCCTGTCATTGGCTGCTTGTCTGTGAACATCCCGGGGGCAGAAGACTACGTCAGGTTTTCATTCCATCTCCAGTCTGGCCCACTACTTGTTTTTGTTAATAAAGTTTTACTGGGACACAGCCACATTCACTGTGCTACGATGGCAGAGTTGCATAGTTCAGACAGACACCCAATGGCTCCCAACGCCTAAACGATTTAACTATCTGGCCCTTTACACAAAAGGTGTTCTACTCTCTGTGTCAGAGTATCATTAAATAGCTCATGCCAATTCAGAAGCCAGTTTTGCATCAATAGGGCAGGAAATAAAGCTGGCGATAAAGCAGGGAGAGAAAGGGGTGCATTCTCTCTGAACCAAGGAGGGGGGGCTCAGCTAGACTTGGAGATCCTCAGTGCTAAGGATGGAGCAAAAGGGTGAGTGGGGATCTTTTTTCGAGTTTGCTTTACATTAGGGGCTCTCTTAATTGTCAGTGCGCGTGCACACATGTAGGCCTGAAACCCCGCACGAGTGGGCTTAGAGGGGGAAGATCTGAGATGGCCTCGGGCTCCCGTGCTCCGTCTGAAAGGCATCCCCTCACTTCAGCGGTGTGGGCAGAACACAAGCCCAGGGCCACCTCCCTTCAGGCCTATGGGCACTGCCCATCAGTGATGAAACAGAGGAAACGGATCCCCAGGGGACATTAGGTAATGACCCGAGACATTTTTGGTTGTCACAACTTGGGAGGAGGGCTGCTCCTGGGATCTAGTGTGTGGAGACCAGGGGTGTTGCCGACGCCCTACATCGCACAGGCCAGCCCCGCATCTGAGGATTCCTGGGCTCTGGCCCTGAATGTTAATTGTGCGGAGGTCTAGACTCCCTGCCCGGCGTGCATTGCATCTGTAACCCCACTTGATTCTATTGTTACGTAGACTGGGGCCCAGAACTGGTAAAGGAGTCCACAAGGCCAGAGCCACAGGTAGCTCTTCGGGAAGCCAGGAGCTGAGCCAGAGCTCATGTTGTCCGGCGCCCAGGTGCCTCTCATGTGGCAGGACTCTCTCCTGGTGGGGAGGTTTGTTCCCATTTTTAAATAAGCAAACCTGTCTCTCACAGACACACTGTGGCCTCAAGACCTGTTTCCACCCGGTGATGTGGTGCTGGGGTATTTAATGCAAAGGCACCAGCATTGCACTGGCCGGTTTGGCTCAGTAGATAGAGCATCAGCCTGTGGACTGAAGTGTCCTGGGTTCGATTCCCATCAAGGGCACATATCTCAGTTGCAGGCTCGATCCCCGGCCCCAGTCCGGGTGTGTGCAGGAGGCAACCAATCAATGTGTCTCTCTTATATTGATGTTTCTCTCTCTCTCCCCCTTCCTTCCACTCTCTCTAAAAAAATCAATGGACAATGTCCTCAGGTGAGGATTAAAAAAAAAAAAAAAAAAGGTGTCAGTGTTCCAGCAGCCAGACCAGGGTGTTAACCCTTGGCGAGTGTTAGAGCTCCAGCTTGGATAACTCCGCCATCTCAGGCCCGAGGTCTTGCTTCAGAAGGCTCTGAGGCCACCCTAGGAAAAGCAAGGACCAGCAGGGGCACCGCTGGAGCCGGGACAAGCCACCCGCCTTTACCAAACTGGTGGCATCCCGGTACACCGAGGGCGCTGAGCGCTAGGAAGCGTGTCCGTGGTCACCGAGGAACCTGCAGGCACATTGGGGTACACAGGGCTCCGACTGCACTCCTGTTCCCGGTGCCCAAACAGATGTTGGCGGGACCCCCCATAGTTACTTATTAACACTGACAGCAGTTCCAGAGAGATCCTAATTAATATTCCTACCCTTTGCACTTCAGGCTAATTACAGCTAATATTTAATTAAGATCATCGTACTTCCCATGGGATTGCTTTTCACCTTCAAACGGCTTCAGAGGTGCCTTTGTCTCCTCCCTAGTGATGCTGCTGGATTCTTAGCGTGGAATGCATGGTCTGACACTCACATTTAAGGGGACCTTTCCCACTCCAGTTCAAGGCGAATCTTGGGCCCGTGCACAGGTTAAAAGCTGAAGCCAACTTCGCGGAGGAGACAGTGATGGGCAGAATTATTTGGAGCATTCTGGCTAGACATTCCCTCATTTGCAGAAGTTGCCTTCTTTCTTCTCCTCCAAGGCCGAACCCCCACCTCCCCCTAAATAAGGGAACCCGTGACAGAGATTTGGGCATGTACAGAGTCAAGGTGCTGGTGGGTGTTCTGAGTTGACCGGGAGGGTGACTCTGATTTGCACGTTTCCCCCCAACATCATCAACCAAGTGCTTCAAGAGATTTTGCAAACCTAACATCTAATTTTCAGTGCCTGAACTTTCTTGGGTTGCTGCTAAATACACAAAAGGCGGGGGTGGGGGGAGGGCCAAGGCCTGGTATTTTTAAATCCGATAATGCTCCTGAAGAGCTAGGTAGAAACTTGAAGGGAAGGACATCATTTAGGATAAATGTAGGGGAAACTTCCTTGTCCTCACACACCAAACCTCAATTAGAGCAACTCATCAAGGGCCCCGTGATGTGGGACCTCCAGTTACTGAGAGCAAATGGATATTAACATGCAACCAAGTCTGGTTCACCAAAGCAAAAAAAACAAAACAAAAAAATGCCATTTCAATTTAAATGTTTTACTGAAGCATGAAATAGCCAGGATATTATTGCTATTTTAAGACAAACACCGTAATCTGTCTATTAGCATAGCGTGTCGACTCGGCTGCACCCAGAGGTTCAGCGAGCTCTTTGGGGGTCACCGAAACATCCTTCATCCTTAATCTTCTCCCCAAGGTGCGCCCAGAAGACAGACTCAGAAAATGAGAGGATCCCCCCCTCCCCCCGCCCCCCCCTCCCCCCCCCCCCCCCCCCCAGATATCTCTCTTCTCCCGTTCATTGCCCTGGATGGTTGAAAAGAGTAGATTTGGAAAGCTAATAAGCGAACAAAGGGTGGCAGCCCATTTGACTTGGCAAAATATTTTGGCTCAACATCTAATGCAAACCACATTTCAACTGAGAAACCGTCTTTACTGGGCAGGGCACGAAACGGGTTATTCTTTGCGATGTGACTGCCAGACTGTCACTGAGGGGGAAAGTGGCTGTTTTCATAGCTGCCGAGTGGACTTTAAAATAATCAAGGATGTGTGTGTGTGTGTGTGTGTGTGCATGCGTGCATGTGTGTTTCCCCAGCTTTCATAGTGACACTTCCTGACCATCTTCTCCCCTTTTGCTCCTGGAATATTTTGATCTCAGTCCGAATCTTGCCCTGAAAACCCTCTTCTGGCCTAAACGCAGCCCTTATAATGAAGACATGCACGGGGATTGTCCAGCCCCAATAAAGCAGCTCCTTGATCTGTCCACACAGCCACGGAAAGCAGCTACTCCACCATGGGACCCCCCCCCCCTCCCGGCCCCAAGACTCAGACTCACTGGAGGGAACTATCCATTCTTGGGTGCCCACAGTCTCCAGGCGGGCTGACAGTTTGTTTTCCTTTAGTTTAGTGGCTGATCTGTTCTACTTCTCTGGCAAGAAATCTCGCCTATTCAGAGAAAACCTCCAGTGCCCAAATGAGAGAAGTAAATTGCCTCTTGCCCCCGGGGCATTGCAACAAAGAAGGAAAATGCAAAATTACACCATTAACCTGCTAGTTCTAAGACCAGCTCAGTTCCACACATCAAGCAGAAAGCCGACACACACACACTCTTGGCTGAAATCCTCTCCTCTCCCCGGCGTGATTCAAGGAGCAGAATATACATGGCACAGAGCAACAGAGACTCCACCGCACGGAGAGATTGCAGCTTAATTCAAATCACAATGGCGAGTGGAAAATAGAATGGGAAAAAAATACCTGCTGCACCATCCTGCTTGCTTTCTCCTCCATAAACTTAGCAGCTGTCCCAGACCCACACCACAGAGCATCTGCTCAAAGCAAGCCTCAGCTACGAGCCGGGGTGTGTGCGCTGTGCAACGTGTGGATGGCTGGGGTGTTGCGGGAGGGGGAGCTGAAGCCGCCTGGCTGACCTCCCCCTCAACATCTGACTGCTCCCCAAACCAACCCCAGATGGGACTCTTTCCGCCAGCGAGGCCTGGCCCATCAATCACAGCTCGCTCCTCCTCCGGCTCCTGCTCAGTTTCAGAGTGCACACTGAGCAGATGATTATAGAGTGGAGGAGGAAAAAAATACACACGTACACACACACCTCACCACACGGCACTCGACTACATTAATAGCTGTTTAAAAAACATTAGAAATGCAAGCCTATGCATTGCCTGGAGCTGGAATTTTTCATTACTAAACTAAATATACGGCATGCAAAGTTATGAAATCCACTGGGGGAGCTTGCTACCATCCTATTTTGCTTTAGATTTTTAAGAGGGGGGATGGCGGGGTAGTACGGGAAGACAGAGGAAGGATGAAGAAAGAGCTCGAAGAGACAGAAGGATGGTTAGGGGTAAATTTACAAAAATACCGTGAGATCATTGGGCCTGAATTTGTAACCGAGCTGCACAATTAATTGTAAAGTGATCTTCACATACTGTAACTGGCAATCGTTGGGAAGACTTGGAGACCCCGCTCCTCTGCAAACCAGCTGTGTGACCGAGGCAAGTTGCTGCAATACACCGGGCTCCAATTTTTGCTTCTGTTTAATGGGAATAATGACGAGTGACTTCACGGGGTGATAGTGAGGGTCAACATCAAAATCAACTCACAGCAAAACAGACACAGGGGCCTGGCTTATAGCATCGCTGTATATGCAGATGCATTCATCACAGACAATAGGATGGTGGGCCAAGGCCAAGACCATCTGGATCCCTATGGGATATGCAGTCAAGAGGTGCAGCGGGCTCTTAGGAAAGGAGCCCACACTGGCCACCAAGCCCCAGGGCTGATGAATGCCATGGAGGAAACACACAGGGGTCTTGCTTTCTCCTGTTCTTGAACGTTTATCTCTTCCCCGCTCATTGTTTTTTCTTCTCTCCCAATGAGCAAAAATAAAACCTTGTGCAAAAATAATCCCCGGCGATCTCAATGCCAAATGCTGCCTCTTCATTTAAGGCTACAAATACTCTGTCCTTTCTTTATTATTAAAAGTACAACAACCAGAGTGAAATGTCAAAACAATTTCAGTTTTTATTTGGCCGTGTCTTTCTTGCTCGTCGAGGGAGAGGTTTCGAGAGTCCCACCCCCCTTCCCGTGGACAGCTGCTTATCGCTGAGATGCCTCGCTGGGGAAGGAGAACTCTTGCTACCCTGGAGGGCATGGATGGGGTTTCGAAAGTGATTAAACTTGTAATTAAATTGTATAACAGAGGAGGAGGCGAGGGCAGAGGAAGCTGCGTGGAAGAATTGAACTTTCCTGCTGGTCTGTTGGTGGTACTAGTTCAGGTAATTCTTGGGTGATTTAAAAAAAAAAAAATTCCAGTTCCCCAGGGTTGGAAAGAAAATCTGGATAAATGGTATTTGTGACATCCTCGCACCTCCATTTTCAATCACGCTCTGGGGATACGGCTCAGGCAGCATGAAATAAGCACTGTTTCAGGTCCCCCACAGGGATATGCCGGCTCCTCTCAGAGCTGTGTAACCTCAGAAGACCTCAGCCCCTCGCTCCCTGACCCCAGCCGCACACGTGGACTCAGCGGTCACTCTCATAAGCCGTAAGCTTTTTTCCTGTCCTTACTGATAACTAAAAAGTCAAAATTCTGTCCTTCAACCAAAGCATAGGGGTCTTGCTGTTTCCTAGAAAAGCAAGGACAGACCAAGACAGAAAAATTCCCTGTTGAAGGATATTCCAGGGAGTAATAGAGAAAATACTAAAACAAATAAACATCCCCCCTCCAAAAATCAATAACACCCACTAAATAGAGAAGAATGTTTGAGGTGGAAACAATCAGAGAAGCAAGGGGACATTGGTCCTTAGCCAATGGACCATCAGGTCATGTGGGGCAGTCTCATAAAATAATCAGATACCAGGACTCCACCCGGTCCCACTGGTTTAAACTCTGAGAGTGGGGTCCAGGCTCTGTGTAAAAGTGCCTGAGGTCATTCTGATACACAGTCTTGATGAAAAGTTGGGGAAATTTTTCTGTACTTTTCAAACTGTAGGCGTGATACCTTGAGATATAAAACCTATATAGGGGGTGATCACGCCAACATATTAAAAATGAAATAAACTAGACTACACTGAAAAAGAAGAGAATAAAATAGTTAAGAGTTATTTCATGAAACTTTTATGTGGGTGAATTGGGTTGCAATGTAACATCTTTTATGGATTGCAGTAAAAGAAATAAAATTAAAAATACGATGCTAGGCAATGCCGGTGCTTGTTATTATCGTATCTTTGATCAGCGCTGTGACTATGGAATCAAAGTCAAATGTTGGGAAGTCAAGCATAATGGCAGAGCGATTGGCAAGTTATTCAACTTCGGTGTGCCTCAGTTTCCTCATTTATTAATATAAGTAGTAATACATACTTTTCTTCCCAATGAGTCTCTTATGATGGTTTTGGGAGAAAATCTACAGAAATGTGTTTTGTAATCCAGGAAGCCCTAGGAGGGCATATGTCCTGCTGTGGGGATGAAATCAGTCCCCTTCTCGCTCACTAAAGTGTGTTGACCTCTCATCTCCTGTCTGCCAGCTGCTGAGGTAGGCACTTTAGTCCTCACAACCACCCCTGTGAGGCAGATCTTAAAGATACAAAAACTGAACTCCCAAATAAGTGAAGACAGATTTTTCCACGATGGGAGCTCTTAACTTAGTAAAGTAGCAGAGCCAGAACTTGAACCTAGTTTGGTCTTATCCAAGTATTCCTGTCACTGAATCCATACTGAGATGAAGATGGAGATGATGATGATGATATGAAGATGGAGATGATGATAGCGGTAAGGATGATGATAAAGATGAATATGATAATGCTGATCAAGATGGTGGTGGTGGTGGTGATGATGAAGATGGAGATGATGTTGGTGATTGTGATAAGAAAACTTTCCTTGAGTACTAACTTTGTACCAGTCGTTGCTCTAAGCACTGAGGATACAAAAGCCAAAAAAAGCAGTTTTACCTACATTGCTTCAATTAACAAGAACCCAATGTGGTCCATATTGTCATTCCCTTTCCAAGGGAGGTAGAGTTGCTTCCTCACACCCAAATCCATCAGACTCCTAAGCTCTACATTCTGAAATAGTTGTAGATAAGGTCATATCTGACCTCAATTAGGTGAACATACCAACCTTTGTTTCCTAACTACACCGGCTTACAGAAAAGCATGTCTAGAACAAAGAACTCTGAGATTGCTCTGAGGCCATAATTCACAAAAACAAACTGCAAAGATAATAAGAATCCATGTCACAGATTCAAGTGAAAGCAATTTGTCTCCTTTCACTTTCCCAGCCCTGACAGGGAAGCAGAGAGAGAGGCCAGAAGCCATCTTGCTGTGGCTGACAAACACCAGCCCCAGAAACACAAACCGGGTGGGTGGCAGGCTCGCAATGACAAGGTGTCATGTTTGCAAAATGTTCCATCCTGACTTTCCATTTGGATCACAGAAGGCAACGTAGAGGCTGCTTTTCTCAACTCCTTAAAAGTTAGTGACTATCAAATATTTATGGCACTTTATGCAAGTCCAGAGCCTTGATGTGGTTGCTTATGAGGTGATATTTCCAAAGGGAAATAAATGTGCGTGTCTCTAAAAAAATTAGCAGCCTCCGGAGCAAGTGAAGTTCCCACAATGGGACCAGGCACTTAGGAAGATGGGTTTTCTCGTCTTGCTCATACCATCCCCGGGGCTCAGAGGGCCCTGACTTACCCTTTAAAAAGTTCATTGAAGTTTAACGTTATACCCCATTCGATTTTGACATTTTATATATTTTTACATTGCATATACACTGAGTGGCCAGATTATTATGATCTCTGAATGCATAATAATCTGGCCACTCGGTATATATATATATATATTAGAGGCCCGGTGCATGAATTAGCCAGCCTGGCCAGGGGGAGGGGACATGGGCGGTTGGCCGGCCTGCCTGCTGGTTGAACTCCTGGTCGAGGGGACAATTTGCATATAAGCCTTTAATTATATAGGATATACAATGAGTGGCCAGATTTTATGCATTCAGAGATCAAAATAATCTGGCCACTCAGTGTATTTTGATGTCTGTCTCCAACTAGACTGTAAACTCTACGAGGACTGAAACCTCACCTGTTTTTCTCAGCACTGTTGCCTCAGGTATTTCAAAGAGTGGCACACACACACACACACACACACACACACACACACACACAATCAAAATGTTTTCTTGAATGAAAAAATAAATCCCCAAGCTAATCTCTTTATCCCTATTGCTATCAGGAAATGCCCTGACTCACCCAGTACCTCAGAGCACTGAGAAATAAGCTCCGACCATTAAATGTTACTCTGCACTATTGAAAAAATCCCCTCTCCCATTGGAATATCCCAATGTTGTACCCAAGGGTTTTTTGTTGGAAAGTCATGCAGTTAGGGCTCCACCTATCTGTATGTGAAGTTGCTATCAATATCTTGTTATTTCCTGTTATTAATAAAAAGTAACAACCAGAGAAGTTGATATGGATTGAGTTCATTCTAAGCATCAGCCAATGCAAGTCACTATATATACAGTTCCTGTAGGGATAAAGTTAGATTTTATACTTATTATTCTTTATAAATTTATATTTTTATATTTTCAATGAGCTTATTTTTATCACACTCATTTCCCAGAATAGAAGGTAAGAGGTACTGAAGCTAGTAAGTGAAAGATGTAGACCTCAAACCCAGCTCTTTCTCCAAAGCTGAGGTCCTTTCAAGCCAGCTGTGACTGACCTCTTTGTTGGCTAAGATGAAGGGTGATATCTGTAAGGGTTACAGTGGAACAATTCAATCACAAAATATCTTCTGACAAATCTCCGAAGTATCCTAGCCAAAGTTACAGGTTTGAGGTCTTGTTCATGCTACTCAAGATCCAGAATCTAAAGGGTGTTAATGATGATGGTGGTGATTACAACGTTATTTATAACGATAGTAATATAATCAAAAGGGCTCTCAACATGTGCTTTCCACTGCCCTAAATGTTCTATAATTGTAACTCTATCAATGGTGCCCACGCCATAATGGGAACACAATCATTATTGTCATTTTTAGATGGGAGGTTTTGAAAGAATAAGAAAATAATCTGAAGTCACCCTAATTATGTAAGATGAAACTCACATTTGCGCCAATCCAATGTTGACCACAAAGCAGGAATTTGAAAATAATTTAGAGAAAGTTCGTGATACCCTTCACCCTGGTTCCCCAAATGGTAACCTCTTGAATTACTATAGTTTATTGTCAAAACCAGAAATTGACCTGGTGTGACCACTCTTCTACATTGCTGTGAACACCATGAGGAGTTCAGGCTGTAAAAGTTGAGCTGTTGTGTGTGTATTGCTATCGATACCATCACAACCTGGCCAATGCCATCAATCTCTGAGTGACAGTGGGACCTGCCCACCACTGTCCCAAATGTAGGGGTATGGAAAGGAGGGTAGATGCATTAGCAGACGATTGACCAAGCAAACAGATTTATTAGCAAAAGCTGTTGTCATAAGGGAAGGAGCGGATACATGCATTTTCAATTATATTTCAGTAAGGAGTCCTCACTTCCTGGGTATGGAGAAAACCTTCAATCTTGAGCAGACTTTTAGTTTTATAATCTATCTCCTTTCACAGCCTAAAGAAGCAAAAAATATTCTCACCACCACCACCACCACCAGGGGTAACATCAATGTCAAATTTATATTGGAGACGAATTCCAATGACTTGCAACATTGCTAATACTACCTCATTTAGCCAGATCCACAAAAGGAAAAGGATGGATTCTGTTCCCTTAAATAGCTTGTTTATAGTTACCCTGCAGATATGATTTGGGATAATATCACTGTGTTACCTATTTCATCACAGCTATCCAGAGGATTCTCTGCCTGCTTCCAAAATAGGAAATTGATAGATTTAATATGAGGCAACTTTCTTTGTAAGAAAGGAGGTCACTATGCATACAGATGACACCGAGTAGCCTAGAGAGATACCAGCTCCACTGTGGATGTTGCTGAATACAGCATCCCACTAAGTGTCACCAAGGGTCTGTCACTAGATTTTAAAAATTGGGAGCATTAAATCACACTGCTAGGAAGAATCATAGACTCTCCCCATGGAATGATACAAATAATGAAATGTTCTAGCAAAGGGGAAAGTAAACTTTAAAGATACATATTTGTGCAAGGGGTAGATACCATTGTCTTGTACGTGGATGGATTCAGAGGCATTTCCTCCCATACCACATTATGAAAATGGAGTTTTCTACCCATCAGGAAAGTTTATGTCCCAGTGCCATCCATCAGCATTTCTTTTCCTTCTGAAGGGTGAGCAGTCCCTTCTCAAAGCTGGATGCCTAAACACAGCTGGACCAACCCCACAGCCTTGAGGACACAAGGCACAGTATAGATAAAGAAGTGACCCAACATCTGCATTACGAATTTACAGAAGCAAACATTTGACTGTATTTTCAGTTATCCAGTTTCCTCACATGATTACCATAGGCCTCTTGGGAGTTGGTAAACTCCTCAAGGGCAGGTACTGGAAGTTTCATAGTTAGTGTTGCTTTCTTTTTTCTGCTATAGTTTGTAATCAGATGTTTGACATGATAAATATCTGTTGGCTTGCATTCACCTCACTTGTAGAAAGATGTCTAATCTGGTTATGGCAACAGGCAAAGATGATAAAATATGACCTTGTCTTTCATTGTGTGTTGCATAAGTTTTAGCCTCTAATAGTTTGCCAACTGGGAAAAAAAAAAGGCTGTCATAAAATAAATGATACTTGGACTTGGAGGAAATGAAATTAGGAGAGATTGCCAGAAAGCAAGGGCAATGAACTGTTCAAGTAGACAAGAGCTTGGTATTCATGCAATTGTTTCAGCAGTTAAGGATTGGGCATCTTCCGGAGGGCAGGTACTGGGCTAGGTTCAGTGGCTACCGTGGTGCCGAGAATAGATGAAGCCCAGGTAGCTCTATAGCTACAGATGGCAGGAGTCACAGGCTAGACCAGGAATTTACAGTCCAATGGATATGTGCCATGAGAAGAGAAATGGAAGGAGTGAAAAGGGGCTCATCTATCCCCTATTGTTTATGGAGAAGGGCTTTCCAGAAGAACTGATGTCTAAACTGAGAGTTGAAGGGTGAGCAGGAAATAACCAGGTGGTATGAAACAAGTTGACAAAACAATATATGGAAAGGCCAGTTGTACTGTTGCCGTAGGAGGAATATCTCATACTCAGGATGGCAGAATCAATGAAAAAGAAGTAAAATAAAAAAAAAAAAAAGTGGTGAGGCTATTTTCAGAGCCATAGGACCTGTACAAAACAGAGAAAGAACTGAAATAGGGACCTGGAGGCTGCTGGATGGTACAGCCCTTGAGGGCAGAGACTCGGGTCTGCCTTATTTAGCACCAGGTTCCTAGCACGATTATAATGGTGTACAGAGTGTGGATGCTCAGGAACATTTGGGGTAAATCAAAGAGTAAATCCAACAATGCTAGAGACCAGGATGAAACTAGTCAAGGGAAGAAAGAGGAAATGTAAGAGAGGGATCCGATCATCTAAGCTGCACCCTTGACATTCCCTTTCCCCTTGAAGCAACTCAAATGCTTGAAACTGAAGAAATAAACAGAAAATAGTTGGTCCATGTAGGTAAGTCAATAGAATAGAGGCTCATTACCCTTCTCATCACCATCACAATAGCTTAGCCAAGGGTAGGATATAAAAGTTACTAGGACAGTTACACATTACGTGTTTGAGTCACACATACCATGTTGGAAGGTAAGTAGGATGGGCACCATTCATACACTTTTAAACAATGAGATAGCTGAGGCCCAGGTAACTCAATGACATGCTCAAGGCACCATGAAAGACAAGGCCATGAAAGTTCTAGCTGGGATTTGAACTCTAGTTATACTTCCAATGCACCCAAATGCTTCCCAAGTTTTCCACTCATATGACCCCACAAGTCTAGCTGTATAAATAGCCTTAATTATATGAAGAGTTTCTGGGTTTCCTACATCCCTATTTCATAAATGTTTACATGGAGAATAAGAAAAACAAATGTGAATATTATGACAATTGAAATTCTTGTCAGAACAAAGGGAAAATAAACTTTTATTGGCCTTACAAATTCAATATATCCCAACTAAGGATAAGCATGCCATTATTGAAGTTAATACTTAAAAACAATTAGGTACAGAGGGATTGATTGAAACCAAAGAGCTCCATCTTCCTAAGTGAAGAGCCAAGTTAATAACTGGCCCTGTCTCAACATAAGGGTTTCTGAGTCCCTGGTCCTCAACTAAAGTACCACTTGAGCCTGGAGAACCTTGACTTCTTCACTTCTGTTGCATCAGTGAATAAGCATTATTTTTTTTCTGTAGCTTAGGATATGTGAGATTTTCAGGAAGATTCCTGAGTGAATGCTGAACTGCCTGAGAGGGTCACACAGTTTGGATTAGAGCAGGGTCAGAATCACTGGGAAAAAAAGAAGAAGAATTTTTGTGAAATGTCACACTGGATCCAAGCAAGGCAGTGGGTTCTCAGAAATATGGGAGAACTCTGCCTTAATTGTACATGAGAGAACTAGCCTAGTGGCAAGACATTTTATTCCAATATTAA
This sequence comes from Cnephaeus nilssonii, assembly GCF_951640355.1. NCBI lineage: Eukaryota > Metazoa > Chordata > Mammalia > Chiroptera > Vespertilionidae > Cnephaeus > Cnephaeus nilssonii. The sequence continues at coordinate 19,332,289 of NC_137073.1, read as the reverse complement.
TAGTGTGGAAGCCTAGCCATATAAATTGTGTGGTCACTTAAGAGATTCAAGTTAATTTATCCAAACAACTCCAGGGAAGCTACGGCTAAGAAAACTGAGGCTGATGGAAGTTAAGGAAGTTTAATTCAAAAGGCCTGCAAGGAATAGCCTTAACATACTTTCAAATGTGATAATGCAGCCTGTGTTTTTTTGTAGCAAGTATGTGCCCATTGGCAGCACTTATCCTCTTTACTAACTAGTTTCTTATTGGACTGTTAACATGCCTATCTTTTTCAGACAGAATGGAACATTCTTGGAACCCACTCGGACAAGACTAAAAATTGTCTTTACAATCAAGTATTACTGACTCGTATATCTGACTTAAGTTTATTGGACATCTACTGTTACAGGTTGAGTTGTGTCCCACCCCTCAAATTCAAATGTGATCTTCCTTGGGAATGGAGTAATTCCAAACATAATTAGTTAAGTAAAAGGGATGTCATACTAGAGTAAGGTGGGCCCCCAAACCCAATGTGGCTGTTCTTATAAAAAGGGGAAGTTTGGACACAAACATGCAAGCAAGAACACCATGTGAAGATAAAGGGAGAGACTGGGTAATGCTTTGACCACCAGGGAATGTCAAAGATTGTAAGCAAACATCAGAAGGTAGGAGAGAGGCATGGAAGAGATTCCTCCTCATGGCTCTCAGAGGGAACCATCACCTTGGTCTTAGACTTCTGGCCTCCAGAACTCGGAGCCAATACAGTTCTGTCATTTAAACCATCCAGTTTGGGTACTTTGTTATGGCAGCCCCAAGAAAATGATACACCTACTATGTGCTAATCACTGGAGACATGGGGTTAAGCAAAGTCACTCCTTACCTCATGGAATTTAGGGCCCGGGGGTAGAAATAAAACCTCCCAGCAAACCAGCTAAGAATGATGTAATATCTTGTCCTCTTACTCCATTCTTTACAAGAAGAGGAAGTTGGAGCACATGCCAATTTTCATGCAATGCAAACTCATTCTATCTCTGTGAAGCAGACTTTATAATCCCAGTGGGAGAAGTTTAAGAGCTTGCAATATCTGTCCAGGCACTGTGGTTCCACCCTGGGCTGTCCTAAAGTGGCAGCCAATAGCCAGTTGGTCACTGAGTGGTTGAAATGTGGCTAGTCTGAAACAAGGTGTGTTGTATGTATGTGTAAAATGCACACTGTATTTTAGAGATGTATCACCAGGAAAAGAATGTAAAATATCTTCTTTGATCACATGCTGAAATGATAGTTTGGATATATTGAGTTGAATAACATCTTTAGATTAAATTCACCTGTTTCTTTTTACTTTGTTTAATGTGAACACCAGCCATTGTTTTTAAACCTACCTATGTGGCTCAGATCGTGGCCCTCATTATATTTCTGTTGGGCAGTGCTGGAGATGCCCATTAGTTCTTGGGTCACAGAGCCGGGTTGGATGTGTGTTGACCATTGGCTAATGGATGGGCAGAGCTGGGATTGAACTCAGACCATTGGCATTTGAAGTCCCTGCTCCTTCTTAATACCAACCTACCATCTTAAAATATCTTTAGAAAAAGCTTCATGGACATGAATCCAGCAGAGGAAAGTTTGATGCCCACACCACCCCTCACCCAATCGTTGTGATGTTAAAATTCTTCACTTTACCTGATCCTTTCTGTACAATTTCAGCATCAACCCCAAGGCAGCCTTCACAGAAGGTCGCTTCGGAATAGAACATAACTTTCACTTTATCGAATCCGACTAAGCTCCCAAGGCTCTGAGAATCTGTCTAAAGTACCTATTTGGGGACAGGAGAGGTAAAAGGCTTTTAAAAGCTTGTTTTAACTGTGAGTGAAATCAACTGACTAATATTTATACTGGGCAGCTTTCTTCAAAGATGAAATAAACTCTACAAATAGCCTACAGAGCTCAGACACTCGCTGCGTGTGAGGTCAGGGAGGAGCCCTTGAACAAGCTCCGATATGCAGGATGCTTCAGGCGTCAGCAGACATTCTGAGCTAGATCTTATTCTGCAAGGTTATCCATTGGAATTGGTGGAAGAGAAACTAGGTTGTTTTATTTATTTTTTCTTAAATCTCACAGACATGCGGTAGGATGCCTTGCTTTTATCCATTCGTCCATTCCAACCATTCAGTCACTCACAATATATTCCTGGACTCTGTCTCAGGCACTGAGGAATACCATAGGAATATTTTTCATCTGTGCCTGGCACCTAGGAGCCTCAGCATCAGCATTGGTTTTTGCATTAGTACAAAATAAACATTCAGGCACAAGAAAAGAGTCTTTGCTTAAATGGAGATTAAATATGAATAAGGAGAGATACAGGAAAATGAATGATCAAAGTAAGTGTCATGGACTTATAAGTTTACGGCCAAATTATTATGGGGGCCAGACAGGAAGCCTTCCAATTCAGAGACAGAAAGTGTATTGAATGCTTTTTGAAGGCTGTGATGATCGAGATGAGTCTTAAAGGAGAGGTTGGGGTGAGTTAGGTGAGAATCCAAAGCAGAGGAAAAGCATGAACAGCAGCTTCAGGGCATTGAAGAACACAGGCAGCAGGTTCTATGGCCGGAGTGTATGTGCAGTGGGACTTGGACATGGCAGGACTTGGAGCTAGAAATGAGATTGAAGGCATATGAAGAAGAATATAAGAAGGCCACATAAAGGAGTCTGGATTTGATACTTAAATAATGGGAGGCCATTGAAGAGTTCCAGGAATGGGAATGGTATGGTCAGATTTGTGTTATAGAAAGACCACTCTGGCCATTAAATAGCCAATGCACTGGAGAGAGAAAATGATGAAGAGGAAAATGACAGCAGTCATCCATGAGAGAAATGACTGAGCGGGGGCAGAGATGGAACCAGGACTGCTTCTTTGCATCAGTAAGGACACTAATGGCTCTAATCTTAATTTTTGCATTCTTTCCTGATTAAAAAATTTATTTTAATAGAATTTGAATGAACATACATTCACCTCCAAACTATATTTGGAGCAATTACATAAAATAACTTGTATTTGTGTTCTGGAGTCTTTTCCATGAGAATGCTGACGTGGTCAAGTTAAAACAGGAAACTTCAATAAGGATTACATTGTTGGTATACAAATACATTTAAGCAAATCAAGGCCTACTTTACACTTTAAATGCTATAAGATTTTGAGTACATTTTATGGGGTGGTAGAGAAAAAAGGATGATGATCATGATCATGATCATGGGGACTCTTTATAAAGCCCTTTATATACCCTAAGTGATTTTTACCCATGATCTCCTTAAATCCTCACAAGGACTCTAAGGTAGATATTACTATCCCCATTTAATAGATGAGAAAATTGAGGTTCAAATCAAGTTATAACTTGTTCCCTGCCACACTGCTAATAAGAGTGAGAGCCAGAATGTGAATCCAGCCTGGTGTCTTCCTGCTACAGCAAGTTTTATAGAATTTCTTGGGGATGTCCTCCTTACTGGTCTCCCTTCTGTATGGAAGCCCCTATTGATCATCTAAATAATCATTGAAAAATAAATTTAAATGAGCAGTTTCAATGAGTTTCTTCTGGTTTTCCAAGAAATGATATAGGCCCTTTGAGAGAACAGGACAACATGATTAAAAAGTTAGCATGATTCCTGACATTAAGGGTCTTAGAGTCTGGGAGGGGAAACCTTTTGCTGAGTTCTAAAATGCAAGCCATCTCCAGAGTCAGCAGGTCTGGTGTCCAGTCTGGTTCTCCCTCTTACTAGATGCATGACCTTGAGTTAAGCAGCCTAACCTCTTTGTGCTTTGGTTTCTCTTTCTCACAATGGGGATACTAATAGCATACCCTTACAGGGTTATGTATGGACTAAATCAGAAATGCATATACATTTCTTATCACCATACTTAAAATAAAATATGTGTTCAATATGTATTTATTACAACCATTATGGTATCTGGGCTATTATTGTTGTTGTTTAAAAGAGATATAACTTGGATGACAGTGTACAGTGGGTAAAAAATATTTCTCAGAAAAAAATAACCCATCAAAACCTAGCCTGGGAGGAAAGGAGCAGGTTGAGGGAGCAGAAAATAAGTTTGACTCATCACACCCACAATCACACAATGGGCTTAGAAAATAACACACTAGCCCCCAGTGGTAGAAAGGCAGACAGAGTCCTCCTTGAATTGTGCCTTCTGAGTTTTGATTCTGATTCACTTAAAAGAATTTGGTAGGATGGTCATCTGTGTTTCCAGCTCTGCCAATCCACCAGGACATGGTGTTCAAAATTAGAATTGGAATTCACAACCATCCCAGTCCAAAAAAGCAGAAAGCAGGCATATATAATCTCTTCTCACCTACAACTCTTACAGTCACAACACTGCTTGTTGACATTGCTAACTCATGACATACTGTTTAAGCCTCCATTAACCGAGAATAAATCATTCATGAGCAGAAATAAACATCTCAAATGGAAATGGCACCATTGCTTAGAGCTTGATTCTTCAAATACCCAAGGGAGAATGCAAAATTACAAGGAGCCAAACTCTGCAAGAATCTAGTGAAATGATGATGATGATGGTATCAGTTTCCTGTTGTTGCTGTAACAAATCAACACACTTGGTGGCTTACAAGAACACAATTGTGTTCTCTTAGAGTTCTAAAGGCTAGGAGTCTGAAACCAATTTCACTGACATAGAGTTAAGGGGTTAGCAGGGCTGGTTCTTTCTGGAGGCTCTTGGGGGAGAATCTGTTTCATTGTCCTTTTCAGCTTCCAGTGGCCACCTGAATCCATTGCCCTCATCCATCTTCAAAAAGCATCACTCCAATCTCAGCTTCTGCCATTACATCGCCATCTCCTCTAACTTTGACTCTGACACCTCCATCTCCCCGTATTATAAGAACCCTTGTGATTATATCAGGCCCATCGTAATTACACCAAATGATCCCTCCATGTCAATATTCATCACCTAATCACACCTGTAAAGTCCCTTTTGTCATGCAAAATAACAGCACTCACAGGTTCCAAGAACTAGGATGTACATACATTTGGAGGTCATTAGTGAATCTATCCCAGTGATGATATGCTAGAGGAACAGGGTCCAATAAAACTCTCTGAGATATGGAGATACTGTGCTGTCTAATATAGTAGCCACCAGTGGCTTTTGAGCATCTTAAAGATGGATAATGTGATTAAGAAACTGAATTTTTATTTTATTTAGTTTTAATCAATTTAAATAGCCACATGTAGCTAGTGATTGTTGTATGGGTCAGGGCTGTTCTTGGGTAGGCATCAGTCTGTTTCCATTATGTCATCGATAACATTGATTTTCCTAGGGAAATAGGATTAAATGATAATAGAGAAATGCATGATCTCTTATACATAGTAATTTAACTACAGTCACATCATTACATTTACTAAGTCAGGGCAGTTGGCCTTATGATTTTTTTCAGCACCAAGGACAGAAATGCAAAGACTGGTCTTAGACTCCTCTCCGTTAACCTGCATTTCTCTTACTTGAATTTTTACAGATAACTTTTACAGTATTCTGATTGGTGAATAAATCCCAAAGAACTGAATTTTATGCCTGTTTAGATAATGTTTGGAATAAGTGCCAAATGCAGAATGCAGACAAAATCGTGCTGGGTGATCAGTTTATTTTAGAGCCTTTATCCACCTTTTGGCATGGTATGTTTAATGCTGAAAATCAAGCTGGTTCCATAATATATAAGCATGAAACACAGGGTTTTGATGCCAGAAAAGTGAAACAAGTATACTGGGTAGAGTTTTCTTAGCCTAGGAATTAGTAACATAGACTATATTCATCATATTCAGGATGACAAAGAAGAGACACACAAAGGAGTGGTAGAATAAAAATTAACTAGAAAATTAACTAGAAAATTTCTGAATTTGAATTATTGAAATCCAAATTCTTTCTACGGTTTTTGTTAAATAAGAAACAATAAGATCCCATTCCTTATAAAAATCTGAGTGGAAAAAACACTATGGCTATAAGACTGTTACCTGTTAGGATGTGTCACTTTGGGGAATAAAAAGCCCAAGGCCTTAGAGAACCGCAGACATAAACATAGTAGTAATAAAATTACCTGTTAAGAATAGAGTCCAACAGAGGCATGTTACTACTACATAAAGCAAAAAGCTTAGAGACAGAGCAAGGCCATTTAAAAGCTTACCTTGACCCCAGCCTGAAGATTAGAAGGAAGGATAATGTGATCTCGCAAAGGGATTCTAAAAATGGGAGAGACCACACCACCTGTCTGATGTTCAGTGTGTCTGGTCCAGCCCTCACTGGCTGCATCTACTTATAAAGGAGGTACATCCCACGGGAAGACTGAATCTCAAGGTAAAAGCCAAGGAGAATCCCTTACTAGGCTATTAAGTCAAGTCAAGGCCATGCCCAGGTTGACAAGTTGTAGCAAAGCAGAAGTGAAGGACTTGGAGTCCATCAAATGGTCACAGGCAAGGAGTGGTAGGGTACATGAGACTCGGGGAAAAAAGGGATGTAGTGTTACCAGCAAGGCAAAGTTGGCTTAGGAATTTATTTCAAAACATACCTAATGATGTGAATGTCTTGTTACAGTTAAAGGGCTGATTACTTACTTCACATTTAGAGGGAGGGCAGGGTGGGGGGCATTGAGAACCGTGGGCCACTTCTTTGTCCGCTCAGAACCCCCAGATCATGCATCTCGAGACCATGGACAGAAGAGCAATTCAACTAAGCTTGTTGAATCCTTTGACTCTCAGGTACATTTTATTTTCACTGCTATCAAAGCAGATCAGCAGTATATTTTTAGACTTTTCCAAATGTGTGATGATCGAAAGATTTGCAGTGTTCTTTTTTAGGCCACCATAAGAAAAAAAAAAGAGTTCTGAAATTGTCTAAGTTTTCATGGTTTCTTAGGATAGTGAGATGCCTCGGTGTTGGAGAAAAACAATCCAAACATAAAAGGAGGGGCTTCCTCTCCGTGAAGGAGGGATCTGATTATATTTACTATGGTTTCTTTTCGAGACATACGAAAGCCCCTTTTACCAGCTAAAAGGTCATGAATGATACAGATTACTGAAGGCTATCAAAACACTATTTTGGGTTGGTAAACACACAATACACTATCAGATGATGTATTGTAGAATTGTCTACCTGAAGCCTATATAATTTTATTCACCAATGTCACCCCAATAAATTCAATTAAAAACTAAAACAAACACCACACACACAAAACTCTATCTTCAACCAGATTTGGATTTGGACTTGTGAACTAGTACGGACCATGATTTCGAACTGCTTTTTGCTCACAATTCTTTCCCCAAAGTAGAATTTGCTAACCTAAGTTAATTTGGAAGTTCAAAATGTCATAGTTTAATTTATTTTAATTCTCTTCCATTGACAGATAAAAATGGATAGTGCGGGTTCATTATCCATTCCTTTCCGTGTCGATCTCAACCCCTCCAATTAAGAAGGCAGCCTGGCCAGCTAAGAGAGCTTGAACTGCGCATGGAGAAATCAGAATCATAGAACAATCCACTCTAGGGAGTGGCTGCAAGTTCTAATAGACACTGCGCCGAACCTAATCTCACCAGGGACGGGGCCCACAGCCCACCGCAGCCTCCACAGCCCAGCGGAGCCAGGATCAGAAACCGCACGGCGATTATTTCAAACGTCTGAGCTCTCAGAGAGACAAAGTGTCATTCTTTCTCAGTAATGAGGAAAGCATCTGCCTTGCAGAGGGAGAAAAAGTCAAATCAGACATTTCTGCCAATTTATTCTGGGCTCAGACGACTGATGAAAGTTCTGCAGCCTCCTGTATCCAGAAGCTGGCCCCTTGGCCACGCGGCAGGGATGCTGAGTAAACACAATGGGGACACAGATTTAAAACTGGAGAGAAAGCAGAGATACACTGGAAGACACAAACCCACCTTCCAGCACATTCCAAGGAGCATTTTGGGAAGAGATGCTCCTGGAGTAAGAGCCTATGAATCTCACTCTTCAAGCTCTTGCGCGTCGGACAATTCATCTTACCTTTCAAACCACCATCTATGCGTCATTCAAAGGCAGAAATAAGGTCTCAGGTTCATGCAATAAAGTGTGGACTGAAGTAATGCATAATTCTATCTCAAAGCCTCAGTGTTTTCATCTACACCCTGGAACTAGTGAGAGTAGCTACTACAAAGGATCATTTTCAAGATTAAATGGATTAGGTACAAAGAGTGCTTAGCATTAGGACCTAGCACACATTAAGAGATTAATCAATGCTAGCTATTATAGGAACAAAAATGAAATAATTGTCCAAAGGTACCTGAGGCCATTCCTGGCATTTAATAGATGCTTAACCAAAGGTAGCTTCGAAATTGCTCAAACAGTAATACTGCCTGAATGAAACAGCTTTCAGTGAGAGGCTCCATAATATTACCTCCTAGGCAGTCTTAGGAGAGACCAAAGGACAAAAAGTAAGACAGAGACAGACAGAGGTAGATCAACAGAGAGACAGACACACACACACACACACACACACACACACACACACACACACACACACATACACACAGAAACAGACTGGCAGCCAGATTTTTGTTTGTTTGTTAATCCTCACCCAAGGATATTTTTCCCTCTCTCTAAAAATCAATCCATTGATTTTTAAAGAAGCGAGGAAGGGAAGGAGGAAGGGAGAGAGAAACATCACTGTGAAAGAGACACATCAATGGGTTGCCTCCCTAATGCACCTCGACCCATGCTGGGTATTGAACCTGCAACCAAGGTATGTGCCCTTGACTGGGAATCGAACCTGAGGCCCTTCTATGCATGGGTTGATGCTCTAACCACTGGAAAACACCAACCAGGGTGGCCAGCCAGATTTTAGATAGATAGATAGATAGATAGATAGATAGATAGACAGACAGATAGACACATGTATATATATCTATATATAGCTCTAATATTGATCTACCTACCTATCTATAAAATAAAGAAGAGGAAGAAAGAGGAGAAAAAAGCAGAGAGAGGAAATGGAACTGCACAGCCAGCCCTTCTGCAACTCAGGGCTCCGTCAGGCCAGGTGCAGATGCTGAGAGAGCAGAGCTCTCTGCCTGCGGGTATCAGCATCGCTGCAGATAAAGATGTAAGGGGACCAGCTCATCAATCACAATCATGCGGGGATACCAGGGCAAGGCAGGGGAATTAGCACCGCAGCCTGCTCAGGTGTCTCCTTCTCACAGCTTGGCTTTAATTAAACATCACTTCCGGCCAGGTGCCCTTCCATTCCCAAGGCCCGCCTCCTGTAACCTGGGCTCCCTGACTTAATTAGAAAAGAGGCTCTGAAAAAAAAATCCATTCCAAAGGGTGGGAATGCCCCAACAGAAATTATCGGATGCTGGTAATAAAGATTTGCTTTTCCTTGGAACTGAGATTGACTGTTAAATGGCCTTCATTAAGCTGCAGCTCCTTCCTTCCCAGGGCCTCTCCAATAAAGCTACTCAGGATCTTACTGAAGAGGCTGTGAGCTTCTGAGTGGCGAAGGAGGAGGCACTTTTAAAGGCTGCATCCCCAGTTCAGAGACTGTCTGTGTCTGCCTGAAGGCATGTGCGTGTTGGTGTGCGTGGCAACTGGTCTGGGTGTGTGTTTGCACACGGATGAGCATGGGGCTGGAAGTGGATGCTCTTTGTCTCTTTGCATGAAAAGGGGGAGGGAGGGAGGGAGAGGTAAGAATCCTATAAAGGGAACTCTCACTTTCAGGAACGTTCATCCATTCATTCATTGATTCGACCAATATTTATCGACCTCCTATTTCATGCCAGGCACAGGTCTCTGTGCTGGGCATAGAATAAGATAAATTCCTCCACTGTGTGGGGAGTGCCTTCAGTGTAGGAGTCAGGAAACTAACACATAAACATATAGCTAGATAATACAATGACCTATCAATGTGACGAGGACAAGGGCAGGGAGCTAGAGAGTGATGGGGCTGCAATCTCAGATAAAAGAGCCAGGAAAGGTGTAAAGCATGTGCATGTCCTGGGGAAAATAAGGCACAAGGAACTACAAGCTCAATGCCATGCAGTGGGGAGTGTGTTTCGAGTGACAGGTATAGCAGGGAGGAGGCAGGACAAAGCTGCAGGGGTAGCCAGGCACCTTGATGTTGGAATCTTAACTGGAGTCTGGCTTGTCTCTTGGTAACAGTCCTGGGTGTCTGGCCAGTCTCCTAGAACTCCAATTAATGGTTTATTTCTTAACCTCTGTTCCCTAATAGCAGGGAATACTACCCAGAACCCGACAGGCGCCTTGTACATTAATATCAGGCCTAGCTGCCATGCAATGAGCTTATCTTATGTGAACTGAACACCATGCATTCCAGGAGTCCAGTTCACCCATTTTCCTCCAAATCCTCAAACAACTCAACAGGGGAGATACTGTTATTATGCTCAATTTGTGAATGTGGACGTGGAACTCAGAGAACTTACATGACTGGCCCAAGGTAAGATTAATTGGACAAATATAAAGTGCCCACACAAAAAGGAGATACACATAAGGCCCCGCAGACAATACAGTGAATTTGCAGACCTATCAAGGGAAATCACAGAGCAGAGGTTGGAGAGTGCTTTCTGTAAATAGACAACTAGGAAAGACTTTCAGCCTTGTCAGGCATACATATCATCTCTGTTGCAACTAGTCAAGTCTGCCCTTATAGCCAGAAAGCAATACGTAAATGAATGGGTGTGGTTGTGTGCCAATAAAACTTTATTTGCACAAGTAGGTGGTAGGCCACATTTGGCCCATAGGCTATAGTTTGCTGACACTTGTTATTGACAGTCCATACTTTGAGACCCAAACTGATTTGGGGAACCAGAGTCAAGGGATTTAATAATCACAAAATGAAAAAGTAAGTATCAGACATGTGCAAACAGAGAACAGTCTTCTGTGTAAAACCTCTTATTATAATCACTTCACTGGGGGAGGAGGAACACCCCATTTGGAGGTTGAGAGCTAATTCCCCCCAAGACAAAGGCCACATCCTCAGTTCATTCACCTTATTCCCAAGTATAAAGAAATATGTGGGAGGCTGAAGCATCTAGTCGGATTCCAGGAAAACCTATTAGGTATGTTAATCCATTTGTAATTCAACAAGAAGGAAATGAAAGTACAAGGCAAAGTGCAGACGACGGGAAAATGTCTTCCAGAAATGTACAAGCAACCGTGCGTGGCAAGACAAACCATTAAAGAGTCACCGCGTGGTCTGCCTTGAAAAATGGTGAGGGAAACAACACAGCAGCATGCATTGGTGTGTGCATGCAAATGTGAACAGAATTAGTCCTTACAGCTGTAGAGCAGATCCCAGTGAGCACCGCATGTAAATCCGCGAACATACATGTACTTTGTTCATTAACGGGTCTGTCTACAGTGCACAGGAACACTGACCTACATGAGTGAGTCAGGAGTCTTTATAAATCTGGGGTGGATACTCTGGTATTAAAACGTGATGATTTAATGCTAGGGAATTTAAACCTGCATACAAATTTTGATACGTAAGACATATAAAAATGCACCTCAATCGTGCAAATCCAGACAGTATCTCACTCCCCAATAGTTTGGAGCAAGTCAGAGAATATCAGTGAGATAAATGTCTTCTTGGTTGTCCTGATACGAACATTATCCTTATTCAGATGAGGCCAAAGGAGGCTATTAAACCAGAGAAAGCACAAGCCAGAGGGTCTCCATGCTAGAGCTATATTAGGGACACCTGGGAACTGTTAAAAAATTACCTGATGCCACATGCTGCTGGGAATGCAAAACAGTACAGCCACTTTGGGAAATAATACAGCAATATCCTGTAATGTTAAACCTACCCTTGCTATGCCACCCAGCAAGTCCATTTCTAAGAATTTATCCAAGATAAATGAAAACATGTGCCCACACAGAGACCTGTGCTCAAATTTCATAGCATTTATGATAGTCACAAACTAAAAAACAAGTCTGTTATCTAATGAATGGATAAACAAGCCATGGCATAAAATGAGCAATATGTTAATTATACACGACATCATAGATGAATCTCAAAACCAGTATTCTAAGTGAAGGAAGTCAAACACACAAGACTATGCACAGTATGATTCCATTTAGATGAAATTCAAAACAGTAGAGAGCAAGCAGATCAGTATTTGCCAAGGATTGGGTGGATTAAAATGGACATAAGAAGTCCTCTGAGGGTAAAGGAACTATTCTATGTCTTTATTGTAGTTATAAGAGGTTATAAGACTATGCAATTACCAAGATTCATCAATGTTAACTCTACACACCAGTTAAAGTAGAGTCTCTCCGGTTGAAAAGTGATTATTTGAACTATCCCTAGGCCTATTTCCCAACCCTATCTACACAACCATTTGGCCTCATAACCTGTTTTGCTGGGTAGTTGGGCGTAGTATACCCAACCCCAGGACAAATATCTTTAAAATATCAACATTTCCCAACCTGTAAGACAATAAACAAATGCTCTAATATCAGTCATCCCAATAAGACCACTGTCTTTCTATGTCCCTAACCCAAGAAGTACATAAGTAGATGACAAACTGCATTATTGGTTGGATAGAAATGATAGGGGTGCAATGTCTACCATCTATTGAATGCTTATTAAGCACAAGTTACCATGCTAAGTGTTTGTCTAACATAACATGCTTTTATTTTCACAAGAACCTCATGAGATACACATTACAGTCCTCCTTTTAAAGATGAGGGGATGAAGCTCATAGAAGATAATAACTTGTCCACGTCCACATGTTCAATAAGGTTGAGCTGGGAGACACAGTGAGGACTGCCAGATTCTACAGTCAATGCTCTTGATCAATAACCTAAGTGTTGCCCTCTTTGACTTCCAGTCTCTTGCAGAGCCCAGTAGGAACCCAAAATAGTCTGCCAAGTCTATGCCCACAGACACATAGTAGATGACTAATAAGTGTTGTGCATGGATCTTCCGGAATTACAAGAGATCGTTGTGGTTCCTGCATCTGCCACAGCCAAGCCTGTCTCCTGTGCTTGGTGTTCAGGATTTGGGGTTAGAACATCGGGAACATGTGGGAGGACTCATTTGTATAGAGGAGAGTGGGCGGGGGCTTCCCAACACATCCACAAACATAGGCAAGGAAGGAAAATTCCTTCATCACCACGGCCTCTAACCCTAAGCAGGGGCAGCGCTCCCTGACATCTGGTGTCCCAGCATCTTCTCCCTCCTGGATTTACAGTGAAGCAGATGCAGAATTTGTGTCCCTGGCGATCAGCATTGTCCTTTTTTTTTAGATTTGAATAAAATAAAAATAAAGTGTAGTTGACATACAAAGTTATTTTAGTTTTGAATGTACAAGACAGTGATTTGACATTTATATGCCTCACAATGTTATCACCACAATATGGCTCAGGGACAAGCTTTGTTGAGCCCCAAATTCCTCATCTGATGCACCTACAAAGGTTGCTGAGAAGATGGAGTTAAGGAATATTATTGCTGACATCTTTGAGGCTCTTAAAATGTGCAAGCACTGTACCCAGATCGTGTACTTCTGTCTGCTACACTAAGGGATAGATGTTGCAAATATCATTGTCATTGCCATAAAGCAGGAGGATTGGTGCTGTTGTGACCATTATGAGTCCCCAATCTGTGAAGACACCGTGACATTTGACTTACAAGCTCCATTTCCTATAATCGTCAGAGCAGCCTTATGAGTTTGGGACAAGGAATACCAATCACTTCTCAATAGGAGATATTTTCAGTTGTCGCTGTATATAGGATTTCATTCAGGGGGTTAACAGCCTGTAGTCACTTGAGGGGGTAAGTTAATTTCCAAAATAGCCCAACAGCAAGCAGGATCAAATTAAGGTATGATGGATTCTCGCTAACTCACCAAAAGACAGTAACTCACACTAAAAGGCATCTGAATACTTTACCAAAGAAGAACAATTTCCATTATTTTATATACTACAGGCCTGGTGCACTAAATTTGTGCACTGTGGGGGGGCTGCCCCTCAGCCCAGCCTGCACCCTCTCCAATCAGGGACCCAGCCTGCACCCTCTGCAATCGGGGAATCTCAGGATCGGGCCTAAATCAGCAGTCGGACATCCCTCTCACAATCCGGGACTCCTGGCTAAAAACTGCTCACCTGCCTGCCTGCCTGATTGCCCCTAATCACTTCTGCCTGCCACCCTGATCACACCCTAACCACTCCCCTGCCAGCCTGATCAACGCCTAACTGCTCCCCTGCCGGCCCAGTCGCTCCCAACGGCCCTCCCCTGCCGGACCGGTCACTACCAACTGCCCTCCCCTGCCAGCCCGGTAACCCCTAACTGCCCTCACCTGCCTGCCTGGTTGCCCCCAACTGCCCTCCACTGCTGGCCTGATTGGCCCCAACTTCCCTCCCCTGCAGGCCTGGTCACCCCTAACTGCCCTCCCCTGCTGGCCTGATCACCCACAATTGCCCTCCCCTGCCGGCCATCTTGTGGCGGCCATCTTGTGACAAAATGGGGGTGGCGATCTTTTGACCTTGTGGGGACAGCTATCTTGTGTGAGGGGTGTGATGGTCAATTTGCATATTCCCTCTTTATTATATAGGACTAGTGGCATGGTGAACGAAATTTGTGCACAGGGGAGGGGTTCCCTCAGCCCAGCCTGCACCCTCTCTAATCAGGGACCCCTTGGGGGATGTCCAAAGGGATCAGGTCTAAACCGGCAGTTGGACAGGACATCCCTCTCACAATCTGGGACCACTGGCTCCTAACTGCTCACCTGCCTGCCTGCCTGATCACCCCTAACTGCCTCTGTCTGCCTGCCTGATCGCCCCCAACTGCCCTCCTCTGCCAGTCTGATCTCGCCCCCAACTCCCTTAAAACCCCTTTTCAGTCCCCACCTTAGATTCTGCCTTCGCAGTTTTCCCAGATTAGGTTCTCATTGGTTGGTTTCTATGCCAGTCAGTGTCAAAAGCTCCACCTCCTAGGCAGCCATTGGCTCCTCACAGTTCATCCAGATTTGGTTCTGATTAGTCTATTTTTATGCCAGTCAGTGTCTATGGACCTATCTCCGGGCCTGATTAGAGAGGCGGGGCTGAACAGCAGTCCCTGCAGAGGCCCAGAAAGAAAGAGAGGTGCACTGCTGGCCAGGCCCAGAGAGAAAGAGAGAGGCAAAGGCTGATCAACAGCTGCCACGGAGGCTACAGATCAGACCCTGCTTCTCTCTCCAGGCCTCTCTCTGGGCCTGATCTGCAGCCCCCTCAGCAGTCAGTGCTGGGTCACCACACCCGCAGCAGTGGCAGTCAGTGCTGGGTCGCCACAGCAACCCAGCACTGACTGTAGGACTGACTTCCGGTGTTTGGTCGAGCCTTCGGTCATTACGGTCACTGCCTTTTTATATATAGAGAGATACATATATATACATATATGTATATATATGTATATATATACACACATACATATATATATACATATATATGTGTATATATATATACATATATATACACACATACATACTTTAGTAGCACTTTATAGCTAATATCACTAGAAATATGTGCATAGATTCTACTGAAATATTTAACAAAATATGCACAAGTCTCCCTGTTATACAGGTAACATCACTTTCATTATCCACACAATTGTCAACACCCTAAAGATGGGGAGCTGCCTTGTTTAATATTTTTCCTAGCACTTTTGAGGCTACATTCCCTTTACATTATTGTGCAATTTCTAGTCCAAATAGCCTTGCAGAGTAGGTGGCACTCACTCCATTTTACAGATGGGCACACTGAGGCTGAGAGAGTGGAGTAACATGCCCAGGTATCAAAAGGAGTTATGAGGCAGAGTTAGAATTCAAGCTGAGGATCTTTTGCCTCAAAGCCCAGAGTTCTTTGTCCACATCTCTGTGTTATCGCACATGGGAAGCAAACAGGTTACAGCCACGGAGGCTGCAGAGAGAACGGGAGCCTCCTGTGTCTCCCCCTGCCCCTTCTGACATCTGCTCCTTCCCCAAGGGGACATGCAGCCTTAGAGGACAACTCTTATCTATGAGGCTACTCCAATTCCCGGCGGCTTTCTGCTTCCTCCATAAGTGCCAAGACCCAGCAGATCATTAATTACGACTTCTCACAAATGGTTTCCCACACCCGTCTACAGGCAAGCATGTGCCCTCGGAGGAAAGAGGATTTCTCAGCAGCAGAAAATGGCCTGTGCTCTGGCTCCACACTCAGCTCTCAGCACCGAATCTGCTCAGACAGCACTGAGGCCTCCAGGCAACAGGGAATCACAACTGAAAATGAGTCTGTGCTTGAAACAAGGAGGGTGATGAACACAGAGCTTGCAGCTTTCAAGCAGTAAATAGCATAGGAATTAAAGGGGAAAAAACCAACAACCTGAGCTGGTGAAAATTAGAACAAAGAACTAATGCTTGCATCACATTTATTTTCCCCAAAATACTATTGCCTTCACTTTCTTGTTTGTGGGATGGCTGAGTACCTACTAAGTGCTAGGCATCATCTCCCTTAAGCCTCTAAACAGTACAAAAATTTGGTATGACTAGTCCCATTTTACAGATAGGGAAACTGAGGTCAACAGAAAACCCAGTAATAGGACTGGATTTCAGGTCTGTCATGGACCAAATATCTTGCTATGGCCATAGCCCCAAGATGCTTCACAAAGTCCCCGTGTAGTAGACAAGGCAAGGTAATATCATTACTGGCAACTCAGAAAATGAAAAATCAGCAAGTGTGTGTGGCCCTCCCAAGATATTACACTTTTCCTCAGGTTGATGATAATGAACAGCTTAAATGGATGGTTCGAGCAAAAGGCTTGTGTTTTCTGAGCACGGTCATCACGGAAATACTATCAGGCTGTGACTGGTATTTACCGGTACACATGAGCCTTACTTCTGGCCACACCCCGGCCTCTGCATTTTCCCTATAGTTTTAATAAACCTTTGCTGAAACAAATTGAGGAGGAGAAAATCTCAGTTAAAACCCAATATTTAGCCCTAGCTGGTTTGGCTCTGTAGATAGAGCGTTGACCTGTGGACTAAAGGGTCCGAAGTTCGATTCTGGTCAAGAGCACATGCCCAGGTTGTGGGCTCTATCCCCAGTGGGAAGCATGCAAGAGGCAGCCAATCAATTATTCTCTCTCATCATTGATGTTTCTATCTCTCCCTCATCCTTCCTCTCTGAAATTAATAAAAATATATAAAATAATATTTAAGCTGAAAATGTCTATTATGAAAGAGAGGGCTGTTCTAGCATATACTTTTCAAATAGAGCTCTGCTGAAAATCAGGTGTGTGGGACAGAAGGTGGAGCTTGACGCCATCTGACACTAAAGAAACAACTCCAGCCACAATTGCCTATGCAGTCTAGACCTGAGATGGGGAGCAGGGAGCAGATCCATCAGCCAGCATCAGACTCACAGGAATGGTTTGGTACTGCAGACTTCAGGCCTGCCCGACTGCCTTCACCCAAAAGTAAGAAGGTGCCCAAGTCCTTTCTAAGAGACAATGGCTCAAAGACTTCTCAAGTGCCCTGGGGCAGGGGCAGGTCAAAGAAAGAGCAAACATTGTCAAGTCAAATACCTGGGCTTAAACCAACTTTTTCCATTCCTACCTGAGTGAGGTCATGCATATTACATCCCTTCCCTGTCTTAGAATTAGGGATAATCAAATGATCTCTTCTACTTCTCCATAGTGGCTGTGGGGCTTAAGTGAGATAGCATGTGTGAAGAAGCTAATGCAATGCTTGGCATATCAGAAACCAAGGAAATGATGGTACTCTCTATCTTCATTCATTGAGTTAACAGATTAGAGCACTGAGAACAACAGAGAACTATTCCAAAGTATCAATTCCAGGAATGGAGAACCATGCAAAAGTTTTCAAAATTCCTAGGGCCTAGGACATCTTTGCCATTTACATGGGATCTATTTATTTAGCAAGTAGGACACAAATCAATACAACAATAACTGAGAGCACTTTCTAGATTTTAAAAAAGTTGGTTAGTTTGGAAAGCCAGCCAATCCTTTTTCCTCTTCTTGACTTTGACATTTAGACCTCATTTCAAATAACTCTTGAGATCTCCCAAAGAGACACAATCATTTTCCCATGTCCTCTTGTCCAACTGTCTCCTTCCACATGCCCCATTCCTCATTCCAACCACTCTCCCCACATTTCCTCACATAATCCCCCTACTCAGAAATACTTTATCCTGCTCTGCTCCCACTGTCAATCAAATTGATAAGTTCATCAAATTCCAAGGCTAAACTTAAACCTTTCTCTCAACAGTCTCCCCTGTTCTCACTCCCTTTACATCAATAGTGTTGAGTGTACATTCCTACTTTGATCCTAGCACCTGCAAGTCTATGCTGCACTTAATTGTCGCTTGTCTTTTATCCTTGGCGAGTAGATTCTAGGTAGGTGAACTGTGTCTTGTATAGTTGGAGACTCTATTTGTAAAGCATGACAAAGGCGTGCATAATAGATGCTGAATCCATTGCTAAATTTATGAATAAACACATGCATGGATAAATAACAGTCATTACTTTCCTTAAAAAATAAAACCCTGAAAATATTAAGCTTTGCTCTTGGTAGACCTTGCTGAGGGTCTCCTCCACACATGCCACCCCAACCATACCTCAGAGGGGAAATTAAAGTGAGAGGCTATTTTAACAGGGGTTTGGAACTGAGGTTGTCAACCCCTATAACCCATGATTCCATGTGAGAAGTTTGGAAGAACTTTACAGATGGAAAAACATAAAATTCTGAAGCTGAGACTCAGAGGGCCCTCTCACTTCTTAACAGCAGGAAGCCATCACGGGCAAGCCTGTCCTCCTCCAAATCCCCATTTCTGAGTGCCTATAGAAGCAAGAGGATACTGATGAAGGTTGAACCCAGAGCAGTAAAATGGACTGGGTTGGAGTCCAACCATCTTTAGCTCAGGTTTACCTCCTGAGACATTAGTGTAAAGTAATCCCTAACCCTCATTCCCCTAAGAAATCAGTTGTTGCAATCATTCAATGAATACTAATTATGTGTAAAATATTTGCACAATATTTGGCTCATAACAAGCATTCAGTAAATTAAAATGATAGCTTCATTATCCTGATTACCTTGATTCATCAACAACTTCAAGCCCCAGGAGAAAGTCATTACCATTTTGAAAAGGGGAATCCCAAGAGTCTGAAAATATTAAAGACTGTCTCTTTCATATTCACAGGAAGGAGGAGGCTAGATCTTGTCCCTTGGGCATATAAGTCAAGGTCTGAGCCTATGACTCTTAGGAGAGTACTGATTGAAAAGAAAGTTCTAAAATCTAAGAGATCTGTACCATATAATTTGGATGGATTTTTATGGCAGATAATAATTGCTAACTACCTGGCATTCACCCCATTATTAATGTCCTAATAGAACTCCAGTTTATTTAGGTACAGGGACTATCCTACTGGACCTCAACAAGGGTGGACCCACTTACCCAGCTCTAGGGAATGAATAATGATGATCTAAACTGGTTGGGGCCGCCCAGTTACATTTTGCATGTATGTCACCCAGTTCTGGCAAAAAAAAGATGTAACTTGATGTCTCCTTGATAGTTTTCCTTAAGACAAACACTTGCAAACAGTAAAAGCTTTATTCTTGTTTTCTTATGCTTGAGACAGGGAGGTGAGGCCAAGATGTCTGAAGCCTTAGAAAGCATCCTGTGATCATGAGAAGTAAGGGCTAAATGCCAAGATATGTGAGTGGCAAAAATAACAGAATGTCAAGAACCTGAGCTTTTAATGATGACACTGAGCCGATTAACCAACTCTAAAACAACTTACTTCAAGGCTTCTTGTTATATAAACAACAGTGTTCTTTTCATTTAAGCCACTCACTGATAGTTTTCTGGTTACTTTTAGCTAAAAGAAATACAAAACTGATTCAATTCCCCAAATTCAGAGTTTGAGGTTTTTATTGTATTTAGTGAAAAGCTGGCAAAATGGCTTCTGAAAGAACGTGAATCATTTATGACTAGGTCCATTCAGCTTGCATTGGAAATCATCTCACAGTGGGTGTGTCAATGCCAAGAATCTAGGAACCTCAGAACTGGAAGGAACTTTAGACATCATACAACGAATGGCCTTCTCCTCTCCATCCACTGCAAGCACCACCCCAATCATGAACCCTTCAGCACCTTCTCCAGTTGGACAGCTCCAGTTGCTGGGCCATTTCAGAACCCAACCTCTTTCTCCTCCCCATACCCTCACCCCAAGGAGAGCTTGTCCTTGGGATGTATTTTCCCCTTGAGCCATTTGGAGTGAATTGCATTCCTATTGCTGTCCCTCTTAGCTATTTGAATAAGATGATTCTCTGTCTTCTTAGTATTCTCTATTCTACACAATGATCAGGCTCTCGGAATATGGAAAACTGTTATATAAAGGCAGAAAAGCATTCCATATATCCTGGGTAAAGTGAAAAGCTATCAAGTAATTCTCTTTCACAGACCCATCCTAATAAATCCCTATTATTTAGAAAATGTGGGACTCAACTCCAGCCCTTAATTGTGCTCATCCATTTGAAATGCAACTTATTTGATTCGAAGTTAATTTTCTCCATGTCGCTCACCTCCACATTTCCCTAAAATTTTCTCTGAGTTCAGGATCTGTGTGTTTGGGAAGAAAAGGAAAAGGTCAAATGTGAAGTGGAGGTGGGGGGTGGGTGCTGCATCCAATTCCACCTTGAAGTCTGAGGCTGGTCTCCAGGGCCCAAAGATTTAAAGCCGGTGCAGTGAACTCGACTTGCATGTAGTTACTGCCATCTTAATAAGGTGAGAGCAGCTTGGGGATCCCAGAAACATGTAACTCAGGCCTTGCCATATGGAGCCAGCCTGGAATCTGTCAAGTTCACTTAGCACATCCTCTCTTTGGGGAGTCAGCCAGGCAATCACGTTCAGGGGGCAGGAGGGAGAGGCAAAGAACATGGGGAGTACGGGCTGTTGAAATATTGAAGCTGATGCTGATGTAAAAGCCAGATGTATAACCATCTCCCCCACCCCTCCACCAGTAAGTACGCTCCTCATAGACCCAAGCTGGAGCTGAGGCACTGACAATGATTTAGGGCTGTTTGGGGAGAGGAACTGAAATAGCTGGTATGAATATATGTATTTCAGGAAGAAGTAATAAGTATGTTTCTCATTGTCAGTGGATGAACCACATTTGCATCAATGTCTTATTTTTGCTCTGAACAACCCAAGAGACAGATACACCAATTTTAGCATCCATAAGAATGCCATTTTTTTTGTGGTTGGTTTTGTGATCCTCATGGGTGATGGATCATAAGAAGAAAAAGTGGTGAGAAAAGGCAGAGATTTGGGAAAAGGGGAATAAAGAAACTAGCTGTGTAAGAGAGCATTGCCCACTGCGGCCTTCTGACAGCAAGTGCCGGAGACACTTTCCTGCAAAGAAGCAAAGTCTGGGACTCCACACCAATGCAATTCTGTTCTGATGGATTGGAATGGGCGCATCTCTGCAGAGCTTTGGGAAAAAAAGCCCGAATTGAAAATGTAATCTCCATTTCATACTTTTCAGTGATATTCAGCACAAAAGCAATGCTAGCCCATGGCTGACCAAATTCAATGCAATTTATATGCAGCCTCATACATCTTTGCAGGGATTGTGTAGGGAGACCAAATCCTACTGTCATCCCCTGGCCTCTGTGGTGTGGATTTGCAGGGGTACCAAGCTGTGCTTCAGAGGCGTCTTCCTGGGAAAATGAAGTGAGGGACTTAATTTTGTACAGTTTATAGAATGGGCCCCAGAGGTGACATTTCCAGGGACAACTGGGCATCATTATGCCTTGGAGATGAAGACAACTTCATTTTCAGAATGTTGCTTATGTAGCCCCGACTCCTGCAAGGAACTGACAAACTCAAGTGTGCTTCTTGCATCGTATGAATCATGTCAACCTGGGTAGGTTACTTAGTTGCTCTGGGTTGACTCACTGTGGGTAACACCATCTAACAGTTGTGATGGTTACCTATGATGAGAACAACCAACATTTGTTAAGTGTACCATACATGTTAGGCATATTCTAGATGTTTTATATGCATAATCTCATTGAATTCTCACATATTACAGATGAAGGATCTGAAGAAAAGAAAGGGGTCAGAAGATTAAGATCACAACTTATAATCATTTGGGTGCTTATTCAACCTCAAACATTCAGACTCCAGAGCCTCTTTTATGTGTAACTACACTGCAGTTGCCTCTCTGGTGTGAACTTCTCAACTCTGTTCCATACACTGAGCACTCAATAAACCCTATATCATAACTATAAGCAATCACCAGAATTTATAGATGTTGACAAGTTTCAGGAGCTAAATTAGCTGCTTTAGCACATTAGAACAATTTAATTCTCATTTTCATATGTGGAAACTGAGACCCAAATAGGTTTAATTGCCTGTCCAAGGTCATGCAGGACCAAGTCAAGCTAGGATTTTAACTAAGGAATCCGGGTCCAGAAACACGATCATAGCTATATCACTCTACCAGAACGCTCATCCATGAGACATCCTCCTAAGCTATTCATCAGTAGTCCCACTCAGCACAGAAAGTGGAAAGTGGAATCACATGCTTTCCCCTTTTCTATTGAGTAACCCGCCCCCCTGAGTTCCTGTGAATCAATGGAAAATGGCAGGGTCTCTGCAGGAAACCCAACCCTTGGGAGGAGCCTGGGGGCATTAAGGAGACACCCATCTGTCTTTTCTAAGCTCATATAAACTCTCAAAAGACTCCTGGCTTAGTAAACAATCTCTGCTCTGCTGAAAACACCTGGACAGTGTGGGAATTATTTGGAGCACAAGCCTAGGACATGAAAGAACCACAGAGGAAAACTGGCTCAGCAATGGTGCCTGCAATAGCACAGGCACTCACTCCATCAATGGATGGGTGATGAGAGGAAATGGATGAATGGGTTTGGCTAACTAAACAGCATTGATAGTAATAGCTGATACTCAAAGAATGTTTACCATGCTCAATGATTAGAACCCCCTTGCTAAATGCTGTGTATTCATCACCTCTTATAATCCTCCCCAGAAATCCTAGAAGTTCATTTTACTAATTGCCCATTTTACAGATCCAAACATTAAGGACTGGCAAGGTAAAGCATTATAACTTGCCCAAAGTCACACATGTAATAAGGAATGAAGGGAGTCTGACTCAATAACCAGGATTTTTAGGGCTAGCTGTTCACCAGCTAACCCTGGGTGCTGGAAACCGAACATTGAGACATTGGAAGTTAAATGTGAAAAGGGAATCCGGAAGGCTGGTCAACCTTAATCGCTCTGAATGGTCAGAGCCATTCACTCATTGTTTAGTTGAGACATTGGTAGTTAAAGCAACCCTCACCTGTTAATCATATGTAAATTTTTGCTGATTGTCTATTGGAATTTCCAGCCTAAAGGATATGGATATATCTTAGAACCTCAATAAAAGGGATAGCAAGGCCAGAGCAGTGTCAGTCCTCCCCCTAGAGGTGGACTCCCGCCTGGCCCCCCATTTACCCAAATTAACTCTTTTCCAGTCTCTTTTCATTTTGATTTCGGCCTTCTCTAGAAACGGGACCTAAACGGGAACTCTGAAACACGTAAACACGTGGGATGTGACAAGGGATTCCACACCTGGGCACTGTCAAATCACACTAAATTAGCCTGAAGGGAAAATCCACCTTTACCAGTAAAGCATTAGAGGTGTAAATAGATGGTCTTCATAGTGAAGTGAAGTGCACTAGGAAACCCAAAGAGGGGAGCAGAGATCATGTTCAATATCAAGAATAAACTACGCTCTTCGGTTCTCACTCTCTTTCTCCCTCAAATTTAGCCAAATATAGCATAAGAAGATGTTATTGCTTGAGGAATAGTTCCGGTAATTACAATATAGGGAGGCAAAGAGGAAAATAAGCAAATCACTGTCATTGATTATTTACTATGAACCATGTCCTCTTATTCACCTTTTGTATAAACCCTTGGACACCAGAATTCTTCTCTTCATCTATATATAAAAGGCTAAGCGACCATATGAGTGGCCCATACTTATGATGCACACTGACCACCAGGGGGCAGACGCTTAATGCAGGAGCTGCCGGGCTGTGGAGACTTGGCAGCAGCGATTCTCTGGTGAGGCACCCGGAACCAGAGAGGAGGGAGCCCAATTCTGAGGTGCGTCACTTGAGAACTGCCCTCTTGCAATCGGGGACCCCTCAGGGGATGTGGGAGAGCCAGTTTCAGCCCAATCCCTGCAGGTCAGGCCAAGGGATACCACCTGCCGGAGGGACACTGCTCACTCCACAGACGCCCTTCAAGCCTAGATGCAGCCCCAGGTGTGCAGCTAGGGAGGGACCATGGGAGGTTGGCTCCCAGGCTTATCTGACCATCTCGCTCAGCCCCTCCCTGCTGGCCACCTTCTAATTAATTTCCTTTCAATGTGCACGAATCCGTGCACCAGGGCACTACTTAGCATATAAGGAAGGTAAGGCTCAGAGAAGTTAAGAACATGGCACAGCTGATGAAACGCATTGCCCAATCTATGTGTTTTTTTCACACCTCCAAGCCTGTGATGTTAATATTGTGCTTGTTGTAAATGAAGCAATATGTACTTAAGAGAATCACCACCATATTCACAGATTCAACCTATCATTCTATTTTTTATCTAATAATATTTATATCTAATAAATTCTGTAGGACAAGTATTCTTTCCTGTGCCTTTTATTTTTAATGAAACAATTGTGCCATCACCCTGGGCTTGATTTTCCTGTAATATAACCACTTGCTATTATTTATATGAATATGTTTGTATAGTAATTGACTATCTCTGGAATGAAAGCACAAAAATAGTAACAAAGGAACCTCTTGGGGATAGAACTGAGATGCTGGGGAGGGAGTGGAAGGAGGCATTTCACAGTAAACCTTATATTAATTGTATGTTTGCATTGAGTACTGCATACATGTAATATTCTAAAAATGAATTATTCTGTATCAAAATAGCATAATGTTTTCTTTGCAAGTTTTATAACAGTGGTTTCCAGACTTGCAATGTGGCCACAGTGGAGAATATTGACTTCCAAATGAGTTAACCCATAAAGAATCAAGTGTGACAGCTGTAAGAAGGAGCTATGTTAATGGAAAGTTTAGGTTTACATAGATACCCCCCTCGGTACCATACTGAGATTTTGTAGCAGACCAGACACATTTTACTGTAGAGAAAAGAAAAATGGTATATGTCTACATCTATATGTACATATCTATATCTGTATGTAAATGTCTGTATCTTTCTATCTCAGATTTAAAAGAGAAGCTAGGTTTTTTCCCCTTACACTATGGAGAAAAAGAAGGTATCAGAAATGTGTTACATGCTCTTTGACTTTTTATTTATAATAATGCCAAAGATCATGCAGGTATATTGAAAGAGAGATGCTGGGCATAGCAGTTAAGTTGTGTCAAACATATGTTGAAATGTTTTTCGCCACTTTTTCTCATCTGTACTATGAGAAAGATCCAGCTTACACTTCTTTTCATTAGCGTCTGCAGCCCACGCTGAAGAGGGCTGACATTTGACCCCTGGAAGTAGGAAATAACATGGAACGAGGGCATGCCAAGTCAGTGACACCTCTTCCCAGCAGTAGTGACAGCCAAGCTGTGGGTCAGACCCTGGGGCTCCCAGGCAGAAGAGAACCACACATCACTCTTAAAGGAAGGAGACTGAAGGTCTTAACCTCTTCTGTCTCTTCCATTTTAAATACATTCATTGAGGACTAGAAAATGGACAGAACTTCAAGTCATGTTTGAGTTCAATATTTCTGGGTTCTCCCCTTTTCTGAGATGATGTGCTCAGAAAATGGCATTAAAAAAAAAGCCATTTCTGCCCCCTTTCTTAATTTCTCATAGATTAGGGGATATCATGACTCAATCCTTGAAAATGAATAGTTAAGTGATGCCGTGTGGTGGATGAGTAGGCACCCATTGGAAAAAAAACAAAAAACAAACATGGCAGATGTATACTGACTGTCTACAGAAAGTTCCCCCAAGAATGGTTGTAAATATACAAGATGTAGTTACTGCAGTTATATATGTAGAGAAAATTAACAGGAAGAAAATTTATAATTTTCATTGTAATTCTTCCTTTCCCTATAAAGTACCTGTTTGTGGGTTATTTTTATATTTAAAAAGCAGTAGAATTTATTTTGGCAGTAAGATCATGGGAACATTTTTCACTAATTTACTTTATTTTATTAAAATATTGAGCAAAAAAATAATTAAGTATATACTCCCTTAAATCACCCAAAACTCCACTCTTGCTCTCTGCTCTATGTCCTTTGTCCTAAACTCATGTTTTATAATCACATGTTTAAACATTGGGTTTAATAGCAGGAATCAAATTGAGCTCCTTGAGGCATAAGTTTAGGCCCATCCTCTGGATATCCTCATCTTTTTATCCATCCATCCATCCATCCATCCATCCATCCATCCATCCATCCACCTACCTACCCATCTACCCAACCATCAACCCATCCACCTATCTGTCCACCCACTCATTCATCTATCCATCCATCCATCTATTTCAAAGTCACTCATTGAAAATATTTGCTGTGCACCTCATATGAGCCAGGCACACTTCTATGTCATGGGGAAACAACGGTAAATAACTCACTGACTTGGCATAAAAATAACCTCTTTACTCCAATGAGGCAAGCACCATAATAGAGTTGATCATGGGATGTGCCTTAGTCATATGTGGGTCAAGGAAGACTTTGAGAGCAATGCCATTAATAAGAGTCAAAAGGTGGAATCCACCCAACTGTCCATCAACAGATGAATAAACAAAATTATGACACAGGCTGCAATAGAGATGAACTTTGAAGACATTATGCTGAGCAAAATAAGCCAATCACAAAAGGACAAATCATGTATAATTCCACTAATACTAGTACAAGGTACTTGGATTAATCAAATTCATAGATACAGGAAGTGGGATGGTGATTGCCAGGAGCTGGGCAGAAGGGGAAATGGGAAGTTAATGTTAAATGAATATAGAGTGTCATATTTTTGCAAGGTAAAAAATCCTGGAGATAGTTGGTGGTGATGGTTGCAAAAGATTGTGAATATACTTAATACCACTGAACTGTACACTTAAAAATAGTTAAAATGGTAAATTGTATGTTTATTATTGGTTCATTCATTATAAGAATTATAGCACCATAATGTAAGATATTAACAATTAGCAATATTAACAAAAATATTAACTGGAGTAAGGGTATATGGGAACTCTACTATATTTGCAACTTTTTTGTAAATCTAAAACTATTCCAGCCCTGGCTGGGTAGCTCAGTTGATTAGAGCATCATCTCAATATGCCAAGGTTGGGGGTTTAATGGTTTGATGCCCTGTCAGCAGGGCGCATTTGAGAATCAATGAATGCATAAATAAGCAAAACAACAACTCTCTCTCTCTCTCAAATAAAAAATAAATAAAAAATAAAACTATTTCAAAATAGTCTTTACTTAAAATAAACTGCTACCTGGAGGAAGTTACATCTAAACTGAGTTGTGAAGGATGAACCGGGGTTGCCCAAAGACATGGTCAACATCCTACTGCCATGGCACCTGTACCTGACAAAATCATTTCAGGCAAGGGAAGCTCATATGCTAAGGTCAAGAGTGAGACTAGCATAGCCTGTTGGGCTCAGGAACTGAAAACTATTCAATCTGGCTGAGACCCTGCTGCTAAGGCCCCCAATTCCCGAGTTAGGGAATTTGGTTGGGACCGTGTGACTCTAGCAGCATCCCCACCCTTCCCTGTGGCCTGAGGAAGAAGAGTGAGGACCAGCGCACCTCTCCCATCCCTGTTCAGAGGCTGGCCTGGCAGCACGTGCCACAGTTTACAACAACTCATCTTTGGGAGACTTTACAGTACCCCGTGCACACGCTTATCATCTGACCTTTTTCCTGCCAAACAAGTTCCTCAGATCCCTCAATGGCTCACACTGAGACCTACATCACACACCGAGATGGAAGCTCCCAGGAGTATCAATGTTAACAACTCGATAGAGAAATAGAAGGAAAGAAACTCCAGTGTGCTATTTGCAAGTTGTCCTGTGAAAAACACCATCCCGGAGTGAGCAGTGTGGTGAGCACAAGCAGCAGCCTGAGTTTATCTCCCTAACAGCTTGACACAGTGTCAACAATCTAATCAGGACCCACGCAGGGGAGAAGAATTTATTGTTTTAATTATAATCTAAAGCACAGTCTTATTTTTTGATAAGGCGCCAAGGCACGCGCTCTTTGGGGGGCTCCTGAAGGGAAAGGTCGGGCGGGTGTGCAGAGCATTGTCTCTCTCCCCTTGCAGCTCTTTTGATCCTGTGCACCGAGCAATTTTGCTGTGGAGATTTAATCCCAGGGTTTTCATACACAGCTTGTTACCTTCTTGCCAGCTCAACCAAGTTCTGTGATGCTTGCTTATTTGCAAGCGGCTAAGCTGATTCTGTTCTCAGAAGCTCAGCAGCTAACAAGCCAGAATTAGGCATTTTCCTCCTGCTTCGCTTGCTGTGAATATATTGGATTCAGCTAAAGGTTTTCCCTCTTAGCAATAACCTGTTATCCAAAATGTACAAATTATGGACATCCAAGTCAAGTTCAATGACCGGAGTTCTTGGGCTGCATCAGATCAGGCTCATTACTTTGGCTATAGTTTGAGCTCTCAGGAAACAAAGGAGGACTCTTTGGAGACTAGAGTCAGGCAGGGCAGTCCTGGTTTCCAAAGGGAGGCAGTGGGTGTGGGGAGGAGGCTGCCTGGGCACATGGGAAGGGCAGGCAGACTCCAGTTCATAGATCTGCTTCTCTGTAGGTACGCAACCTCGTTAAATCCTCAGACACCCTAACAAGGTCACTCGTATTATCACATCACATTTTTACTGTTGAATTACCTTGCCCAAGGTCCCATCGCCAGTAAATGACAGAGCTGGGATTTGAACCAGTGTTTATTTCATTCCAAAAATCCATGTTCTAAGCCATTATATTATACTGCCTTCTGTAATATCCTAGTGGTTGAATGTCCTCTCTGGGCATTCGGGTTTTTCAGACACTAGCGGTTGTTACGTTCCATCGACCTCTTCATTCAAAGTGATGCCTTTAAGAAAGCACTGGAAGGCAGACACAAAATCGCCAGGGTCAAGGGTTGACCTTGGAGATCACCAAACCTATGAGACTTGGGGTGTATGAAGTCCCCTCCAGTGGTGGTACCAGGCTTCTGTCTGCCTTTAGCATTTGTTCATACATCATGGTGGCCTAGCAGGTCCTGGGAGGTCATTAGAAAGGTCTCCTGGCCTTCTAATTGTGCCTAAGTTAGAGTTCTTCTTCGAGAACTAAAGGGCTTGAAGAAGTCTAATTTCCTCTCTAGGAGACACTTATTGCAGTCGCCTCTGTTAGACTTCTGCTGCTTCTCTTTCATATCACAATTTTAAATGATCTACAAGGTTATTTGCATTGTTTGCTACGTAGGTTGAAGCTACACAGAAACCTGATCTATCTCGTTCACCTCTGTTTTCCCAGTGTCCCCGGAGCATGGTGGTTGCTTTGTAAATGATTAAGTGGGTCACTTCTGCAGCTGAAGTGCCGGTTGCTCCAGCCCTGCCTGAGTGGACATGCATCTCGCCATCCTGGTCTCTCCCTGCTTCAGCCTGTCCTCGCTCCTTTGGAAGTGTAGTGTCCCCAAATGAACACTCTGTGTACAATCAGACTGGCTCAGCATCATGACACAGCTCCCTGGATTGAGAACCTTCACTCATGCAATTTGTTGATGCTTGACTCGCATCATCTAACCACTCACACAGATAAGTCTCACTGTCCTCCTTTTACAGATGTGAACACTGAGGTTCAGAAAGCAGCGTGCCTCGTTGAGGATGCACAGCTAGTGTGTGCAGAGCTGGGAGCCAAAGCAGTGATTCTTCCCCAGTAATCCAGGCCCTATCTTCTTTGTGAGGCTCAGAAGAAAGCAAAACAGACTGGGGGTTAAAGCAAACCTCACATCCAGGTCCCCCTACCTGCCTTAGGACTGGTAGCATTACTGGTAGCTTGGAGTGACTTTCCTTAAACCAAGCCCCTCTTGTCTTATCCATAAAATGTTAACATTGTTGCCTGCCTCACAGGAATGCATGTGAATTAAATGAGATAATGCAGTTAGAAGGGTGAGCCTGGCACAAAATAAGCATTCACTTAATTTAGCCTTGATTATCATTATTGGATCGCATAGGTCTGATAAAGCAAAAAAAGCGATGGGCATTATTTCCATACCAGCACTGCAGAGTGGAGCTATTAGGGCTTTTGTTCTATAAATCCTACTTTTATTAGATGCAAATTACAGCCTTGCTACCTTTTTGGCAGTTTGATTCTATTCCTGACCCAGACAGTCTTCACTGTAGACGAAAACGGAGTCTTCTGCCCCGTGCTCAGCCCCAGGGATGGCTAAGCCTGGAGAAAGTCCCTGAGCAGATTTACTCCGACCTAAGCTCAGGATCAGAAAACGGAGCTGATGCATTTTCTGCTTAAAATTGGAACCATGCGATTCGTTAGATGTCTGCTTCCTCTTATATAGTCTGTCATTTTTAAAAAATAACAAAACTGTTTAGTTGAGCACCCAGAGGTGCTTCTGTTGAGCAAGCGGATAAATGTATGGACAGGGAACAGGTGACATTAAACACTCTCCATCTGTGATGCTAACACCTCCTTGCAGGTAAGAGCTGCCTGGGTTACCTGGTTGCAAATGCACATCCCTGCAGCTCAGCATCGGCGATTCTGATTCATCAGCCTGAGGAGGGACTCGTGAATCTGCATTTAATCAGTGCTCCTCCCAAGTGACTCAGAAGCAGGTGGATCCCGGGGCTTGCTTTGAGAATCCAACAATTGAACTGGCTTTATAAAGGCAGACAGAATATTCCTGAGGAATCTTGGAAGCAGTTCAATATAATCATCATTATTATTATTGTCTTATTTTCCTGAGTTAACACAAGTACTGATGGACTGTGCTTGCCACGAAGCTGGGGACAGAAGAGGCACTAATTTATGCACAAGACTTATTACAGGAAAGTAGAGATAATGGCATTATTCAGAAGTCATTCCACAAACATCTATGAAGCTTACTGTGTGCTTGTCCTCAGGGGAGTCACTGACCAAGACAGGCAAGGTCACTGCCCCCTTGGAGCTTACAGACACATAGATCACACCCCACACATAAAAACATAATTCATTGCAGATTGTTATGAGTTTGTACTTCAATTAGGGTTGGCAGAGGAGAATTCTCTGGGGATATGACCTCTCGACTAAGAGTTGGTGGAAAAGATTGAGCTAGGTCTGTGAAGACTGTCAAAGGAAGAACTCCAGGCAGAAGGAAAACTAGGGAAAGACCCTGAGGTAGGGAAGGGTTTCAGTTTCTCAAGAAACTAAAAAGAAACCTCTGTGGCTATAGCTTAGTGGATGCCTGATCATGAACATTCTAGTCTAAAGCAATCCAAAACGGTGGAAGAGAGAAGACACAGGATGCATTTTGGGGACCAAATTAAGAGGGAGGAGAAGAGAAGACATTATAGATATTGCCTCACTTAACAGAAGGATAAATAGGGATTCTTAAGAATAGTTTTAGCATCCCCTAAGTATACATATCCCTGAAAGCAGGTGAGAAGGCCCTTGCTATCCCAAATGCCATCCCACCATTCTGGCATTCAAAAGCCTCCTGGTCCACGTGTTAGAGGTGGCCATAATCTTGCGGTGGCCTGTCTTACCTGATCTTCAATGTTACTATTTACCAGTGACCTTCCTTTGAAAAAGAAGAGTCAGTGTCCAGTCATTTCACTGCATTTCTGGGCATGACTGGGTCACCTCACAGACTCCTACTGCGGGAGCTCCAGGTGCTAGAGGTGAGCATGTTTGAGAAGGAGGCATTTTAAAAACTGGAAGGAGCAAGGCTGGGGAGAGAATGTGGAGCTGCTCAGGGCTGTCTCACCCAGACTTTACTGTGACTAGTGCACATGCCCAGCTGGATGCCTGTATAACATACACTGGCATCTGCCCAACATACACATGGCCTGCTTCAAGATGGTTGACCAGATGCCTAAAATGTCCACCATTATAAGTATTTGCACAGGTGCACATATAGTAACAATTCATTGAGCACCAACCACAGATCTTGGACTGAGATACTTGATGAATAATGGAGTTAGAGCCCCGTAGGTTCAGGAAGAGAGTGGTAATAGACAAGTGAGCAGGTCATAGTAGGGAGCATGGAGGAGAAGTGGCTTGGGGCAGGGCAATGTAAGGATTAAGGGCCTGTTTTTCCTAGGTAAAATCGGAGTTCCACAGTTAACCTTCTGAGCAACCCAGAAAAAGATGCCAATGTGTTCTGTGTCTTGGCTTCTTTTTTAATATATAAAATGAGAAGAGTAACAGTCCCTACTTTGTTGCGTTGTAATGGAGAATAAATGGGACACTTAACTTAAGGGACCTATCCCAGTCTCCAAATTCAAGTTCAACATCAGCCAACTCTTGCCAACTCTTACTAATATCATGTTATTGCTGGGATATACCAGTTGTGTAAGCTGCTATTGGCTAACTAAACAGCAAGTAACATTCTAGCTGACAAAAACCTCAATATTTCACTCATCTTCTGACAACCAAGCCCTTCAAGGAAGTTGAGTATCTCCCCAATTCCAAGGGCATAAATCTGCATTGTCCCAAATGATTGCTCAGGTACCAGCAGCATCTGCATCACCTGGGAACGCAGACATTCAGAATTGAGGTCCAACCCAGACCTACTGAATCAGAAATTCTGGGAGTTCCTCAAGGTCTCCAGGGGTTCTGAAGCATATTCAAGTGTGCGAATTACTGCCCTAAGTCAGTCTTGTATGTCTCATTTCTTTTGCTAAAGTGATTACAACAAAATAGGCCAATAAGATGTCCGTACAAAGTCTTTGGGAGAGGTAAATGGGCTGCTAGGGAGTTTTTCCTAAGAAGGAAAACCCAAAGGGACATTTCCTGTTCATTTTTCTGAGTGTTGTCATCTTTGCATGATGTCTGGAGCGGTGGCAGCTATCTTGGGAACAGGAAGAATGACAGCATAAGAGGATAAGCAAACACAAGAAGAATGGCAGGATGGCAGGGCAGACATATAGAAAAACCCTGAACACTTACTGATGTTATTGAATTGCTAAATTATCCAAATTAGCTAGTCCTAGCATTGCCCCACCTCTGAATTTTTAAGTGAGATCATAGGTGTCCTTCTTATTTAAGCTATTTTCTGTTCAGTTTTCAATTACATGCTGCCAAAAGGATCCAACCAATACACCACTTAACACAATTCCTGTCTTTAATGAGTTGTCAGTAGAAAAAGTCATTCAGTGGTTTTATAAAAGTAATCATTAATGTGTGTGTATTGTCACCTGTAAGAGTTCAAAAGGAGATGGACTAGAATAGAAAATAAGCCCCCAAACTATGCTTGTTATACACAGATGGGCAAAAGTAAGTGCACTGTACCACTGTGACATTCTTTTGAATCAATAATGCTATTGTGATGATCATAAACTGCATGTCTTTTTCCATAGGACAAACTGTAAACCTACTTTTGCCCACCCCTGTATTTTCCAAATCATTGCATTTGGGAAAGATTTTTTTCTGTGTGCTATTTCCAGGTGCAAGCAATAATTTGGAGTGCCAAAATATTGCAGTTTCTAGGCCATTTCCATGATTCACGGACACAACACGGTAGAATATTTGAAACCAGAGCTGTCCCCTCGAATCCAAACTGAATGGCTGCCATTTCAATAACTTTTCCAATTAACAGCTGAAATTCTAAATGGTTCCACAAGCTAAATGCAATGCTTTAATCTGGCAACATAAAATGCACAATAATCAGTGGCTTGGCTTTTATATATTCATCCACTCCAACAGGTCTTTGGAGATTCTTACTTCAACCATAATATTCAACTTGCCAGAAAGGGAAGGGAGAACGGAGCAAATATATTTTTGCACAAAATGGTAAGTACAAGGCAATGGCTCATACCAAGGGAAGCAAAAAGATCTCTGGACTTGCTTCAGAAAGTTTGTCTCAAAGTATAATAATTATTGGTGCCCATCCCAAAATCCAAGGTCTAGAAAGCATAGGTCATTATTGACCTTAAAAGGCCAAATCCATCCATTCATATCTCCATCTATCCATCCATCACCCATCCATTCATTCATCTACCCATCCATCCACCCATATCCTCATCCATCCATCCATCCATCCATCCATCCATCCATCCATCCATGCAACATTGTTTAAATCATTCAACAAATACAATGTATTGAATAAATGCCTACTATGTGACAGGAATTCCAAGGATATAGACTAAAATACCTACCCTCAAGGAGCTTACATAGTGGTGGCAAGAGACAGACACAAACAAAAATAAAATAAAACATAGTGTGTCAGATGGTTATAAGTGATATGGCAGATACACATGGGAGTGAGGAGGGGTCTAATGTTAATGGAGGAGTCAGTGTAGTCTCACCTGAACAGATGACATAGGAGTGAAGCTCAGAGGGAGTTCAAAATATGAACCTGAAAGAAGACACTCTCTGTGCTTCTCAGAAGATTAGCAGGGCAAGATTAGGGAAATATATGTACCAGGACATGATGGGGAAGTGAGCAGCTGAGCACTGAGTGAACTGGACCAGTGGCACAGGAGATCCCAGGGGAAGGTGGCAAGCAGGATAATTCAAACATTCCTGCATTCATGCAACAGTTACAGGCAGATTCTGAGGATGAACGAGGGTGAAAAAGACATAGGTCTGGCGGAAGAGACTTGGGCACACCGGAGAGGAAAGTACAGTAAGTTAGCGAGCACTTAGAAGAGAGACATGTTCTCATCTGAAGAGTTCATCGGAGGGTATATTCCTAGAGAAGTGATGTCCGAGACAAAGAAGATTAAATAGAAGAGCCAGTCAGGAACCCAGACGGGGCTTGGGGGTTGCAGCATCCCAGGCAGAGGAAATAGCAGGTGCACATGTCCTGTGGCAAAAAGATCATGATTATCGCAGAGACTAAGGTATATCTGCTTGGATGGCCATGAGAATGTTGAAAGAGTGGGTGATGGGGCCACTGGATCAGAGCAAAGATGTTGATCTTAACCACTGGACAGTTTTGATTTTTAGGAAGATCATTTTGGCTGCTAGGCGGGAAGCCATGTACTCATAAGAAGAACCATCTTGACTGCAGCTAAGAAGAGAGAATGCATTCGGATTTCCATGGGAAGGCTGGGAAGGTCTCTATTTGCTGAAGTATGAGAGCAACACCTCACAAAGAATGTCATGATCAAAAACGGGTTGACGGTGAAGAAACAGAGGCCCAGAGAGTTCCCAGGACTTCCTCAAGGTCATATCATCAGGAAATCTGCCATCTTCCCATTTAATTAAACACGAGGGAAGACTACAAGGTGGGGCATATTTATACTAGTATATGAATACATGTGTGTGTGAGTGGGTGTGTGAGTGCGTGTATGAGTGTGTGTGAATGTGTGTGTGTGTGTGTGTGTGTGTGTTAGACTCTTGCAATGCTAATGCCATGGAAATGAGATTGACAAGCAAACTCTATTTTGAAATTGTCATTTTGGAACGAAGAACTATTGTTCACCATTGTCAAGAGGCCCATTGCCCAGGATACCACCCTGAAGATAGCCTTTGCTATCCCATAAGTCAATTGTCTATTGCTTGACCTCTTGGATATACAAAGGTATTGCTTGTGTGCGAGGCATCACTGTTTGAATTATAAGAAGACATACCTTCCCAGCGGATGAATTCCCAAAAGATGCCCCTCCCACCAGGCTGATGTAGCCCCGCACCAGGATGTGGGCGGCTATATCTACGGGCCCCCTTGGGCGGAGTGCCACCAGAGGCAGTGGCCCTAGGGACACCATCACACTCAGTAAGGTGGGCATCCCTGGCTTGACCATCCAGGGGTGCCAAGGCAAGCAAAGGAGAAGAATTGCATGTTTAGATGTGTTCTCCCAGCCGCAATACCCGCTTGCTTGCAAATCTTAAAATCAATTTGGAAATTACTGCTCAGAGCAGATGACACAAAGATTTTGTTACATCAAACAGGATAAAGCACAGAGGGGCTCACGCCCTTGGCGAATGATGCTGGGAGTTGCTATGCATGTCATGTCGAGTGTTTACAGCTTTTCAGCTGAGTATTTAGTGTTTACTTTGGAATTAATCCAGGCCCATAAAACAAGTGATATATCAACACAGCAGAGGTACTTGAGCAACTATACATTAAAAGGTGATTCACTTCACAACGAGAATCCACCCACAGCCTGGAGACTGAAGCAGGCACCTTCCATGTTTCCTTAAGAGAGGCCTTTCTCTGGCATAAAATATTGAGGGGAGCTAATGTAGGGGAGATGATAAAAGCACAGATTTTGTATTTAGATCACCCCTGCAGAGAGCTCTTCTCTTGCCCCTGAGTCAGGACCAGGTACATAGCATCCAGGACCAAAGCAAAAGGACATTATGGGGCCCCTTGCCTGATTCAAAATGTATTAAGAATATACAAATTCTTTGAATTATTAAGAATAATTCAAATATAATTAACAATTTCAAGCAGAGCATTAGACCACATCTGCAGCCCTTTAAGTACAAGAACCTGTGTGACTATATGGGGCACATACCCAGGAAGCAAGTCCGGCCCTTCATAAAAAAGAGTGAACTTGACATTTCCCAAATGGGAATGCTAATAGGATTGACTTAATAGGGTTGTTGTAAGAATCAAAGTAGAGAATGAATCTTAGACTCCACACTGAGCAATCATCTCAATGATGTTAGTTATTACCCTTGATGAAAGACTGAATGAGATTTTTCATATCATTCCAACAAAATGTCCACATCTGTGTAAATATTTAATATTTCCTCACCAATAGCTCTGGGTTTTTTGTTTAATTATTACACAGAAAATAAAACATATTCCAAAGAACTGAGGAAGCTGCTGAAATGTGAGGCATCTGAAAATAAAGAGGGTAAAGTATTGGAGAAAAGCGTATTTGGGTGTTACAAAGGATACATATATCCATCCCAAAATCCAAGGTCTAGAAAGCAGAAGTTATTATTGACATTAAAAGGCCAAATATAACATATATATTTATGTATTTTAGCTAAAACCTAATTGTTTGATGAGGTGATGGGGCTCAGAAATTTCTAACCAAAATCTAATGTTCCTAATCCCAAGTATATGTTTAAAAGACACCTCCCCATTTCAATCAAAGACTGATGTGTTTGCTCCTTCTAGATCTTTAGCTCCCAAGTGGCAGGGACTACAACTGCCTTGTTCACTATCCTTGTGCCCAGAATCATACATGTCACATAATTAGTGACCATCAATAGCTGTGAAGTAAATGATTAAACCTATGTGCAAAACATGGGAAGATGGGCTTTATTATGGGGAAGGTAGTTGGTCCAATGGCTTGTTGGGAGAGGACCTGGACCATCACTCAATTACACTGTGGTCCCTGGTGTGACCATCCTTGTCTCTAGGACTTCCTTAGGACCAAAAAGGTCACAAGGAAGGTCAAAAGGAAGAGGAAATACAGATTGGCCATCACATGTGTTCATGGTAGAAACGTGTAGGACAAGAGATGGCTGGATTTAGGTTGAGTCAAAACCCACTCCTCTATCATCTCCTTTCTCAAAGCTCTATTCAAATGTTTCCTACTGCATACACAGAGCTCTGGATGGTATTTTGTCTTTTTTTAATTTCTAGATCCAACATGTCCATCTCAGACATCTCAGTGTAGCTTACTTTCATGCACCAATGCAGAGGGCACAATCCGAAAGGTGGCTTTAATTCACATTTCTACATGCATAGGCATTCTGCATTGTACCAATCCAACCTAATCATAGCATCCCAGGAAGAGGAAATAGCATGTGCAAATGTCATGTGGCAAAAATATAATAGCCTATCACACATACATGACCAGGAGATAGGGCAAGGGATTAAAACATGAGTATGACATAGAAATTTGGAAGACAACTTTCCAGTGGATATGATGCAAGTTTAGGAGACTCCAGCAAGATGCCGAACAAGACGGTCCATCCTGGGAGCAGTGGGTCTCCCTGTGTCCTTCACCAGCATTATTTCTATTGATCCTGAAGATCTTCCTCACTTGCCATGGGATGGTGTTTTTAGTCATGCTACCCTCACTGCCAAGACCCAACCCTTCCTCCACTCCTTCTTTGCCAGGATGACTTTTGTCTTTTTTTTTTTTTTTTAATTCAAGGGTATTTTTCTATTGATTTTTAGAGAGAATGGAAAGGAAGGGGAGAGACACAGAGAAAAAAATCTATGTGAGAGAGACATATGACCGGGAGATAGGGCAAGGGATTGATTGGTTGCCTCTCACATGCGCCCCCACCAGGGATTAAACATGCCCTTAACTAAAGTAGAACTTGGGAACCCTTCAGTCTGCAAGCTGATGCTCTTATCCACTGAGCCAAACCAGCCAGGGCAACTTTTGTCTTTTGAAGACACTGTTCAGAGGATATCCAGGATCAGAAGGGATCTGCATGGCTAAAGACCCTCCTCTGTTTTATTTCATCAAAGCGCTTGACACTTACACCATCGGTTAATATGACTACCTCCTCATTAGCCTGTGAATTTCTCATAGGCAAATATGTTCTCTTGCCTGCTATGCATCTTAAGTGCCTTGACTAGTGCATACAGTGGATGCTTATAACATATGTATCAAACCTCATGCAGTTCTTGTTCAGCAAAGCAGCTTTTGCCTTCCTGAAGCTCCTTGCTGACTACATTATAAATTCAATAGTGGCTGGGGGCTGGCCTCAGTCCTAGAGCTATACTGCTTACTACCCTTCAGTAGGCCCTGATTCTTAGGGGAAAGTCATACTTCCTGATCGTGCACTGCAAGGCCCAGTATGGGCTGCCCCTGCGCACATGTCCTAATTGACTTAGGCCACTCTCCACCTCACCAACTCCACTCTTTCCAACTCTCAAACTCACCAACGTCCTTTCAACCACAGGCCCTTTGCACATGACATTCTCACTGCCGGAAATGTTAGTATCATCCCGCTTTAACTGCTGAATCTCTTCTCACCCTTTCTTGTCAACTCAAACATTAGTGCCTTCAGAAAGCCCTCTTTTGACCAACGCAATTGAAATGTGAAGCATGTCGCTATTGGAATTTCACATTTGTTTTTGTGATTATTTTATTCAGGCCTTTTTCTCCCACTGTACTGTAACATCCATGTAGTCCAATATTATACATCCGTTTGCTCACTTTTAGATCCTCAGCAATATGGAAAGTGTTCAATTCATTTCATTGCGTGAATAAAAAAAGAAATTGATCCACACTTTTCCACAGATAAGACCCCAGGGCTGAAACATTGACAATTTAGTGTGTGTGTGTGTGTGTGTGTGTGTGTGTGTGTGTGTGTCTGTGTGTGTGTTACTGTTAAGAGAGTAACAGGAATGACAAACATTTGCACCCCGATGCCAGAGAAGTGGAGTCTGAAGCAATTGGCCGTTCCAGGCAGAATGGGGACACGCAGGGCACTCCGTGTTCTTCTCGGATCTCAGTGTAGTTCCGATCACCTAGACACTAATGTGGGCCGATGCCTTCTCAAACGCTGTCTTTCCTGTGGAAATTGTCAGGCTCCATTGTTCCCCTAAATAGAATATTACTAAAGTGCTCTCACCAAGCCAGCTGGAAGGCCTGACATTTCATCCATATTTTTATTTATATACATATTTACAGCTGCCACCTGCCTGTAACTTGGCGGTGCCATAAAGCAGTGCTGTTCCCATTTCATTAGACTTTGACATTTTACAATAACTGCATGGCTTCCCATTCCTTAGTTTCCAATTGCTCTGCAGCCACTCTTGAATTATATTGCCTGGGTAATAGAATAGAAATCTTTCTCTGTGGTAGTATTAGCCTTTCTCTCTCTCTCTCTCTCTCTCTCTCTCTCTCTCTCTCTCTCTCTCTCTCTCTCTCTCTCTCTCTCTCCCCCACTCCATCTCATACCCAGATGGTACAAATTGTTGCTGGCACATGTAACAATTATAACACAGCTTCTGCTGCTTAAATGAACCCCCACAAAGCCCACCGAGTTAGATTAGATTAGGGAATTGGGAGGTGAGCAGGAGGGCTGGCCACTGGTCTCAGCTAAAGCTGGTGGCTATTTGGTCCTGCCTCCTCAAGAAAGAAAATAAATGCTTCCTTCCCCACAGTGGTGCTGGGAGCCCCTACCTCAGAAAGAACACAGCAAGGGAAGCCAGCAACTCAATGAAAGGCAGGGAGGTTTAATTGCAAAATGTTAGCATATAGTCCAACCTAAGAGAATATTTGCAGCTCACTCGGAATTTAAAAGCTTAATTCCACGAGCAAAAGGGAAGAAGGAGTCTAGGGATCTCCTTGGCCATTGCTCATAAATTAAACCGTTAAGCTGCGCTGTGCAGAGCTGAGCACTCGCAGGATGGTCTCCAGTATAAGACACATAGAAGATCCAGCCCACCCAAGTTAACTTCTCCACGGCCTCAGCTGCCAGGTGCAGAGAACAGGGCTGTCCCTCCTCTCCACTTCCCTAAAGAATTGCAGTCCAAAGAAATAACTTCCGCATTCACTGCAAGAAAGAAAGCATGCTGTCAAGATGTCCCCAGCAGCATTTGCACAGAATAAGTGTGTAACAAAAGCTATAGAACTGGGTGGTCCCACAACAAAGACCCTCTAGGAACCTGGTAGCCCGCACAGGTGTGGCACCCCACTCCCCAGGAAGCTGGCTGCTCTCCATACAGGATTCTCTTCCCTCCAGCGCCTTACCCCTCAGCCTGTCCTTCCTGGCAAGCCAGCGTCCTCCTTGTCGCCAGGGACTCTCAGCTGCCTCTGCATTTCTACTCAGGAGCGGAGCCCAGGCTTACCTCAGCAGAGCGGTGAGGGACGGTGGCCACTGCCTCTCTGATTCACATGGAGAGACCTCTCCACAGGCTGACCTTTGAGCTACCAAACTACTCTCTAGGTTCTTGCCCTGAACCTCACTTGCTCTTGCTCTCACACTGACTCCACCAGATGTCACCACCCCCAAGACCAGATCCCGGGATCCTATTGCTGTTGCCGTCTGCTTGGATCACCAGTCTCTCCCCTCAAAACCAGTCTACAGCACCAAGACCTAATCATTCCTATCCATGCCTGTCACCCTGTGGGCAATTCATAGATGCCAACCCTGCTCTTCTCACTTTAAATGCATGAGGAAAAGTGAAAAAGGGGAGGGCCGGGGCGTGAGCATTCCATTGC
The DNA here is from genome assembly GCF_951640355.1 of Cnephaeus nilssonii. Classification (NCBI taxonomy): domain Eukaryota; kingdom Metazoa; phylum Chordata; class Mammalia; order Chiroptera; family Vespertilionidae; genus Cnephaeus; species Cnephaeus nilssonii. The sequence goes on along the minus strand of NC_137073.1, from coordinate 19,290,949 downwards.
CAGACATCCCAGCAAGTCCCTTTTCACCATAAGAAACTCACCCAGCCTTTGCTATAGACTGAACATTTGTGTCTCCTTTCCCCAGATCAAATTTATATGTTGAAACCTAACCCCAGTGGGATGGTATGAGGAGCTGAGGAGCTGGGGCTTTGGGAGGTAATTAGCTCCAGAAGGTGGGGCCCTCAGGAATAGGATTAGTGCCCTTATGAGTGGGATCTCACAGGGCTCTCTTGCTCCCTCCTCCATGTGAGGACACAGTGAGAGAGAAGTAGCCTAGCTGCGAACCAGGGAGCAGGTCCTCACAGACACTGAATCTGCTGGCGCCTGGATCTGGCCTTCCCGGCCTCCAGGACTGTGAGAAATGCATCACTGTTGTTTATACGCCACCCAGTCTATGGTATCCTATTTCAGCAGCCGAACAGAATAAGCTGGCCTCCCTGGGCCACAGTTTCTTCATGTGCAACCTAAGGGGTTATGTCCAAGTACTTATGGACTTAACATCCTCAGGGGTGCACGGTTCATTCTCTATAGCCCTGCTCTGAACTTGCTCTCTATAATCCTCAGCTTTTCTTTATTATTTAGACTAGGTATCTTTTCTTCTCCTCCTCCTCCTCCTCTCTCCTCCTCCTCCTCCTTCTCCTCCTCCTCCTCCTCCTCCTCCTCCTCCTCCTCCTCCTCCTCCTCTTCCCCCTCCTCCTCCTACTCCTCCTTCTTCCTCTCTCTCTCTCTCTCTCTCTCTCTCTCTCTCTCTCTCTCTCTCTCCCTACATATTTTTTGGCAGTTCCCTCATGGTCCTCCAAACACAATAATCTTTGCTGTACATGTTTCCTCTTCCATCTTTCTCCCCGATCCCACATCAGCTACGAGGTAGACTGGGTCTGAAATCCATGGCCTATAGGCTCCGGTACACTGTGGTCCCCATTATCTTTCCACTGTGATGTTGGGGCCAAGGGGTAACTCTCCACTTCCCCCTCTTCTCATACCTCAGTAACTTTCCTCCTCCTATGTCCGAAACCCTTGTATTTCAGACCCAGCAGCTTAGATGTCATCAGAGCAAACCTCTTAAGCACCTCTCTTCGTGGCACAGAGGCCGTGTTCCCATGTGCTGTATGTAAAAAACTCCATCTTTCTCCCCAGCTAAATGCAACCATTCAGCAAAGTATCACGGAGAACCTACTACGGCCCAGCCACTGGGTATGGGAGCAACTCAGGCCTGAATGTATCAGAGTTAAGTCTCATGGGGGTGAGGGAAAGAGAAAGTGATCAACAAGTAAATAAACAAGCAGGAAAATTTAGGAGCACAGCAAAATGACAACACAGGGTCAGGGAGAGAGATCATGCTCAGGGAGCCACATCCTCTTCACAGGGGTATTTTAGTGAAATCTGGGAACTGGGCTCTCAGCTGAGGACAACTAAGAAGGGGCTCAGTCCTTGCAAGATCTGTGAGGCAAGTGAGAAAACAGCCAAAGCGCCCAGGCCCACAGGCAGCCTCCAGTGCGGGTGGGTCAGAGGGAGTGCAGAGGGTCCAGGAATATGCAGTTTATGAAAGTAAGCATTTTCCCAAGTGTAGAATGTCATGACTTCCATAATCCCGTCAACCTCTTCTGAGCTCTGAGCCAGCAAAGGAAGACAGAAGGGCGGGGCCCGCTAGAATGGTCTCCAAATTTCAGCGCCACTTGCCTTTTCTAAATCTGCAAATATTTTCTCCTTCAGGTTCATCTTGGATATCTTCCCAAATGTTTGGCTCAGGGCTCTCCTGGCTCAGGGCATTCTCCCAAATTGTATGGAAACCCTGAGGATTGGCAAACAGATCTCCCTTTCATTATCATATCCCTCCTTTTGTCTTCTGATCGATAGTTCATCCACCCCTTCCTTAGAACTCTCTCCACATCGCACATTCACAGCCTGCCCATCTGAGCTGTGGGAACACCCTTCCCACACATCTTAGTTCCCTTTCTTCAGCCCAGGAACTGACATCAAAAAGCATTCTGGAGTCTTTGAACATCTGGGAAAACAACCCATCTGCCCTTTTAGTCAACACTTTAAGCTTTTAATTGGTTCTATGTTCATCCATCTCTTTTCCCGGCCCTTCTCCCCCATGTATCACCTTTAATTGGTGTAGTTGGTTGAAGGTTATACTCCCCAAACTTCATATCCACCCAGAACCTTAGAGTGTGACCTTACTTAAAAGCAGGGTCTTTGTAGATATAATTAAGATGAGCTCATACAGGATTTGGGTGGGCTGTAGGCCCAATGATAGCACTCTTATTAGAAGGCTGTATGAAGATACAAACACAAAGAGAAGGAAGAAAGCCATGGATGATGGAGGCAGAGGTTGGAGCGAGGCAGCTGCAAGCCAAGGACACAGGATTGCCACCGACCACCGGAAGCTGGGGGAGAGGCTAGAACAGATTGTCTCTTAAGCCTCAGAGGGAACCAGCCCTGTCTTGATATCAGACTCCTCGCTTCCAGAACCCAGAGAGAACACATTTCCATTGGCTACTCTGTTGGTAGAGCCATGTTATGGCAGCCCTGGGAAATGAATCCAGGTGGCCACTGCACTCCTTTTATTTTCAGGTAAGTGCCCCATCTTAAGAGCAGCCTTTAGTGGCCCAGGAAAGCAGTGTTTTTCAAACTTTCTGCCTCAATGTCAGGGGTTGTGGGAGGTTCTTAAAAGTGCAAACCCTTGCCTCCCAGCCCCAGAGAATCTCATTCAGTAATTCTAACAGATCCAGGAACCTACTAGTATATGCTTACTAAGCTGCACGTCGGCCTCCTCCCTAGGTAATACTAATATAGGTGATAAGAGAAGATACACTGAGAAATCTGCTGTAAACTCAGTTAATTCAAGTACATTTCACTCCTACTTCTCCATGAGAAGCACTGTCTTGAACAATCGTATTTATCTCTCATTAGACTTGACTCTTAATCAATAATTAATTTTTAATATGAGAGGAGGGCAGTGATTAGTCCAACTGAGGCAGAGGCTCACAGACAGGAAAGGAAGGAGATCCAAGGTAGAGTCTGGAGCACACACAAGCTCATGATCAGTCATAAAATTACATTCGTTACCTTTGTTGGGGAACAGAGTTGGATAACGGGAAGGGGAGGGAGCTGTGTTTCCATGGCCACGCTTCACTTTGCACTGGCGACTGTATCTTTTCCTTAAAGGGGGATCCCAAGTTGACTAAGTCTCACATTTCATTAAAACCTAGATCCATTTCTGCTTGAAAAACACAAAAAGGTGAGTTTAGGCTAGCATGGGAGGATCTTGACTATTCAGAATGGAATTCTGACCTTTGTGGAGTTGATTCTGTGGGAGTGCCCCATGGGGAGCTACCAAGGTTCTAGTGAAATAGGGCAGAGCTCGACTGCCTGGGAAAGGATTCCTTTGGGAGACTGCTCACATTATGTCTGCACACTGCGTAGAGTATGTTTGACATGCAAAAATATCAATCTTATCTCCCCAATTCAATTATAGCTTAACTCTGGGCAGATGTGGGTACTTACTTAGTCCAGGTCATTCAGGGAGAACCTACTGAAAACCTTTGGTTATACTAGCAAAACATGGGCTCATTTGTTCCATGCCTGTTTAATTCATGAAACTAGAATCACACAATTGTCCAACCCAGAACAACTTGGATAAAGTGACTCCCAAATTTACAAATTCAATTGACAAGCAACTTAATCCCAGGGAGGATTAAGAAGGCCCTCTATCCTCTAAATTCACTTGGGTCTAGGGAGACACCAAGAATGGGCAAACACTTCCAGGAGAACTGATGGTTCCTGAGAGCCCCATTTGTCAATGACAATTCTGACTCCCTCTTTGCTGTTAATTAGTCATTTCACACAGCATCTTTGACAAGGAGTTAAGTCCCAGTTAACCCAGATTTCAGACAAGATGGAGTAGCAAAAGAGGAAAGTGGCTTTAGTCAGACCACAATCCAAACTGTTGGCGGAGCTGAGGTTAGAACCAAGAGAGTTCTGACCCCTGGGATGGGCTTGTTTAGTCAAGAAAAGGAATGATGTAGGGAGGAAAACTAAGCTCAACAGCTAACTAATGCAGTAGATTTAAATGGAAAATATCCACTACCCAATGGAAAGCATTCACTCAATGAATGTTTGTTAAGCCACTTTTATGAGTGAGGACTATGGTAAGTTGCCTCGTGGATATTTGTGGTTATAGACTAGGTACTTTGGGGCCCTCAATCTTTGGGCACCTTCAGAAGTTACCCCATGTGAAAGGACAGGGAAGAGAACAACAGTAGGAGGTCTCCTTGTAGTCTGAATTCTTAAGGGCCAGGAAGGAAATGTCCTCTGTATCCTGTGAAGGGCTTTCTGGGGATGAGCTTGCTGGGAAGAAGGTGATTTGCATTCTGAATCAGATGGCCACAGTCTCACTTGATTTATGGACCTGTCACTACTATATGATGCCGTATCAAATGCATTTTGAGAAGTTTATTTGATGAGCCTCTTCCAACTATCCAAAGCTTGTTCTAATTATGCAGATTTGGGGAAAATATTGTTATTCCTGCTTTCCTTTCCTGTAATGGAGCTGGTGCACAGGGAGATCAGGGACCCGTGGGCCTCCAAGTTAGTGAGAGAAGAGATTGGGGAGTTTTGTTACAGATAGGGTAAGATTATAGAGGACCAATCTACACTGAAGTACATGGGTTATCAATTTTCCTTCCACTGTTTACAATACCCATGCTAATATTGGTACTAACACTAATGTATTTCCTTTGTTTAATCCTTGTTAACTGCCCGATATAATGTGAGAGGAGGGCAATGCTTTTTGCAAGGGGCTATCCTTTCTCTCCCCAGCACATTCCTCAAGTCTAGCTACAGCATCCCCAATGGACAAGATAATATTTGTCCAGAGAGTAAAGAACTTTACTTGTTCCTATTCCTAAAAAAAAACAAAAAACCTTCCCAAGTCTGGCTAAGCAACAGAGTTTGAAAAGTTCTTCATATGACACACCAAGGCTATGAATTGGTTGAAACTCAGAACTCATGGTCAACTTTTATGGGTAAAAGTTGTGACGGGTTAACTTTATGTGTCAGCTTGACTGGCCATGGGATGCCCAGGTTAAACATTATTTCTGGGTGTGTTTGTGGTGGGTGTTACTGAATGAGATTAGTGTTTGAATCCATGGACTCAGTGATGTAGATTGACCTCCCAATATGGGTAAACAAAAACTGAATGTGTAGGCTCTGGGGAGGGAGGGCACATTTCCATGAGACTTAACACGGAAGAACTGCATACCTACAATCTGAAATAAACACCTGGCCAATGTTGGGTTAATATTATGTGACTCATCAGCGTTTTGCACATGTATGGTCTTGTTTGACTTAAATATATATGAACCCAACCCATGGAGGGTCTGAACAGAACAAAGAGCATAGTAAGGGAGGATCTGTCCCTGTCTGCCTGCGTGAACTGGGGGATCTCATCTCATCATCTGCCCTTGCCCTGGGACTCACATCATTGACTCCCCTAGTTCTCAGGCCTTCATACTTGAACTGGAATGACACCCCCAGCTTTCCTGGACTCCAACTGGCATATTTGAAGACTTTGGGACTTCTCCAACCTGTGAGCCAATCCCTTGTTTCATACAACACATAGAATCTTCTATCAGTTCTGTTTCTCTGGAGAACCCTGACTAGTGGCACTACTGACTTACTATCTATGCTCACTCCTTCAGATAAGAGTCATAAGTCCACTTTGGCCAATCAATACTTGGTGAGAGGTATTTTAGCAGAATATCTTCATTATTTGGAGTAGCTGCCTTTGATTTTCATTTTTCCTCAGGTCTTCAAGTCTCTGTTCCCAATATTGACACTGACATCCCTCATAGGAGCCCTATCTCTAGACTCTAGAATCTCTTATCTGCTTAAAACATTGACCCTGTCCCACCCCCCTGGGCTCTATACCAGCCAGACCACAACTACCTTCACAAGATCACCTTTTACAAGAAAGGTCAGATAACTGAATGTAAGCTCCTGTTCAGACTTAACATTGAACACCTGCTTACCTGTAATCTGGAATCATCACATCGAACGATATTGGTTTAGTATGATATGATTCAACAAGTGTTTTGCACATGTCTGGTCTTGTTTGACTTACATATCTATTAGCACATCTAACTTAATGCGACCACAGAATACAGCTCTATTCCCAGTAAACTGGAAGTATTCTCTTGAAGATAAATACGTATGGTTTTTTGTTTCAGAGAAAGGGTGCCTTAGGCAACAAAAGAATATGAAAACAGCAGAATCTTATTGCAAGGAGTTGGAGACCAACATTTTCACTCCAAGCACATCGCTGAGTAGTTGTAAGGCCTTCACCAAGTCCATTCACCTCTCTGCACATCAGCTTCCTTATTTATACTAGTAAAATAGGGTAATAGATCTCTCCTGGCTAATTCTCAGTTTTCAGTTTTGGAGAGATTTAAATAAGACTCCACAGAAGTCATATCCAGGAATAGATTGCATATTTTGTAACACTTAAACTTTATTAACTAAGTGGCTTAGAAAATAAGTGAACAGAGCCACAGAAATATAAGATTAAGGTATCTATTATACAATCCAGTTGTTGGATTTTATGCCTGGCAAAATGCAAGGGCCTTCCACCTACCAGACAAATGCTGAACTGAAACCTTATGGGGAGAAGAAAAGGAAAGGAGGGAAAAAAAGCTCTTGAAGCCAGAGCTTATTAAATCAATTACATGATTAATGTGAAAGAGAGTGTGTGAGCTGGAAGAAGGAGGGGGCAGTCGTTCACTCAGCACAGAAAAGGCTGCTGATCTAGCATTTTCTGTAACCTAAGCCACCAAGAAAATAGCCTCTTGGTGGATGAATCAAACTGGAGAAATATATTTGTTGGTAGGTTTTCATATTAAAAATAAAAGGTGGTTGTATATGAAATCTATTGGATCACTCAATCCCAGAATTGACATACATTAGAAACATTAGCAACATCTCCGTATAAATCAAGAATGACATTTATCCTTGGTCAGACTTTTCTCATGCAACAGAAGGATAAGGCTTGTGATTTTGATAGAAATGGGGCTGCCCAAAAGGAAAAAGGATGCTAATTAAAGTGTTTGATGGAGTTTTCTTCCCAGCACTCCATAGGAGAAGTGTGCAAATCCCCAAGATGAGTTGAGTTCCACAAAAGATCATTAGTGGGAATAGGCAATGACTCAAGTCATCTACTTGATGGAGTCTGAAGATGAATACTTCTTGGAGGCCACAGGCCAGGTCCAGAATCAGAAAGACACAAATCATTCAGCCACCCTGACCAAATGAGCTGATGTGGTGGGTGACGATGGAGGGCTGAGGCCGGGGTTTCTATTAGCAACCAGTTCTTTGACGTTCTGGTTGACAAGATGGACAACCATCCACACCCTCGTAAAAGATTCATGACCCAACTTTGCACTCTCTACTGCTTGCTTTCTCATAAAACCAGTGCAAATCCTATCAAAAATTTAGCAGAATCCCTGCCTCATCTGTTTAGGCCTGAAGCTGGTTGCAGGGACAACTCATTAGGGACAGGCTCATTAAAACCAGCCCTTGGGCGAAAGCAGTTTGCGGGCCTGCTCATTTTTATTCACTCTCACCTCCCTGCTCAACCTCCCTGAGCCCTCAGACACAGGGCTTCTAATGATTCTGTACAGTGTGCAGGTCTGTTCGCAGAGTTGTAGGGCTCAGGGTTCGACAAATGCTGCTCCTTACATCTGCCAAAGATAATCTGCGTCTCCTCCTTTGTGTAGATCAGGAAGGCTGTGCAGGAGAGGGAGGTGTGGTAGAGAAAGGGAGGAGGGAATCCTGAAAGCTGGCCAGCTCCTCACCTAGGGATGGCTGGGAATAACACCTGGCATTGAAGCAGTCACAGGAGCCCGGAGGGCCAAACCAGGGCTCTGGCAGAACCAGGGCCAAAAGGTAACATCTTCTGGGTGTCATTCATGCATCCTGTTCAGCCCAGCACTCAGACCCTTGGGCACCTGGAGCCTGAGCAACAGTCTGGCTAATGGATTCATTACCAGATGTTTTCTGCTCTGTGCCAGGGATGCCATTCTCTACATGAACTCTGGAAGATGATGATTTGTGCTGAGAAAGAGCTGTTGAATTCTCCAGGCAAGGCTGCAAAGAACAGGCAGCCCCAGTGCAGATGCAAAGCTTTCCTGTTGCCAATGTCTCTGGGCAAGTTTATTTTAGGAGGGGCGGGAGGATATGCAAATGATATGCATATATGCATAGCCACAGACAGACAATAGTGCAGGAAAGGCCTTGGGGTGGGGAAGGGAGTGGGTGGAGAGGGTTAAGGGGGGGGGGGAGACATCTATAATACTTTCAACAATAAAGATCAATTTAAAAAACACACATGAATGCTTTAGGTGGCCAGTGGATAGTTAAGCAGGCGGAGTCAAGGTCAGTAGTGAGAACAGGGACTGCATTGAACTAGAAACCTGGTATCCCACCTAAGCGGGCAGATGCTGCGGAGCTCCAGCTATGGTTGAAGTGTGGGGAACTTGCCTAATATGCCAACAGTCTGATTTTTCACAAGAAGCCAGAAATCTGGATTTTAAGTGAGCTCTTTAGGCACTTAAATGTTGGCAGCTAGTGATAGGAAGAAAGAATACTGTGTAGACCAAAGAAAAGTCTCGATTCCAGTTTATAATGTCTGATCTGAGAAAGATACTGAATTAGGAGGGACATTAGTTTTGCCATCACCTAGTGACATCAGCACATCCATGCAAATTGAAACCCTATAGATCCCTGTCTGCTTTTCTGTAAAGTGAGGGGCTGGTGGATGGAATCTCTCAGACTAAAGTTCTCTGACTCTAATTGTTTTTAAAATAAACTTTATTAGGTAGGGCTTACAGTTTCCAAAAGCATTTAACCATCTCAAACGGAACTAATATGCTGATAGCTGCACTAGTGCCAAAGCCATTGCTGATCATTGTTCTTACAACATAGATTATCGGCCTAAGAGAGCTTCCAGAATCTCCCAGTCATGTGCGTGAAGTGTGGACTCCATAACTGTCTTGGGTTTCAATAGCATACACAGGTTGGTTTCTGGGACCCCTGATGGAGCAGCAGAGCCCTGATCTCAGCCCCATCTCACCAGGTGCTAAGGACGTCACTTCCTCCACCTCGGCCATAAAAGCATGTAGTTGACCTTGGTTAGTAGTTGGCACACTGGGCCAGGTGGTCTCTGAGGATTCTTTGCAACCCACTGCGGGGCTGCTAAACGCAGGGGATAGGGAGGAAGGGGTGCAGTTGAGGAGGCAAAGCCCTGGGTTTCATTTCTCTTCTGTCTGCCCTCCTAGTAAGCCACAAACAGGGAGTGTGCACTTGCTGAGTATCATTTTGTGTGTTCACCTGAGACTTTGAGCAAAATGTGCAAAACAAAACAAAAAGCAATGAATGATTGAATTAATTAAAAAAAAAAACTCTCCAAATAAAAAGTATGAATATTACAACAGGATCCCGAATGTCTCCTTTTCTGGAAGCCAGGGGATCTGCTGATTCAGCTCAGCCACTTACCGCCTAATGCTGGCCATATCACTGGGTGCTCTGTGCCCCCAGCCTACCCTCATCTATGGGGCTGAGTGCATACAAGGAGACATACACTTGGGAGAGAGTTCCTTCCCTAAAATCATCATATTCATTTTCTTTCCCTTTCCTTCACCTGCAGAAACAACCTTGCTTTCGCCCACAGACTCTGTGCTGTTTATTTGAGGAGAACGCAAGGCCACGGTGGCTTGCTTTACCTGATCAGAAATGATTCGGTTGTTTTGTGGTTAAGGGAAGCAGGAGTCTACACCTCGAATCTATTCCAGTGTAACAGTTTTCTATTAGCTTTTAACACATCGCCGCTTCTCTTTTCCATCTATATTATTGCCACCTCTTTGCAGACTCCAATTTGACAAGCAAGAAATCTGTAAATTTGGGGGTGGCTGCTCAGGAAAGACTATGCATGAGGAAGAGACACCATTAGCAATGCAAATATAGTCACAAATGAGACAGCGCTTGCATGACTAGTGCCTTTAAAAGAGTTATTTAATCCAGCAAAAATGTATCTGCAGGAAAAACTGAGCAGCAATGGGACTCAAGACATTTTGCATTTAAAACATGGATTACGTGCTCTCCTCGTGGCCTTTTCTAGGGGAGATATTTGCACATCTCATTTATGCCAACTTTTCAGGGCTTGGTGATGTCAAGAGCCGGGAGGATAATTCTGGGTTAAAAATCATGCCCAGACTAAAGGAAGACAATCTTTTCTTTTCTTTTCTTTTCTTTTCTTTTCTTTTCTTTTCTTTTCTTTTCTTTTCTTTTCTTTTCTTTTCTTTTCTTTTTCCTTCCCTCCCTCCCTCCTCTTCCCCTCCCCACCCTCCCTCCCTTCCTTCCTTCCCTCCCTCCTTCCTATCTTTATTTTTTTTAATATATTTTATTGTTTTTTTTACAGAGAGGAAGGGAGAGGGATAGAGAGTTAGAAACATTGATGAGAGAGAAACATTGATCAGCTGCCTCCTGCACACCCCCTACTGGGTATGTGCCCGCAACCAAGGTACATGCCCTTGACCGGAATTGAGCCTGGGACCCTTGAGTCTGCAGGCCGACGCTCTATCCACTGAGCCAAACCAGTCAGGGCCTTCCTTCCTTTCTTTATTCCTTTCTTTTAGAACAAATGGTTGTGTCTTCTGCATGGAACAATGAAACATTAGGCTGTAGTTCTCATCTACCTTTCACGGACTCCTTCAACCAGCAAAGACTCATGATATTCTATGAGGGGATGGACTAAGGGGCTCCAAATCGCTGCCACTTGGTGTGTGGACAAGTCCAGGCCCTGGCATGGTCATGAGATTAGTATCTTTTGCCCTCTGAGCTGGATCTATGGATTCAAATAAGCGCAATGCAAAGGCATGCTCAGAGAAAGGAGAGACAGCCAGAAGGACAGCGGTCCCCCATTGCCACGAACTTGCCCCTCTGTGCCCCCTAGACACATGGAGAGACCCCGCATTGGCTCAACAAAAAGTGCAAGGGCTGGAACGCAACTCCACTGACCTGCCCTCATTAAAGATTCTCTACAAACAGGTGCTTCTCACTGGGCTGACTTCTGAAATGGCTTTCTTATTCCCAGGGACACATCAAGAGCTGAGGGGGATTCATGCAGTATAGATCAGTGGGCCATTGACAGCGCATCAGGCTTGACAAGCTGCTTGGCTCCTGGAAAGTCGAGGTTGGGCTTGGGCCCGTCAAGGCTACGCTATTGAATTATTGACAGGCGCTCACCGTGGTGCAAGGGGAGAGCGAACCATAGCCTCAGCTCAATAAAGATGAAATGGAAACCCTCTCTGAAGCCGACTTTAGCACGTTAAAGGAGTTTTAATGGGCTGGTTTAAAATTCAGTAAGAGAATGCATTAGGCTGATTATATTTTCAATGGATAAATGCAGGCACGCACGCAAGTTTGGGATTCTGAAGGGCTTACAAATGAGTGGGGAGCCTGTCAGGACGAATTACGCCCTTCTAAAGGAAAGCCAGAGCCCGCGGATGTTCCAGGCTGGTCTCGAGAGCGGCTATTATCTGCCCCCTCTCCTGACTGCCTCCCCCTGCCACCCCGTCACAGGGCTGAACTGCCGGTCCAGACGGAACAGCAGGAACTTGCACTGTCATCCCGGCCACTTTGGCCTCCAAAGATGCAAACCATGGACTGTGTACCCTGTCCAATCCCATTCATCACCTCCATCCCATCCCTGGCCACGGGAAGGCGTTCCCCGTTATCAGCGTCCAGTTAGAGGACACGAAGAAGTGTCCCTCGCCAGGGTCCCCTGGTTAGCAAATTAATATTAACAATTCTGATTTTTCTTCTATAATCTCTTTTCTTCTTTAAATTTCCACCTGCCAAGATTTACTTGTATTTTAATAGCGGATGTCAGACAAGCAGCGTGGAGCAAGTCCCACCTCAGAACTATAATTTTAAATACAATGAGAGGCGCATCAACTGTCGCATTGACAAGCAGGGAATTATTCCACGTGGACTTCTAAAGTGCATCCTAAAAGCTTCAAAGACCGAGCACATTTTAAAAGAATTTAAATTGATGATCATGGGATGCTTTTTTTATTTTTTTTTTTTAAAGCAATTTGTCTAATGTGACCCTATATTCATTTCTTTCCTGACTGGGCTTCCAATGTGCTTGCCGCCTGTCAAATGGCAGGAGGGGCCAAGCGCACATCTAAATCTGTGCTCATTTGCCTGCCTCCGGATTATGTGCGCCACGTTGAGCAGTGTAAGTAAATCAAAGACGCTTCTCGGGCTGCAGGAGTCAGCTAATCTCCAGACAAATATTTAGAAGGCAGCTTCGCCTGCTCCGGCCTTAATCGTTTCCAACTGATTTGACTTATTCTAATTACAGCCTTTATGTTATAAAAAGCCATTTTTATGTTGCCGGGGAGCAGTTTCCCTGCAAATACATGAGATTTTGCTGAGTTTCCGTTCCCATGTTGATTATGGAAATGGTACTGTGCGGCTCGGCTCTAATTAGAAAAACACACTGCATGGAACGTCAACAATTTTGAGCATTAATAACGCCCCGGCAGTGTCCTTTGTCTCTCTTAGTGTCCTGGCCACGAAGGCTGACGCCAGAGGGCCCGGGGTCCACTCTGCTACAGAGCTAACACTCACATGCCCCAGGTTAGAGGGGCAAGGACTCTCCTCGCACCCCCAAAAGTGGGAACTGCCTCTTTGGAGGAGGATACTAATTTAATATAACAGAAAAGTGAGGGGGGCGGAATTCCAGCACAGTGTAGGGTAATGCATTCATTTAGTGATTGTGAACTTGGAAAATTCTAGCACAGTGTCATAAAGCAGCTCAAATTGGTCATAGAGTGATGCATCTGGGCCAGGACTTCGTAGGAAGGGTCTCAGCAAGGAGTACAAAGAATTTTCTAGGTATCTCACTTAGAATAGAGTCAACCCAGGGCTCTTCCTTTAATCTCAATGAGCCTCAGTTTCCTCATCTTTGGAATGGGACCAATCATGGCTGCCTTCAGGGGTATAGTAAGGATGAGGCGTAATGCAACACTCTTTTCACTGTGTTGTGAATACCCCTTCCTGCAGCTGTTCTGGGGAATGATCTGATAGACCCTGTACAGATTTCAAATGTCCCTGACCTCTGAACAGGCAATTCCATTTCCTGCAAAATATGGGACAGCAAGCAACACATGTAAGTTCAAACACATTGCCTTAAGTTTGCCTACCAAAATAAATTGGGACCCAAATAGAAAGCACGGACAAACAAACTGGAAATAACATAAACATCTGCCGGTAAGAAAAATGACCATGATCTATTGTTAAGTGAAAATAAAAAAGAAGAAGAATTCCACTGAAACACTATGTATTGCTTGGTCGAAAGACAGAAGCATTTTAAATTGGAAAGGCACTGCCAATTTGCTCTCTAAAAAGGCTGGCTTGAATTATACTCTCATCAACAGATTTGTTTGTACATGTGAAGAGAAGGTTCCATGGTGTAGGAGGGTTCGGGCCACACCCTCCTTAGAAAAGTGTGCCAGGGAAGGAAGAAGAAAATGGTGTAACTGAAGACCGTTCATGGCGAGAGAAGAAAAGGGGCTGGAGTGTGATAGAGGAAGCAATTTGCTGCAGTGATGGTGAAGAACTTCACAAGCAAACTAGTGTTGCCTTCTTCGGTCATTTCCATGGGGAAACACATGCATATTTGCGCGTGCGCACACACACACCCTGGCGCAACCCTGAGATTGGAAAGCAACATCTGAATAGAAACATGTAACTGTCTTTTTCAGACAAGATCTGAAGTAGTTGTGGCTACAATTTTTGCCTGGATGATGGAGACCTTTAAAGAACCTTATTCATCCCTACACCGAACCCACCTGAGTGCAAAAACCCACAAAGAGAGTTTTAAGGGGCAGGCACTTGTCCTGGTGGTCAGCCAAATCTGCTTCAGGTTGGCTTGTAATCTCCTTGCAATTTCCACCCATGGTTCTTACATCAGGTCCCCTTTCCGCTTAAAAATTTCCCATGAACACACATGGTTCTCGCTCTCCCAGGCGAACACTGCTTTGGAAGAGTGACTTCATTCCAACCAGCACAATATGAACAGTGAGGGGGAAAGAGGAATGAATGTTACAGTGGGGAAACCTGACAAATGCCACCTCAGCCAGGTGACCAAGGTGAACATCAATAGTGATGAATCATACAGTATGTGCCCTTGATCGGATGCGATGAGCATGACACTTTACCTCTGTGGTCTTCCTTCTCAAACCCATAACCTTAGTCTAACCATGGGAAACACATCAGATAAACCTAAATTTAAGGACACATTCCAAAGTACCTGACCATTATGACTCTAAACTTTAGAGTCTAAAGCATCAAGGTCATAAAAAAAGGAATGCCTAAAAACTTGTCAGAGACCAGAGGGGACGATGGAGACAGGATGACTAAATGTAATGTGGGACCCTGGATGGGATCCAGGAGCAGAAAATGGATATTAGATAAAAATTAAGGAAATCTGACTAAAACATGGGCTTTAGTTAACAACGGTGCCTCAATACTGGTCCATTAGTCGTGATAAATGTACCATAGCAATGTAATATATTAATGATAAGGAAAACTGGGTGCAGAGTACATGGGAACTTGCTGTACTATCTTAAAAACTTTTCTATAAATCTAAAACTATTCTAAAAGAAAACGTCATTTTAAAATTCTAAACTTCAGGGGCTCCCTGGAACCCTGATGGATACAGTTAGTAAGACGTTGCTGGCCCTTGCATTTTGGCCTCTGCCTTACTTCCTGGTTCCCCTCTTGCATCATCACCTACCACACCACACGTTCTGTGCTGTTACCTTGTTCATGATCTTTCCCAGGAGCATCCCTGATCTTTCACTCTCTTCTCCCAGGAGCATCCCTGATCTTTCTTCCTTTTTACCTGGTTAATGCCTTTCAGTGTCTTCAAGATCATTCAGCCTCGACCTCTCCAAGAGCAGCTTCCAACAGTATTAATTGTTCATCCTCACCTCTCTCATTAATACCCTGTCCAAAATTCCACTTAACTATTCAGTCTATAATTAATTGTCTAACATACCTGTCTACCACACTTCTCTAAAATCCTTCAGAGATGGCCTCCTTTATCCTTTCCTCCCTGCCATTTGTCTCAGTGCATGGTACACAGCAGATGTTAAACATTTTTAGGATGAATAGATGGATGGACAGAAGGAAGGAAGATGGATGGATGAAGGATGAATAGATGGATGGGCAAATGAATGGACAGATCCATGAATTATTCTATCTCTTCTCTTATAGAAAATGAATTGATGGTCTTTCTCTCTCTCCCTCTCCCTGACAACTCTCCAAGCATCTGAGGTTAGATATGTTTCACTTACATCACATGACCCTCATAAGACCCAACTTGAATCCTGCTTCCTTTGGGCAATCTTTAGTGAGATTGCATCACCTATTAGTCTGGATCCCACAGAGCACTGTGCATTCATTCCACTGCTTTATAACTGACCTAAATGGTGTATCTTTCCTATTAGACCTTAAGATCCCAAGAATAAAGGCCATGCCAACTTTGTATAATGAGATAGAGAGGGAAAAGGGTATTAGTCAGAATCCCTTCAGGGAGAATATTGCTTTTATTGTGGAGAATGCCTGGGTAAGAGCTGAGTGCCTGAAGCAGGATTGGACCTTCCCCCATCGCTGTCCCCGGCCTCTTCTAGGACCTCTCTGTTGACCCATGCCCAGCTCAGAGGAGACTAGACACTCTTCTGAATGCCAAAGACACAAATTGAAAATTCCCAAATGAAGTCTCAGGAGGGAAGAGACTGGAACCAGCCAAGTTGCATAAGTTGTTGGGGGAAGGCTAGAGGCAGCCCCTCACCCACTGGCCCTCCTCCCCACCTCTGTGCTGCCTTAGGAGGAATTGTGGGAGAGCAGGAATGACTACTTTGAATGTTTACATCTTGTTTTCTGAGGGGCATGGGACCCTTGCTGCCCTCCACAGAAGCTGCAAAGAAGTCTACACTATTCATAAATGCTGAGTGGATTCTGTGGGTGAAACTTCTGATGTGGCCAGAACATAGAGTGGCCATGCATGCAAATTCAGGGCTAGGACAGAGCCCCAGAAGGCAGGAGAGCAGCAGTTCCTGGGAATCAGCAGAAATGTCAGGGAGGTCCCACACTCCACAGAACAGGGAGTTAGCTGGGGTCTAAGAAAGTGGTCTAAGCTATGGTCCATGGGCCAAAATGTTTTTGTAAATAAAGTTTTATTGGAACACAGCCACACCCATTGATTTATATATACTGTCTATGGCCTCTTTCACACTAAAATAGCAGAGTTGAGTAGTTGTGATAGGGAACTGATGGGCCAAATAAAGCCTAAAATAATTACTATCTCATCCTTTACAAAAAATGTTTGTGGATCCTGGTATGAGATGAGGAATCCTATATCTTTAATGAGCAATGTGCCCGGAGTGAGAGTTTTCCCTAACAGCCTCAGTAGACACTTAGAAGCATTCATTGAATTCCCCAAAATTATCTCATCTGAAACAGGGGCTCCAAATATTTCTGAAATTAAAGAAAAAGGGGCCAACAGATTAGACTTCTCCCTGGAAGTCATTCCAGGCAGATATTTTTAGTAGAATCCCAGAGTTCACCTCTCCCTGAATTTTGTCCCACTTTGGGAGTCATAACCCATCTCAAGACAAGGATCCAAATGAAGAAAAGTGGGCCTATCGTCTTAGAGCCACATTCCTGCCCGAGATAAAGGCCCTGGACTGGCCTCAAGCATACCTTCCGCCTAGCAACCTCCTTGAGGACCTCCAGGGCCTGAGGACTCATCTTCCCTCAACTGCTAGAGTGACAGCCTCCCCCGTGCTGGGCTGGGTGTAGGAAAAGCAGGGAGAGGGAGGGAGGGAGGACTTGCAGTGACACAGGCTTCCCAGTGGTGGGAAGGGTGCAACTCCATCCTCTCAGGAGGCCTCAGAGAAAGTCATCTTTTGTGTCAACTAGAAACACCCCCTGCGTGCACAGTGTGAGTTGTGTAGTGGGGAAAGGGCTCTCTCAGAGGGAGCTGATTTGCTTAGCACAGGGATGGCAGGCTTCCCAGCCTTAAACACCAGCTCTACCACTTACTCGTGTGGGTCTGAAACAGATCGATTAACCTCTCTGTGTCTTTGTTTTACAGATTTTGACAGGGGCTAAGGACAGGGGGGATAGAGAGTGACTGATGAGTGGGTATGGATTTCCTTTTGGGGTTATGGAAATGTTTTGGAACTAGATTGGTGTCCACATACCATTGTGAATGAACTAAATGCCATGACGGTCAATTTTATGTTATGTGTATTTGGCCTGAATACGTTTAAAGAGACATAAAAAACAGGGTCCCTTCTTAGCGTTACCAAAAGGGATTCAATGAGATAATCACGTAGACGGCCAGCACAGTGGCCTGCACTCAGCAGATACCCAGTCCATGTCCATTGAGGTGGGGGTTGTCGTTAGGACAAGCTTGGCCGGCACCTTTGGAGTCCACTAGAGCCCCATGAAGGGGCTGGACTCCCACGTGATGATGGTGAAAGCAGAGCCTCCACCCAACATAGATTCAGGCACGTGTGCTTCTCTTCATCTGAATCCAAGAAATAAGCGAGCTAAGATTCTTTGGCATGTACCTATGCCAGGTTCTTTCCCACTCAGATCACGCACATGTGTGACTCTATTTAATGCTCACAACAGCTCAGCCCCTCTATCATCCCCTTCACGTGAGTATCCAGCTAACAAGGAGAAGGAGTGGCCAGATGATAAAGGGCCTAGGACAGTGGTCGGCAAACTCATTAGTCAACAGAGCCGCAGTTTGCCGACCACTGGCCTAGGAAGCCACTTAAGGATTTGGGACTTCCTCCTGATGATAATGGGGAGCCACATAAGGGTGCTCAGCAGGGAGGTTGGGGTACACTCCCAGTTACCAAAGCCAAGCCTGCCAAGCGCACCACAGGTTTCCAGTGAGATCTGGGGCGGCAGCAGCCACAGCTGCCGGGACTTTGTTAGAGAGCAAATCCTGCGGCTGCACCCAGATCTGCCTCATGGGAACCGAGGTGTTTCTGCTGAGCCCTCCGGGGCTTGCTGATGGGATGCGCTCAAGCATGGGAACCACCAACCTCCTCACACCCAGCCTGCCGCTCCTCACGCCACTGCAGCACACGTACCTGAGACGTGGTCCTTACAGAGGACAGGGAAACTACACTACGCATGCCTCTTGTCCTCACCCCCCCGCAGCACAGTGCCCCCTAACTTCCTTGGGAGAGACCCTCTATCTTGGCTTATCTCCTTGGTTTTGGTTTGAAAAACATCAGGCCCCTTTCTCCATCCTTCCTGGCTTTCCCGCTGCACAGGGAGCTGGATAAGTGGTAACAGATGCTGCTCAGGAGCTCTGGCAGGTGCCTGAACACCATCATTAACTGGGGCCTGGCCTAAGGCACCCAGAGGTGGCGAGCGAAGGAGAAACAGGCCGATTGCGTGGCCTCTGCCCAGGTTGACCTGGCGCTGGTTGTTAGGTGGTGACGGGCAGCTCCCCCTAATCACCTTCTGTTAGCTGTAACTATAGGCAAATGGCTCGCGAGGAGTAAGTGGGGAGACTGTGCCCGGATCACTGCCAAGCAGAAAAGACTCAATTTTGGGTGCAATTTTTGTGTTTTTCTGTAACGACTTCTTCAGGAGTTCTTTTTGGCCGCGGTTGCCTTTGGAAGGTGCGGACCCTGCCCGGGCGAAGGTGGGCAGAGAGCTGCACGCTGGCTCTTTCTGGAGCATACTAAAGTGATTACGCCCCGGACGAGATAAGCCTCACTATTAATAGTGCTCTGGCCCCAAGGTCTCTCCCGACATCTGAGGCCCAGATGCCGCGTGAACAAATGAACACCGGTGTGCACGCACCATCGACCCCGGCTTTGAATAGAGCGCATTGCTGTAAACAGAGGCCAATCTGGGAGGAAGCTTTTTTGGGGGGTGGAAAGAAAGATACATTTCATTTATCACTGTTTGCATAATGTCCTGTAAAGTAGAAAGAAATTAACAAGGCGGTATTTTAAGAACCGTTACACAACAGTGGCGCCTTCGTTTCCAAATGCTGGGAGCTTTTTCCCAGGTAGGGTAAGGACTCCTTTCAAAGCTTATTCTCAGGGCTTAACAACTTCATTATTTACCCGGAGAAGTTTGGTAACAGAATAAAGGAGAGGAACCGGTATTATCTCAACAGAAACATTCTGCAACTTCTAAACAGAGATCATCAGAAATGAGCTGGTATTTAAAGCTGAAATGCGATTCATTCAGATACAAATGCTATTTTAAGACCTTCAAAGAAGGGCTCCAATCCTTTGGAATGTCCCAGGAAGAGAAAGTTTCCTATCACATGGCTCACTAGAAGGCTGTGTAGGAAAAGGGAGGAGGGAGGTGATGGAAGGAATGAAAACGAGGAGAAAAGCCTGCTCCTATATTGTTCATCAAATAATACTGCCCCCCCCCCCCCGCCTTGCAGCTTAAATTATTTTCTTATTAAATCTGTGCTGTGAATCTTTGTGTTCTAAATGGAACATTAAGCAACGTTGGGATTTTCCTATAGCAAAAATGCACTTTAAAACATAGTTTTCAAAATTTTCTCTAACAGTGCAAATAAGATTATTTCTCACCAGTATAAGCCTTTCCCTGGGAAAAAAAATTAATAATAAAACATCAGCGTTTGCCATAGATAATACACTAGGATTTTTTTTAAACCTCCCTTTTATGTTTCAAAATAGTACAATGGAAGATTTGTATTGAAAAATTAAGTACCATCTCTATGACAGATATCATTATTCTTAGTGCCCAGTTTTCTCAGCATCCTATCAGGTTTGGAGCATATTTTTTTTTAAAAAAATATTTTTTTATTGATTTCAGAGAGGAAGGGAGAGGGAGAGAGAGATGGAAACATCAATGATGAGAGAGTATCATTGATTGGCTGCCTCCTGCCCGCCCCCCTACTGGGGATTGAGCCCACAATTTGGGCATGTGTCCTTGATTGGAATCGAACCTGGGACCCTTCATTCCACAGGCTGATGCTCTATCCACTGAGCCAGACCAGCTAGGGCTTGGAGCATAATTTTTACCTCTGTAGTGGACATTCAGTCAAATGAATATCTGTTATTCCCTGAGAGAGGCCATGAAACTAAAGAAAAATTAACTGGAAACACACGGGGATAATCTGGTTGCTCTAACTGTAACTATCTTTGTTTGCTGGCTTTTTATTTTGTTTTAGGATAATACCATGGCCCCAAACTGCCAAAGTGGAAATGCTGTTGGCTTCCTCAAGGTTGTGGCATTTCTTTCTGGCGCTGGATGCTGTGTAACAGACAAACACACACAGGGTCAGTATGTACATGGGGGTGTGGATGAGGGGGGCATAAAGGTCTTCCCAGTGATCCAACACTTGACAAAACATAAGTGAGTGCGTGCAAAGTCCATAAATAAAGCCCCCGGCTACTCTACTGGTGCTTTGCTTCCGAACACCATTACCAAACCCCACTGTTTGCATGGGAGTCATCGTATCATTGCAGAGTTCTTTTCCCTCAAAACTCACTGCTTAAGAAGTTCCCAACACTTGAAAATAGGTCTCAGAATAAACCAAAGGCATAATCAGCTTGGAAGACTTTTCCTGCCTCCGCTGGCTTAAGTGACATAAATAAAGAGAACAATTAATGCCAGCCGCCTTTTGTTCTCCATCCTATTAGCTTTGGGGGCTTCGAGGTGATCTCCACCAAGGGTGACCTTTCTCAGGGTAAAACACAAGGCTTGCTTCAGACCAATGGGCATGCCAGCAAAGACAGCGCATGGAAATAATACATGCCACGTCCCCACCCTTGTGCTGTTTAATTTTGCTGATTTCTAGGAGGGGAGAGAATCTGAGAGGAGGAAAGAACCCTCTCAGGCCATGAGGAAAGATCTGGGACCGAGCTGTGCGAGACAGAATGCGGAAAAGGAAGTGGCCCGGCCTCTTCCATTCTTTTTATACCAACCGGATGCACGAGCAGGTCAGCCGATCAAACCCGAAGTGCCCAGACCACACGCACAGCTGCCAACTGCCCTGTGCCCGCAGTCCCCATGAAGCACTCCTTCCCAAACCTGTGCAGGTGTGGGTGTGGCTGGCAAACGGGAGGTACAGACGGTGGTGGCGGAAGTTTGGGTGCCAAGCACTCCCAACTCACGGGTCACCCCAGAAACCTACCAGATCTCCTTGCTCCCTTCCACAATTCTGCTGTCCGACACCCCAAAGGTCATCTAGTGTGACAGCCATGCCGTTCGTTACCTGTCATTATCTCCACTATTCCCCATGTGCCTCTTTGTGTCTAGAACTGGTACGAGAGATGCAGTTCATTTGCCAAGAGAAATCACGTTTCTCCATGCAGCAGCTGGGCTGGGCTGGGGTGCAGTTACTGGGTGAACTGCTCTTGCTTTCTGAGTCAGGCCTGTGCTTAATATACAGCAGGGCTCAAACTCCCCGAAATTCTCATTCTCTCTCTCTCTCTCTCTCTCTCTCTCTCTCTCTCTCTCTCTCTCTCTCAGAAACAGAGTCCCAGTGGGAAGAGAGAAACTTACCCCAGGTGTGAGGCCGGCCATACAGGGTGGGATGGCCAGGCGTCAGCGTGCAATGCTAGGGGTTAGCTCCATGGACAGAAAGGAGCCCAGAGGAGAGAAAAAGGGGGATGGAGGGGCTTGGCAAAAGGCAAAAGCAAGGAGGCAGGAGGAACAGCACAGGAATATGTGCCAAGGGAAAAAGTAAGGCAAAGGGGACGGGAAATGAATAATCCAACAAGCAGGGTCCCTCCATGCTGTTAATCACACTGCTCCCCGAGCTGCAGGGACGCCAGCACCACATGGGCGGGGAGGGGTCTGCACCGCGGTGGCCGCCCTGGTCACTCCTGCAGGTCTCAGCCAATCCTCCCGGTCCCCGAGGCACGGATGGACCCGGGCCACCCTTACAAACCCCTGGAAGATGAAAAAGCCCGCTCGGTGGGCGAGGCCCTGCTCTGTCCAGTTAATGCATTATAAACTTTATTTGAGCTGACTTCTCATTTGATCCCCCAGTGACGAGGTCAGGGAGCGCAAGCAATTCCACCCCAAATCATGCCATAATCGAATTGCTGCCTATTTCCCGAACCTATAATGAAAAAGGCAACCGAAATAATGCAGGTAATGTTGGCGGCCTCCCTTGCCTGTCGGACATTATTACCTGCGATTGCTGGCCGCCATTTCCCGGCGCTCCAACAATGAATATATTTCACAGCTCACTTGTTCTCCTGTGTGGGTGGCAGGGTGGAGACACCTACACGATATGAAAGGAAATCTAAAACAATGGGGCTGTTTCTGCGCACCGAGCCTAACAGCCTCCTGGTGGGAGAGGCAGTTTTACCCAAGTGCTTCTCTCAGCACACACACACACACACACACACACACACACACACACGCCCACATGCGCATACACATATGCACACACGTGCACACATGCGCGCACACACACACAGCAGCCTAGTGGGGTCCAGAGCACACAATCAGCCAAAGCCAAGGCCATTTCTCTGTGCCTCGTTAAGTCCCAGCTTCATCAGCTACAGCATAACAACCGAGCGTGTGAGCGGTCATCACTCAGATGCTCTGAATTTCTGTATTCTACTTTCTCCCTCTAAATGAAACAGGACAAGGATGGCTTTGGGGACTGGGCATGAGACAAATCACATGGGCATGCACCCCACCTGAAAATGCATTTTCAGTGCTCGCTTCTCCTTAGAAGCGGTTTTTAAAAACCAACACTCTCCATGCGCCTGCCCTTAAGAAGCACAGGCAGTGTCCTGTCCTGTCCCTGCTTCTCAGCAAAGTGCTGACAGAAGCAGGATTCACAGGTGGAGCCTCAGAGCCGGGGAAGGGCCGCCCCACAGCACCTCAGTCCTTGTTCCTGCGACTGCCCTTCGGAAGGGCCACCCCCGGCCGCCGGCGGAGATGTGACGGGACACGGAGGGTGCCTGAGCTCTCAGGGAGCTGTGACCAATTCAGCACCTCGGTAGGCTTCCGACTCGCCCTTTCATTTCTCCAATTGCAGGCTTGGTTCCCTCCGAGCGGTGACTTTGAAGTTGTCAGAGGTCAGATGCCCACCTTAGGAAGCCTGGCTGTGCATAGGAGATGTGGCTAGTGCCAAGCCACTTCCACCAAACACTGGGCTGGCGTTGAAACTCACTGTGAAAGGATAAGTATGCCTTCAGCGGGCCAACAGATACACTACAGATACACCCCGGTTTCAGATCATAAGTAAGAATACTTAGTTAGAATCCGAAACCTTTAGCGTCCAAGAAGAATATAAGACGATGTTCTTAAACTTGAATTACAATAAAGATACTCTCTCTCTCTCTTCCCCTTTCTGTCCTTCTTCTTCTTCTTTCTCCTCCTCCTCCTTCTAAGTACTGACCCCTACATACTTTTCATTACACACAAATCTATGTCCTGGTCGGTAAAATCACCTGCCCTCGGCCCTACCTTTAACAAGGAAAACCAGGCTGCAGAAACTGCAGGCCACCAGACAAGGCGGGTGAGAAAGTCTGTGTGGGTTCATCAGGGGAAGGCCTCACATGATCCCTTTCCAGGTCTGGCCAGTCTGATGGAAGGGAAGGACCACATTTAAAAAAAAAAAATACACAGGTTCCGGAGTGCACACCAACGCTCGGACAAAGAATAATTCTTTAAAATACTCAGCACTATGGGCTATAGAGAGCAGATCTTATAAGAAGGGGAGAAAGAGATCAATATAAAGAAAAAAATGCTCTAGATGTAATTGAAGTCATACATTTGTACATGACTTCTGCTATACGCCCAATTACTGCTATTTATCAAAGCGCAGACAACATTGAAACTGGCAGCATGAAAAACAAATTTTACTAAGTCAGAGTAAAAAAAAAATCATCAGAAAGAGAAAGGGGGGGGGGAGAGATACAAATAATAAATAATTCAATATTCTCAAGGAAAGCTCTTGGAGAAAAGGCCTGGTTGATTCAAACATCAGACATGGGTCTGACAAGAGATGTATCGATTTAGACAATTCTGTCATCATTATTCCAGCCGGAGTCCTCCACAAAAGCTGCTCTTTTTGCTCCTGTTTTTATTGCTGTAACTACCCACCTCCTCCTCATACCTTGATCTCTTTGAACCTGTATTCATTACAGCTTAAATCTTCAGCTTAAGCACGAGATGATAAACAGATCCTGGGCCTCACGTTCGGTGGAGGCCACGGCTCGGCTTCCCTAAAACCTAATGGGATGGGGAAGCAATACCCAATCTGTCCGGGATTTCCACACCCGGCGGAGCAGGTCGTGTGCCCCATCTGTATAATTACCGAGGCAGGATATTTAGATCCGAGCCGGAGCGTATATCCAAAGCAAATATTACCCACATCTCGGGCAGGGTTGCCAAAACGTGGAACGTGATGGCTGACAACAAATGTACCTCATTTGTTACTTTCGAGGCTACGAGAAGAGACACACTGACAACCTATATCGCTAATGACTTTGTTCTCTGCTGCCCAAACTGGGTTCCAAAACTGCGCTTGTTCTCCGACCAAAACAATGCAACAGAAATGAAACACACAAGCACGGAGGATCCTGTTAGGTCAACACAGATTGCTAAAAGACAGCAGCATAATTAGTGGAGGAAGAAAACACCTCCATTGAGCATCTGCAGAAAGCAGGGCTGTGTCTTCCCCGTTCGATGTGTTAATTACAACCAGCGAGGAGGTGCCGTGGAAAATTAACAGTCTGGCCCAGACAGGGGAGGTAAACAGACAGAACAGGGGCTGTGCGAGGGTTGGGAGAGCAAGTCAATTCTGAAGAAAGATAAAAGAACTGTCATGTCCGTAATGGTTTCGGAGAGGGGAAAGGGCAGGGGGCCCTGTTATCCGATAATTAGGCAGGAGGCCCACGCTTGCATAAGCCGCAACGTTTGCCATGGTAATCAGATGCATTATTCAAATGTGCAGGGAAACAAAAGCCACGCAGGCCTGACGAGGCGCAATGGAGTCTGCCCACACATTGGTGCTGGGTGCATGGGACCGAAGCGGCGAGCAGGCTTCGGCCCTCGGGTCCCCAAACGGGGGGCATCTTTACATTCAGATGGAGAAGGGGGGATGGGAGAGAGGGCTGAAATGAAACACGTCCAGGTCTGGGTGGGATGCCCAGACAAGGGACAGCCACTGGGGAGAGTCTGGGGAGGGCATCGCTGGTTGGGGACAAGACGGTGTCCCATTAGGCTGAGGAAACCATATAAATGACACGCGGTGGGTCTGAGAAGGGGGCTCTGAAGGACTCAGTGCTTCCGGTTATAGAGGGGAGAGAGAGAGGGACCAACGGAGAGAGAGAGCGAGCAGTTACCACCCATGGACATCACCTTCTCCACCTTCTCTGGGCTGCCAGAGGAAGGGGGAAACCCCCACCCCCAAATATACGGTCCAATGTAATCTAGCAATGCTGCCTGGCAAGGACAGCCCAACCATTCTGCCCTTCATCCCCGAGTACACTGACCATTCACAGGCAGTGACCTCAGTGGCAACAGACACAGGATGAAGAAATGAAAGAGCCCTTGTGTTGGGCAGAGCTGCGACCCAATCTCCACCTGGAGGCCGGCCTCACGTCGGAGAGGGCAGCGGTCATCTCATTTCATGAGGAGGCTTCTGGACACCCTGGGGCATGGTGAGAGTCAAGGTCGTTTCCTACCCAAGATTCAGCAGATACTCCACCCTTGAAAACTGGAGGCAGGGCGGGGGTGGGAGGGAGTGAAGAGCCTTCCCACAACCGCAGATGGCACGGTATCCTGCCTGTGTACTCTGGAAAACCTGAGCAAACCTCCTCTTCTGCTGTAACGTATAACCAGTGTGGGGCCTGGAGGCCTCTGGGAGGGGACGTCAGTGATCAGACACTGGAGCCGGCCCTTACGGTCCTCATTCCCAGGCTGGGCATGGCAGATGAGCATCGCATGGCCTGGTGGGTGGCGGGTGAGGGTAGGGGATGGAGGATGTGGATGGGCAGTGAGAGGAAATTCGTGGGCCTCCAGGGGCTGGATGGGAGCTGAAACCTTGTAGAGTTCCCTCACAATGACATCGTGAGCCTCGTGGTGAGAGGGGTGGTAGGGGGACATGGGTGGGCTACACACTGGTGTCGATCGTGTATCTAATCTCAGGAGACCTGGAGCAAAGGGGAGGGAGCAGGTGGCAGAGGAACGGAAGAGGCCACGAAGCGGAGTGGACAGAGCGTTCTACCCTCGGGCTGACACTGTGACCACACACAGGCACAGAGGGGGGTAGTCCAAAGAAAAGCTCTTCATACACTTTTTATGTGGCATTCTTGAAATGACAAAATTATAGCTACGGGGAGGAGATTGGAGGTTGCCTGCGGTTGGAGTGGGAAAGGCAGGTGCTGTGGCTACAAAGGGTAGAGCCAGGATCCTTGCAATGGAGCGGCTGTATGCATTGGCTATGGCCTGGCACAGGGAATTACACAGGTGCAAAAAATTACAAAGAAGCGAACACACACACACACACACACACACACACACAACTGAGTGCCTGGAACACTGGTGAAGTCTGAGGAAGGCGGAGGGATGCATCCATTCCAATTTCCCAGTGTTTCCCTTGGGGGCAACTGGGTGAAGGGTTTGTGTTATTTCTTACAACCACGTGTGAATCAAAATTATCTTAAAAAAAAAAAAAGAACAAAACCAAACACAGTGCAAATTTAGGAGAATGCATTGGGTCCCAGGGCCCCTACCTTCCAGCCACCAGTCCTTGGCAAGTCACTTCTGTAAGACCCAATTTTCTGTTATAAAATGTGCATAATCACAATGCCTCCTCCAGGGGATTGTTGTGGAGATTAAATGAGATATGTTTGATGTGCTTAGATAGTCCTTGGCTTTTAGTAATGGTTTGATAGCTGTTAGCTATTACTTTGAATGTCACAGTATTATTTACAATGAGTGCCCGATACATAAAAGCCTGTCTAAAATGTGAGTTGCCATTACCCTGAGATTAAAGTTCACCTATTGCTACACAGATCCTCTGATTTTCCTCGATTGGGAATGGTGGGTGCTTTCTGTAACTCATCATTGACAAAACAGACAAGAAGGCTGATCTGGGACAGGATCCTGTATGTCCTCCCTACGACCTTCATCCCTTGTAATTTCCCGTCTTGTCTACAGGATGCCCTTCCCCACCATAGCATGGACCCAGTTCTCTATGTCCTTTCTTCCCTGACCAATCAGCAGAGGTCGGGGTGATGCCCAGGCCCTCAATCACATCTGCTGAGAGCCCCTGAGAGGAATAACAGGGGATAAAAGTCTCTCTTCTGATCAAATTAGTTGGACATGGATCAATAGGAAGCTTCAGTGTGTCCATGAGCTCAGAGTCTGCGGATTCCCAGCGCAGAGTAACCGAGAGAAAGAGGAAAAGAGAGAGCAAGTGGGAGAAAGAGTATCTGTTTCCTTGGCACAGAGATTTCCTTTTATTGAGTCTGTCACTTCCCATTTCGGTTAACAAACTGCTGAATGGAGCTCATCGTTGGGCAAATATTACAGCTGCCTGGAATACAAAGTGGGAGCAATTGTTTCAGATTGGGGGTTCACAGGAGAGGAAGAGGAGACCTGGGGTCTGCATGCCAGGGGGAAGACTGGCCCTGCAGTGAGGAGGTGCCAGGAAGGAGAGAGACAGCAGTCTTCATTGTCACTTATCTACCCCCACTCCCTCCTTAAAAACCAAAACTAGCTCAAACCACTACTCGCCCAAGATTCATAGCAAGCATTATTGGGTTCAGAGTTATCCCAGCAAATGCATGAAAAAGACAGTCTGTTTTTCCCAGGAGAGAATGCTAAATTTGGATTTGAATAACTTTGATAAAAAAGAGTCTGGAAAGAAATTTTTTTTTTAATGTACTCTTTTTTCTTTTTTTTTTTTACTTTCCTGTACTCAAAAAGCCAGGCAGTCATTGCCAGGTAGAGGGGACACTGTCGCCCTTACCTTGTCTTCATGGCACTCAACATGCAGTCTTTGAATACAGTGTCAGGAAACCCCTGCATTCTTAGCAGTGGTAGGTATAGTACAGTCGGGTATGGTCAAGTTTAGTCCATCACCAAGAATCACAGAGCCAGAGGAGAGCAGAGCTGGTGTGAAGCCCAGGCTGGGCACCAAGCCCCGAGCTTCCTCCACAATGCCACTTTGTCTGCCTGCTCCAGGGGCTGGTGTGTTTCTTAGTTCTGAGAGATTTATCACCCTGGTGATCATGAACCTCAAGTGTATTGGCTCAGAGCTACCTTTTGATTTACATGGTGGACCTGAACTCTGCTGGTTCGACAGCCAGGAAACATGTATTAATCTTGGATGGTGACACTAGCCAGTGTACTTGGCATTGGCTGTGCATCAAACTCATCTAAGAATACTTTCATCCTGGATACCCAGGCCCGCTCCCAGGGGGGTTGAATTGCAGCCAGGATTATAAACTACTGGACAGGGCAAAATAATGAATGTCAACAATGGCAACAAAACAATGGGCTCTTTAAGAGGACTAGGACAGCAGAGTTGGCACCACTATGGGTTTTGAAAATAAAGTTCAGACTTTTCTATGGTAAAGGCTATAGGATGTAGCAGAAAGAACCAACATCAGCCATCTGCTAACTATGTGACCGTGTACCTTCTTCACATTTCCTTTACCTACAAGGTGGAAATGATATGCTTCCCCTGCACCATTGTTACGGGGAGGGGAAATAATAGTTGCAAAATCCTGAGCGTTGTGCTCAGGGTGTGGTGGGCACTCCACAAAACAAGGCCTACTGTATTGGTTCGGAAATCAGTGTTTTCTACTCATGAAACCCCCAATGCTACAGATGACTACCATACATCTGTGTTAAATTGTCCGACCCACATTAGAAAAAAACAAACCTTAATTAGAAAGTCTTTTATGTTTTCTCCCTGCTCAGAAAGGCCTTCCCTGACCATCCCGTCTCCATCTTCTTACACTGCTTTGAGTCCATTACCTGTCACTTCTCATGACTGGGACATTCATTCTACACGTATGTGTAGAGTGTGCACTACCCATCCGTTGTATGAAGGTCTGGTCTTTGTTTTGTCCCTTGCTGCATCCATAGCACCTGGAATGCCATCTGGCATGTGGAGACCCACCGTAAACACGTGTTCGGTAACCGAGTGAGTGGAGAATGAATGACTGGATTGTCTGCAGACCACTCAAATTGCCACTATGCCGATTGTTTGTTAAATGTTGGGATTCAACCCCAGACTTGATGAGTGAGGATGTCTGTATGTCCACAAGCTCTGAAGGTGATTCAGATGGACACCAATGTCTAAGAAGACCTTTTCTGGAATGACAGAAACAATCCTTCCCGAGTAGCTGCGATGCGCCAGGCTCTGTGCACATGAATGTGTGTGCCACCCATTAAAGCTCACAAAAGCTGAAGGGGTAAAAATCATCCCCATTTTATGGTAGATAATCCAGGCTCTCTGACTTTATGAAACATGCCTGGAGTCACTCAGCTGGTAAACATGGCCCTGGCCATGGGACCCAGACCTACAATTACAAAATACATATGTGTGTGTGTGTGTGTGTGTGTGTGTGTGTGTGTATAATTTTTGTTAAACGGGGATCTTCTCAACCCACACATTCCCTATTTCCTATTTGAATCTGACCCATCTCTGAATACCACACCCACTGAGGAACACTGCCTTAATATTTATTTCAGATCCTGGGTGACACAGTAAGAGCAAATGTGGAAGAGCAAGATGAGTCTAGAGACTGGGGCGGGGGGAGGCGCGGAATGCAGGACAACCTCACACCCAGGGCGCAGGAACAAGGGTGGTCTTTAATATGTGATCTCCTGGCCAACAGCACTGTCATCACCTGGGATCTCCCGAGAAACGCAGGTGCTCCAGGTCCCACCCTGGGGTCCAGCCATCTGAGTTTAACAAGCCCCCCTCCCCCCCACCCGGGAAGTGTGAGACCCAGTTCCCTGGAGAAAGAGCAGGGATAGAGGAGGGCATTTCAGGCGGGGAAGGGCCATCAGGGAAGAGAAATGCTTTGAGGGTGAGGACTGATGTTGAGCCAAGGAGGAGTCACCCTAGGATGCGGGGTGGAGCAGGGATGTGGAAGTGGCCCTGCGGTGCTTCCTGGGAACACTGGTGCTGAGAAGGCCTCCCAATCAGGGACTCGGGACCCTTGTGACCTAAGGGGGTTTTGTTTGTTTGTTTTTCACTATGGCTGAGTTTTTTTGTTTGTTTTTTAAATAAAAGGATCCCTTGTTGAGTTCAGTTTGGGAAAAGCTGGGTTAAAGCAAATCACACAAATAGGTTGATGTTTACGGTGGGACTTTCCAAGCCTCTAATCGCCTGATAGACACCATGAAAAACCTAACACAGGCTACTTTACATCACCATGTGAGAATCCTCATTCGCAGAAAAGTGTGGGCAATTTCTGGTTATTTCATATTTTCTGTGTGTGCTAATGGTGTTTCCCTTTCTCAAAATAAGCCTTTTGTTTTGGATTAGCTTTAGGTTTGCAGAAATATTGCAAAGAGTACAGAGAGTTGCACATCTCAACACGCACTTCCCCCTGATACGAGCATCCACCAGTGGTTTGGTACACCTCTCACAACCGATAAGCAGTGTCAGTGCATCGTTACCGACTAAAGTCCACACGTCACTCAGATCCCCTCCGTCCCCATAGCATGTCCCTTTCCGGCTGCGGCTGCATGGCGTTTGGGCATCACGTCCCCCTCGGCTCTGGTGGTGGTGACAGGTTCCGAGGCTTTTCTCGTCTTTGGTCATCTGGACAGTGTGGTGGTCGGGCATTTTGTGGGATGGCCTTCCATTGGAATTTGTGTGATGTTTTTCTCACAATAAGACTGAGAATATAGGTTTTTGAAAGGATGACTACAGCTATCCTCCCCCACCCCCCACCCCTTTTTTTTTCTCACATGTTTGGCATCTTTGTTGAAACCATGAAGGGCTTTCTTTCCTTTCTACAGGTGGATGAAATTTAGAAAAGGGAGATTTTTATGTCTGAAATCCCAGAATGCTTAGAAAACAAACAAAAAAAAAACCCCCAAAAAACAAAAAAAAAACAACTACTGTGTAGGGCTGGCTAAGCTGATGAGGATAACACAGAGCCCTCAAGGCAAATGTGGCTGTGGGTCATTCTTAGAATTTCAATTGGATGGCAACTCCCCCATTACTGGGCGGGGTGCCTATCAGTACTCTTCATAATTAGGGAGACTTGCACACAAATAGCAAACCTCATTTCCCCAAACCTGATGAAAATGCAGGGCCGGCCGTGGAGAGTCTGAACATCTGTCTAAAACTGCTATCCAGCCAAGAGCTGGTGGGGGTTAGTAACAGAGACTGCAATATTAATCTCCGGAGTTTAAAACCCCGCTTCGCTCTTTAGCGGCCGTGGGCAAGTTGTTCCCACAGCCTCGGGGTCCTCATTTGTCAAGTGGGGGTGTGAACAGGATCTCCAGTGGAGAGTGGGTGTGCGGGTCCAGTGAACTAATGCCCACGGGATGCTTGCAGCACTGGGCCTGGACCATTGCAGTCACCCAAGTAACAGCAGTTACCTGTTATCTTTATAATTATTATTCTTTACATTTTATTTACTGATTGGTTTTAGAGAGAGAGAGAGGAAAGAAGAGAGAGAAAGAGAGAAGCATCAATTCATTGACCCACTTATTTATGCATCCATTGGGTGATTCCTGTACATGCCATGACCTGGGATCAAACCTGCAACCTTGGCGTGTGGCAATGACGCTGTAAGCAGCTGAGCTACCCGTCCCAGATATTTTTTTTTATAGTTATTAAGTTGAACCATCCTAAAGTGACATTTAAGTAGGTAAACAATTGTGAAATAGCAGCCATGTCACATGGTTCACTCTATTACTATCATCGGCAGCTTCATCGCCATCGTTGAAAGCACCAAAATAAGAGGGAGCGTTAACTAACGGAAGTGACCTTGGACCAGGAGCCGCCCAGCTGCGCCCAGTGCTGCCGAGGTCCCGCGCTCAGGCAGCACACCTCCTCATTCCTAACCTGGCCGCGTCGAAGGAGCCCTCCTCCCATTTAAGTCATTGCCGTCACTCCATTTCTCCACACTTCATTTTCTTCATTGCCTGGCCTGTGCCATATCAAAGCAATGGGACTAAAGAGAAATTTCACAGCTCCTGACCTTCAGCAAGGAATGCCCAGGAGCAGAGAATGAATGAAACATGATGAACTTTCATGAATTTTTCTAGAAAATCTAACTGTCAATGAAATTGGGGCGGTGAGGGTCAAGGGTTCAGCCACAGAGAGATACAGGCCCGACCTGTGGGGATTGGATTGTACTCGCTGGCCGGTGGCAGCTTAGTAAGACCCTCCAAACGAGTGTCATATATATTACACACCCACACATATCCAATGCCCACACATACACTACTTAGGATGGTGCAAAATAATTGAAACAAGAAATGATATCTTTTCAATGGAATTGTGTTCAAAACGAGTCCTGTGTTTTTTCTGTTTTCCACATTCCATGACAAAGGGGAAGGGGAAAGAAATGCCATTCCCCGCTCACTAAAAATAAATACTTGTGTTATATTCTGTTGCCTCCGCAATGAATAAAACAGGCGTGCGGGTTTATAATATCAATTCACAGGGCTCTTTCCGCTCCAGTGAGCTGTTACTGAACGGTTCAGAACAAAGCTACAGGCAGATCGGACAAAGCTGCTCTAACAGGGCTGACATTAGGCTCAGCCTGATAAGACCACATCAGAGAGACGCTCGTTCTGCAGCCCCTCTGATCACAGCAGCCGCGAGGGAGAGGTGCTCCAGCTCTCGGCCGCTCACAGACCTGGTGCTGCTGATCTGGCTTAGGGCACGGCGCAGCTCGGGGTTATCAGGCGAAGCTGGAGGAATTCAAGGCAATCTCGTCTCGGCAGTGCATTTAGACATTAATAAGAGCCCAGCCCGGGGGGGGGGGGGGGGGGGGCGGGGAAGGAGGGGAGAACCGGGGAGAGGGCTGCCAAAGGAAAAGAATAAAAGTGCATTTGAGATAACAACATGCAATGATCCAGGTGAGAGAATGCACTTGCTTCCCAAGTCCCTTCTAAAACAGTCCCCCTAGAACCCTAACCGGTTTGGCTCAGTGGATAGAGCGTTGGCCTGTGGACTCAAGGGTCCCAGGTTCGATTCCGGTCAAGGGCATATACCTTGGTTGTGGGCACACACCCAGTAGGGAGTGTGCAGGAGGCAGCTGATCAATGTTTCTAACTCTCTATCCCT
The DNA here is from genome assembly GCF_951640355.1 of Cnephaeus nilssonii. Lineage (NCBI taxonomy): Eukaryota > Metazoa > Chordata > Mammalia > Chiroptera > Vespertilionidae > Cnephaeus > Cnephaeus nilssonii. The sequence goes on along the minus strand of NC_137073.1, from coordinate 19,257,546 downwards.
CTCCCTTCCTCTCAGTAAAAAATCAATAAAATATATATTTTTTAAAAGTCCCCCTAGAACAACTGTTCTCCCCTGGGGGTCAATTTGACTCCCTTCTTCAGGGACATGTAGCAGTGTCTGGAGGCATTTTTGTTTGTCACCGTGGAAGGGCGTTTCTATTGGCATCTAGTGGGTAGAGCCCACGGATGCTGCTAAACATCCTACAAAGCACGGGGCAGCCCTCCGGCAAATGAGAACTACAGGGCGGGGAATGCCAGAGTAGCAACCTTGACTGACCATCTAGACGGCGGCGATAAAGCCTTAGTAGATTAGATTATCAAGTAGGTTATCGGCAGTGGTGATCTCAATCCTCAGTACAACCGATGGGCAGCCTGGAGCGGAAAGGCGTCGGGAGTTAGTTACTTCTTGGCAGATCAAACAGATGGTCATAATTTAAGGATATTTGTGGGGTATTTTGGGAGCCGCACTATTTACTCCCATTCGTCTCAAAGCGGTAACTATTTGGAATCATTTACTGTGTTCTACTTCCCACAGAAGACACAGTTTTACTTTTGTTGTTGTTTAATTTCAAAATGAATATAGTCACTATCTTAAAATTTTCTTTGCTTTCCTGTCACCTACAGTGAAGCACGATTTATCTCACTAAACATAGCTGGGGGGTGGGGGGGGAGGGCTCATCTCAACAATTTGAGTGCTTCTCTCAATTAACCTGAGACTTTTCTTATTTGCAGTGAGGTCGCCATAGTATTATGGTACAAGTAATACTATTCAAAGGGCGAGAACAGCCTGGTATCCGAGGCAGGCAGACAGTGGTGTGTTCTGGGTAACCAAACTGTGTGTTGTAACTAGGTAAGGTTGCCCGGGTTCAACTGTCTAACAACAAGGGTTTCCAAACTTTCTTCTATAAAGGGCCAGAGCGTAAATATTTTAGGCATGTGGGCCATACATTCCGCTGCAACCGCTCAACTCTGCCATTGAGGCTGTCGATTGTAAACAGGTAAGTGCATAGCTGTGTTCCTATAGCACCGTTTACAGAAACAGTTGCCAGCCAGATGTGACCCTCGGGCCAGAGTTTGCCCACCCCTGGTGAAACAGGAAAACCTGAACAATGCCAAAGCTTCAGAGACGCCATTGGATGTGAAAGGATGCGGAAGGCACTGTGAAAGCCTGGACAGTAATAGTCTCCCTTCATCCCTGGGGGATATGTTCCAAGATCAGGAGTGGGTACCACACCCTAGGTATGCTATGTTTTTCCCTGTACATAGATACCTAGGATAAAGTTTAGCTGATAAGTTGGGCACAGTGAGAGATTAGTACAATAAAACAGAACAACTATAACAATATACCTCACTGAAAGTTATGTGAATGTGGTCTCTCTCTCTCTCTCTCAAGATACCTTATGTACTGCACTCACCCTGCTTCTCGTGATGATGTGAGATGATATGCTGCCTACGTGATGAGATGAAGGGAGAGTGATGGCGTAGTCATGGTGATGTAGCACTAGGCTACTACATAAGGCAACTTGAACACAAGCACTGCGATACCATGACAGGAGACCTGCTAACCGAGACAAGGCTCCTGAGTGACGAACGGGAGGGTAGTGAATGCAGTGTGGAGCGCTGGACAAAGGGGTGACTCAGGTCCCTGGTGGGATGGAGTGGGATGGCAAGAGATTTCATCACACTACACAGAACACCACATAATTGAAACGTGCGAATTGTTTCTTTCTGGAATTTCCCATCTAATGTTTTCTGACTACAGTTGACCGTGGGTAACTGAATCCTCAGAAAACAAACCTGCGGAGAAGGGGTCCACCATGCAGCCTCTAGGGCTGGATTGTGTGCATCAGTTAACACTGTACTCAGGTGAATCTCAATAGCAATGAATAGAATACATACGTTGTCATATTTGGGTTGCTGTATATGTCATCACTTCATTTCCAGTAACTCCCTCAGTGGCAGCCATAAAGTGAGCGTGGTGGGCAGAATAACGTCCACCCCTCCCAAACGCCCAGGTCCCAGATCCAAGGACCTGTGACTATGCCACCTGACCCTGAGAAAGGGACTTTGCAGCTGTGATTAAGTAAAGGATCTTGAGATGGGGATTATCCTGGATTATCCGGCAGAACCAATGTAATCCCCAAGGGTTCTTAACGGAGCAGAGAAGGAGCTATGGCCATAGAGGTAGAGCAGAGAGAGCTCTGCAGTTGTTCCAGGGCTGGCTCTGAAGATGGAGGAAGGGGCCGCGAGCCAAGGAATGCAGGAGCCTCTAGAAACACAAAGGCCAGGAAACAGCTCCTCCCCTGGAGCATCCGGAAGGAACACAACCCAGTGACTCCTTGATTTTAGCCCAGTGAGACCCTTTTGCACTTCTGACCTTCAGGACTGTAGACAATAAATGTGTATTGTTTTAAGCCAGCACCCTTGTGATTCGTCACAGCAGCCACAGGACGCTGATGCTGCAGGTAGGTGTTGGGTCACAATTCCCCACATGGCTGAATGGTCACTTTGGGAAGCAGGAAGTTTTTGGAAAGGGCAGCTCTTCATTCTAGTAAGTTCATGGAGTATCCCCGCACCCCCCCCCCACAAGTATTTTTGCATCCCTCTCTAGTTTACTGTTCACTCAAAAACAAGAATCAAAAGTGGGCTTCCCTTTGGGTTTGAGCTTCTTTGTTAATGCAAATCAAGCACACACACCTGCCCCATCTGCCTTGAAGGATCTGGAGACCTCTGGGGGAGGAGGGATGAATGAGAGAAAACCTAAAGAAATGCCGCCTCGCAATGCGCCACAGCCAGGAGCCCAGCGCCTAAGCAGCTGGGGTGCAGCTACCGTGCACATCCTGGGATGGATTCCTCAGCCACTGGCTGGGTGAGGGTCTCCGAAGAATCAGAAATGCCCTTCATGGAACAGCAAGTCCTCTTTCCCCAATTTGGCAAATGGAGTAACTGGGGCCGAATGAAAGAAGAGAAGTGACAGCTCCAGACTCTGGAAGCTTGGAGCCAGTTCAGGGCAGGGTTAGCCCCGCAATTTGTGCAGAAAGCACAGAAGCCCACGCCTGCCTCCTGGGACACGGGGAGGAGCAGCAAGTCACAGGGAAGACACCGTGGTCCTGAAGGAATTAGATCTGGGGTTAAACCTGGGCGCCTTGCTCAGTAGCTGGGTGACCCTGGGCGAGGATGCAAGCCCTCTGAGCCTCCATACCTCCCTCTATAATATACAGCAACATTGCCTCCACAAAGTTAGAAATGGCGTGAGTGATGCATTTGGCACATAGTAGGCCTGCAGCAAATGGCATCTCTTTTTCACTCCTTCATGGTGGTGTTGCCTAGACAGGGCATCGTGCTTAGTTGTATTTAGAGAAGCTTTTCTGGGACAATCACAATTGGAAAGATTGATCTCCTAAAGGGTATTATGCTCAGTGAAATAAGTCAGACAGAGAAAGATAAACACCATAGGATTTCACATAAACGTGGACTCTAAAAAGCAAAATAAATGAACACACAAAATAGAAACGGACTCATAGATGCAGAGAACAGACTGAGGGTTGCCAGAGAGGAATCGGGATGAAGGGCTGGGTGAAAAAGGTGAGTACAAATTGGCGGTTACAAAGTAGCCACGGAGAGGTAAGCGCAGCTTAGGGAATAGAGTCAACAATATTGTAATAGCTGTGTGTGGTGCCAGGTGGGTACTAGACTTATCGGGGGAATCACTTTGTAAAGTAGATGGCAGTCCGACCACTATGCTGTACACCGGAAACTAAAATGAAACTGAAGGTAAACCATAATTAAAAAATAAAACTTAATCGGTGTGTATTCTGGAGAATGCGATCATCTTGCCTGTAAAGCTTTTGTCTCCAGAATGTGGTTTCTCAACCTTGGCACTGTTGGCGGTTGGATAATCCTTTGCTGTGGGGTTCTCCCGTGCATGGCCCGGTGTCACCAGCTTCCCTCCTTTCTTAGTCACGGCACCCAGAAGTGCCCCTGGACATGGCCAGGTGAACCCTGGGGATTCAGCCACACCTGGCTGAGAATCGCTGGCCCGGTCCCTGACCTCATTGCTCCAGGTGCTTGGATTAGGAGGAGAACAGAGAGCAGGTGCTGAGAGGCAATTACCTCCAGTTAACTGGCAGCTACCCTGGCAGAGAGACCGGTCCCTGTGTGCTTCCAAGGCGACTGCCCACTTCCTGGTACAAACGCAGCCCGACCACAGGTGCCACTGGGGTTTGGATTGGTGACCTGGATCAGCACCATCTAGCTGGGTCTCCTTCCTCCCGGGGGAGCGTGTGTGGGCAGCTCCAAATGTGCAACAACATGTGTTGATTTGCACTGTGAGGCGTGAGGCCGGCACAGAGGCACATTGTCATGGAGGGGGGCGGTTGGAGTCGGCATCACATTGAATTGCTGCCTTCGTTCCTTCCGAGCAGCTGCGTGTTCCAGAGCAGCTGTGAGCACCCTTTGCCTGGAGCTCGGTGCTGCTCAATGTTCTCTGGCAGCACCTGGTGGACCAGGGAAAACACTGCACGGCGCCCTGGCACCGGCTGCTGCGTCTGCGAATCTCATCGCAGCTGAAGGCTTCCCAGCGGCCAAGGTCTGCGGCGGGGGCGCCATCAGAGTCCCCACCTCTGTGCTGGCATCTTCCTGCTGTTCCCTCCCTCCTCTACCAAGCACAGAGCAAACACTGCTGCATCGGGGAGAGCTCGCTGGCTACGATGGGGAAGAAATTGCAAGTGCAGCTCACAAAAGGCCTTTCTCGCGGATCGTTTCCAGAAACAATCTCCCTGCAGCCCGGCAAGCTTGCCAGCCCAGCTTTAAAAACGCACTCGTGAGGGTTATGACCGCATCCGAAACCATGCCCTTCGTGCCTGGGCAGGTAGCTTTCCACATGCAGACAGGAGTCCACTCTACTCAAAGGGGTAGGGCTGAGGAAGGGGGCACACACCCAACCTCTGTCCCTGGGAATAAGCTGCATTGAGCCAGGAACTAACTCCACCCTGGCTGCTACCTGCTCACCAACCCACATCAGCATCCCAGGGAGCTCACGTACATTTCCACACTGGTGAGAAGGGCAGGCTAACCTACCCTGCATTCTACCTGAGAAAGTCCTGGCAGGAGAGATTCGGGAAATTGAAGAGTACGTTGGGAAATCCTTCCTTTTTTAAAGCTGAATAATATTCCTCTGTGTGTGTGTGTGTGTGTGTGTGTGTATACTACGTTCTTTTGATCTGCTCACCTGCTGACAGACATTGGAGTTGTTTCCATGTCTTGGCTATGGGGGACGCTGCTGCAATGAACATGAGGGTGCACATCTCTCTTCATCTCTATAGAAACAGATCCAGGAGTGAGATCGCTGGATCATAAAGCAGTTCTGTGTTTCATTATTTGACAAACCTGTGTACTGTTTTCCATAGTGGCGGCACCAGTTTCCATTCCCACCAACAGCCATTAAGCGTGTCCTTTTCTCCACATCCTCACTAGATTCTTTTACAATGATAATGCATCAAAACATCAAGGTGGACAGTATTATATATATGATATATCTATGGAATACATGTATCATATATATACGATTTTATTTATAGAAAAATAAAATACTCAACTTTGTGGAATAATATTCTCTTAAAATCCACAGATTCACTACATATTTCCAAGGGAGGCAGCATAGCCTGGTGGGAAACAGGCTAGCCTCAGAGGGTTAGTCCTAGTCACTGATTCATGTGATTTAGGATGCGTTTTTCTCCTGGAATTGTAAAGCAGGGAAGATCACAGTCCCTGTCCACGGGGCCATGCATACCAGCTGCCATTCATGGTGTCTGACACCTGGACGTGCCCAGAACATGCTAGCAGGAGCTGTAATTGTTCACCTGTAAGACATGGTCACACTAGACATCAGAAGTTTGGGAACCTCCGTGACTTGTGAAATGACCTTAAATAAATACCTATCTCTTTGTGTTTGTCTTTCTCATCTGATAAAATGGAGAGAATACCAGTTGCTTTTTAAAATTACGTAACTCAAAATATTATTTTTGGTATACTGTGAGATAAGACATTCTTAAAAAGATCTACTGCAGCACAAACAGGCAACCCTAGAATATATCTGTTGCTCACATCCATTTACAATGCATGTGGTCAATGTCATTAATTGGTCATTTTTTAGAAGACAATGGACAATGACTTGAAAGTGTCTCAAGATGGGCACCTCAGTCACTGAGACAGTCTCTTCTGGAAATTGGGTCTCCCCAATCCAGTGAGGAGGGAGTATAAGAAGTGGTTGGATAATTCAAGGGAAACGAAACCCCATTTCATGGCAAAATGGCATCATGAATGTGGGCCTCCAGGCTCGCCATTTCCTTCACGATCAGATTTGCAAATGAGCTGCAATGTGTCCAGAGTCACCTCCAAGTCTCCCTGTTCTATGGGCCACGGTTTGCACGATTGGTAGCATCACATCAAAGACAGTTACGTGCTGTGGATGCCGAGATCCTAAGTTACAATGACCTATCCAGCGGGATTATCAAGGACGATGGCTCCCTTCTTCTCCAAGTCACACTATATGAAATATTTAGCATATTGTGTGCCAGAAGCTGTCAAATTAGGCTCATCTGAAATACTATAATTAAGAGGACAGCCTCACATGCTTCACATTGGAAGCCAGTCGTATTCAAATGATGCATCAGGACTTGGAAGGCACAGATAGCGTCTTTCCACAGCCCCAGTTCTCCATCATCCCCTGAGAGCTGCAAGGAATCTCTGTCCGGTCCTATCCCACGGGGGAAATTCTCAGGGAGGGAGGGTGGGATATCAGTATTTTTAAATTTTTATTTGAGACCACATTTAAAAAATGGTAATAATTTGTAGCTAAAGACAATGCCTTCATCTGAAATTATTAAATATTGATGATGGGGCTCAGGAACATGCTTATTTTTCACTTCAAAAGGAAATTACTTTTTTTTTTTTTAACTAACCACCACTACAGGGCACTCATCAATGTCCGGGACTGAGTAAGTTCATTCATCCTTCCTCACAGGTTAGTTTTCAGACAAGACTCTGAATTTTTAAACATATTTTCAAAGAGTTGCTTGTCACAGATAGAGTATATATATATATATATATATATATATATATATATATATATATTCAATTAGGCAAAAGTCCATTCTATGTTTTAATTAAACCTTTACTTTAGAATATAGTGTGACCATTTTCAATATGTTACTCTGTACCTTTAAAATATAAACCAACAGAATAAAATAAAAATAGCTTTTTAAAGGGGAGATAAAAAAACACCCACCAGCTAAACGTGGATGCATGATTAACACAGGATGTTCCTCTCTTTGAGATTTAACCTCAGTGAGATAGGACATAAACTTGGCTGAGAAACTTCTTGAGGGCCATTTTTCACACAACAATCTAGTTTTCCTTAGCCATTTACCAACTCCTTAGGCCTCTGCTAAATTATAACATGTGGAAGGAACTGGGTATGTTACGTCTCTTGGTGATGTATGTATGACATTTTCAAATTCATGCTATCATTGAAGCCTCACTCTCACTTTCAATTCTGGAGGCAAGCAACACAGATCCTTCCCCCCTCCCACTTTATACATAAAAGCTGGGCTCACACAAGCTAAACAATAATTATTCTAATCCCAGTATCACACAGGGAGTAACCAGCAAGTCAAAACTTTTGCTGCCCAAACTTTTGGATCCTAAACTATCATCGATATATATATATATTTATATCTACCCACCTATCATCTATCTATCTATCTATCTATCTATCTATCTATCTATCTATCTATCTATCTATCTATCATCTATCATCTATCTATCTGTCTGTTATCTATCTACCTATTTATGTATCTACCTATCTATCATCTATCTATCTATCAATCATCAATCTACTTGCCTATCTATCTGTCTATTTATCTATCTATCATCCATTTTTCTATTTTTTAGCTGTCTAATCTATCTATCAATACGTTTGGTTATGCATCTATTTATTAATCTGTCTACCTGCCCATGGTTTTACCAAAGTACCCACTGTTATCTTCAGCTGAGTTTGAAAGTTTATCAGAGAAATGTCTAGAATAACTGCTAACTACTTTCAAAGGTTACCTCCTTGAGGAAAGCAATGAGATCTGGAGGCTAGTCAAAATTTGGCAACCTTCACCTTTTGCTCTCTACTTTTGCATATTTATGTAGAGTTTGAGTTGTTTCACAGAGAGAATGGATTTACGCCAGCTACTGTGTGATTAAAAATAAATGCACTGAAGATACAATTTATAAAAATAACTTTATCAGGCAGCTTAACTCTTCTTGATTTTCTAATACCACTGCTTGTTTCCTCTCTTCAGGCAAGTTCTCCTGGGATGTCTTGGGGCTATTTTTTAGATAAACCCTCTCCAATCAGCTGCATTGAGCCAGATTTCATACTTTCCCCCCTTCATGTTCCCAGGTTTCACGGATGGCTCCAAGGTTGGCTGGGCAACTAGTTAGAAATAAAGGGCAATTATGCTATGTGACACTTCAGTTTTGCTTCCTCAGCAGCAAAGATCATGAGCCGCACTGCTTTCTGAGATGACAGAAGATCCTTTAAATATCAATTAGCAAGCCTGTGCATCAGTGGCAGCAAGACCACTCCACACCACAGGGCCAGCGCCATGCTGCTGGGAATCGAACACATTTTTTAATTGGTTGGATTACTGCAAGACTACGGCTCCTCTGTTGTGCCTTGCAGAAGGCCTTCTCCCCCTAGGTGTGGGCGTGTGCTCCAAGTGGAAACCTTCAAATGCCTGAAGAGTAAGCAGATTTACATTTAGGAAAGGCCTAGAAGCAACACCACTCATTCCCACAACTCCTCCTGCCCATGGACAGTAACACAGAAGGTGTGTTTGCACCACCAGGACAGGGGTGTGCTTGGGGGAAAAGCTGAGAACCAAGGGCGCTTTACCTAAAAAGCAATTTGGCCTCTCTTGTAAGTGTTTTTGTCACTTTTGAGGATTTCTGTCCTCAGGATCATCTGAATCTGTCTGTTAGATCCTGTGCTGAGGTTGCAGTCACCTGAGCGATGGGTTCAGTGGGAGGAAAGAGGGGGCAGAGTTACATAATGCAGTTATTTTAAATGTGGACCATTGCCCTGCCCCCAAACCTACAGAATCAGAATCTCTGGAGATGGAGCTTAGGGGCAGGTACAATTTTAACAGTCCCCAGGCGGTTCCTATACATGACAAAGTTTGAGAATTTCCGTCATGATGGTTCAAAGCATAGACTTTGAAATTAGAAAAACTGGGTTAGGAAATCAGCTGTGCCACTTTTCTGGTTGGGTGGCTAAGAAAAATGACCTTTGCTGCGTAAGGGTCACGGAGAAAGAGTTAGTACCTAACTTGTAGCATTGCTGAGATGAGTAGGGAAGCCAGTGCATAGAATCAACCAGCACAACGCCTGGCATACAGTGAGTGCCCAAGAATGTTACCTCGTTTTATTGTCATTGCTGTTGAGTGATCGCAGTTAAATTGAACTATTTCTTCATAAAAGAATGTGCCAAAAATGTGAGTAGACTGAACTGTGGACCCCCCCCCCCCGCCCCCGCCAAAATATGTCTAAGTCTCAAGCGCCAGTACCCATGAATGCGATATTGTTTGGTAAATGGGTCTTCGCAGATGCAATTTAGGATATAGAGATAAGACCATCCTGCATTAGGCTGGACCCTAAATCCAATGACAGATCTTTCTAAGAGATAGAAGGGGAGGAGGCGCAGGAGGGAAGGCCATGTGAAGATGGAGGCAGAAACGGAAGCGAAGTGTCTGCAATTCAATGACTGCCGGGGATTTCCGGAAGCCTCTAGAAGCTGGCATGGGACACATTCTCCCTCAGTGTATCCAGAAGGGACCGGGCCTGCTGACATTGATGCCAGACTTTTAGCCTCCAGGCTTGCTGGTGTTTAAAGCCATCAAGTTGGAGCCCATTTGCTATGGTAGCCCTAAGAGCTAAATAGGAGGCCTTTAGCTCAACTTTAGTTCAAGGATCACAATTGGAAAAGGTCATCTCAGGATGACCTTCTCCATGGAGTCTGACCTGGCCCCTCAGCACATGGGGCCGAGCTGGGGCTTCACTTAGTCTCCACACATCAGTCACTGCAAGAGTCCCCTGACCAGCCAACTGCATCAGTACCTCGTAAGCCCAACTTCCAGTCTCTAGCAGACTCCTGAGAGAATGAGGAGTGTCTTCCCCAGGAAGCTCCTCAGAAGGCTAGAGATCTGAAGGTGTCCTCTGTCAGATAAGGGTCAAAGAGCCAACATCAATGTCAGCTGTCCGGTTGGAGATCTGCCCTCAGCTCTGGACTCTCCTGAGAAGTTACCCATTGATCTCTATTCCTAAATTAATGTAATAATAGCCACCACCTGTTGAGATTCTTTAATACGCTAAGCATGAATGAAATGCTTGACCATCATCGCCATCTCTCTAAACTTCCACAGCCTTGAGGTAATTCTCTGCCCTCATCTTGCAGATGAAGAAACCGAGGCCCAGCAAGCTTAAGGATTCTGCAATGTCACCCAGGGCGGGAGGGAAAACATACAGGATTCAACCCTATGCTCCTTCCACTGTGACAGGCTGTCTGGTAACAATAGCTGTGCTTTTAGTGTGGGTCTGAGATACCCCCCAGTAATGCTCTGGCTCCTGTGAAATGGGCGCAAAAAAAAAGCACTTCCTCCACGTGCAACCCTGCTGGAGCACACTCTTTCCCAGATCCTCACAAATCGTGCCGGAAACAGAGCAGGGTGGGGAGCGAAACCATCCAACAGCCGCTCTGAGAGGGTGGGTTGGTCTACTGAAGACCACAGGAGAAGCTTAGATGCTTATAAAATAAATCCGTCATTGCTCCTTGAGCTGGAGAATTTTACAACGAAGCAGCTCCTACTAAATCGGTTAGTGTCATCATGCCATTTTCCAGATGAGAACACGGAGGCCCTGGCAGACTAACAGATTTATTCAGGGTTTTGTAGCTTGTGACACAGATAGGGCCTAAATCCAGAACTCTTGACACTAGTGTTCACACCACCATGAACCCAATACGTGAACTACAAGAGCCAAAAGTGGGGTAAATATATAAAAATGTACACACCACAACCATCCCAGGGTGCCAGAACGGCTTTCCTATGTAAATGCCATTTTACTTTGGAGTCATTTACCATAAAGTTCATCTGTAGAGTCTCAATAATGGGGGCACTACTTTGAAAAAATGTTGATTTTTAATTCCCTCCATTTGCCACTATCACTGTTTGGAACCAATTTCAAGGTTCATAAGGGGATGCAAGGCTCTGAGGTCCCCCTCTGTCACAGTGGGTTCTAGTCACTTCTATGTAGATCTATGCTTGTACTCATCTCAAGACAACTCAAAATGACAGTCATGAGAAATTAATCAAGGGATGCCCTGGGTTCTCTTAAACCAGTGCTGACAGGCTGGTGTCCTCTAGCCAGTGGGTAAGTGGTCCTGAAAGTTACTTACAAAATGAATGACAGGTTAAATACGCTGTGACTTGACTCACGTTTTAAATACATCCTAGATGTAAACACAACGCGGGCAGTTCTATTCTACTGCGGCCTCAGTTCCGGAATCTCTGCCTGGCTCTGTCTTCCATGCCAGAGATGGAAGACAAAGAAGACACCTTTTTCAATTATTTTTTTCTTTAAGAACTTCCAATGCAGCTCATTTTTTAATTAAATAACTAATGGTTTCTTTGCTGATTGAACACAAAGAAGCTCTCATTTTTCATCTGCTGGGAGTTCCCAGAGCCAGTCAGGCCTCGGCGTTTCCCCAGAGCTCAGGTGAGTCCCCATGTGTGTTTCCTGCACTTGGTTTCCCTGCTGGCTTCCTGCTCGGCTTTGAAACGCTTGCCCTTGTTTCTGTAGAGAGAACGGAGGAAGGGGAGGCACGGAGCTGGAACTAATGGTAGGTCCAGAGTGGGAAGTGGGGCCCGGGAGGGGCTCCGGTGACTGGGTCCGGGGCATCACCAGTGGACCAGGGCATGCAGGGAAAGGCAGCAATGGCCACGACAGCCTTCAGGGTGGGCGTCTGTGGAGAGAGGTTCTGAATTCACTTAGGGAGGAAAATGAGGAAAAATGCAGAGCCCTGAAACTGCTTTCACAAAATGCCCACCTGTCTGCAACGGAGGCATGCCTGTCGGTGCTGTTCTCTGTCTGAGCTTCTCCCGTGCAATGCTTTCGGGCCATCTTTCTCCCAGAGGCAAGAAGGAGCGGCAGGTACAGGCAGGTAGGGAGCTGGACCAAGCAGCCCTGCTCCTGGAGATAAGCAGAGGGCTGCTACTGTAGGGCGGCTGCTACCTCCAGGGCAGAGATGGCACACCTTCGCCCTCTCCTTCCCCTTCCGCCATGGCTGTTGGTGAAGGATCAGTGCTCATGACCCTCCCCCGACACTTCCAGGCTGGGGATCCCCTAACAGGGCCCATACCGCACCACTCACAACCCCAGTGCCCCGGAAAGCCCTTCTCCCCATCCTGGGGATGCTCCCTTCCCTTCCAAGCCCTGCTGATCGATGTTCCCAACACATAATTATCTTAATTTAGGTGTGTATTTTGTGACAATATTTTGGATCACTCCGGCACTTACTCTTCTCTATTACAAACATTTATGTAACCATGCCAGCCGATTAATCTGAAGGATGTGGCAAAGAGACGGGGAATTTCACCCGCAGGAAACAAAAACCCAGTCTTTGAGGATAAATATGTACTCCAAAATTCATAAGTTATTGCAGATTGCTATTGATATTTCAGAAATGTATCTGTCCCTTGGACATATTCATAGAGCGTTTGCAAGTCTACAGACACATCTCTTTAATAACGGTGCCGCATAATTCTTCCATGCTACATATACATGAGAACCTGCACACACCCCCAATCCCCACAACAAAGGTAATAAGCTTTTGTCTCGCCTTTTCTCCCTGCTTTAAGCATCCCCCTTAATGAGCTCTGCTTCTTTGTAACTCAAGAGATTTAGTATTCTGTCCAACAAAACAATTTATTGCCCAAAATGTTCCTACTGCAGATAAAATCTTAGCTTCCCCAATACTTCTGGCTCCACAGTTAATACCCTAATGTTTCATTTACAGCTGAACAAAGCGGCTTATCTCCACTAAAAGGGGAATTAGTAGTAAGAAATAATTTCAATCATCTGCCGAGTTTCTAAGTAAAGTGATGACTTCTGCATTCTCGTTCCCATCTGATGACAGGTGTGTTGGGGGCTCCCACGAAATAGAGCGGTCTGTCACCTAAGCTTTGTAATTTGAACAATGCCACTACATAGATCAGGCAGGACTTAGGTCCTAGCTGTCACTGGGGGAGGAGGGGTCTACTCAGAAAAATGCTGTAGTCAGCAGTTCTTAGCTACAGATTGGGCACTAACTCAAGGGGGAAAAATTCGTTTGAATCAACAAATGGCTCCGTTTTTTTCACCCCTAGTCTGTGGAAAACTTACTATACACCTACAAACACACAAACACAGTCTATTACATTTCCTTGGCACGTACGCATGCCCACACAGTACCGTGATGGCTATATATTCTCACACGCGTGCATACAGACTTATTTATGTGTGTGCAGACGTGGAGGCTGCTGGAGACCATGTCGGGTGGGGAGGGAGCACTGTAGGGGGAGAGGTATTGAAAAACAGTGAGGCTGGGGAATCATGGGTGAGTCTGCAGCGGAGATCAGTCATCTACATCCGAAGGAGAGGGGAGCAACTTGCCTTCCCGAGATTACAAGGGGAAATTCAATTTGCCATCGCTTCTGTCTCAACCTTAGCACATGACATCTGGCCCTGAAACAATAAATAAACACAAACGGAGGAACCAAGATGGCGGCATAGGTAAACAACTGTACTAGCTGCCTCTCACAACCACATCGAAATTACAACCAAAAGACAGAACAAATGTCATCCATAACTGTGGGAAAGCTGGCTGAGTGGGAGTTCTACAACTAGAGAGGTGAGGAAAGTGCATTGAGACTGGTAGGAGGTGTGGAGGCGCAGAACGGACTGGCGCCCAGGTGTGCCACTTTTTTTATTGGGAGGGAGCTACAAGCTCCAGCTTGCTCTGAACTCCAGTTCCAGGCGAGACTCTGGGGGACCCAGACACATAAGGGGAGAAACTGGACAGCCTGGCATTGATACAAGAATGTGAGGGTGGCTTTCTTTCAGTCTGAGGTGCATGCAAGATCATTGTTCCTGTGCTAGGACCTCTCCAGTGCAGGGCTGACTGGCAGCCATTGCTGTTTGCTCTGCCCTGGTGATTACCTGAGACCCCGCCCCACCAAATTTACAACCCCACCCAAGCTGTGCACAGCAGCTTTTGCATATGAATGGCTTGTCCTTTCTCAGCCTAAAACCTTTTAAACAGGCAGCAACTGGGTCTGGGAGCCCCAAAGCAATCAATCTGGCAGCAGCAATCTGCTGTGCTACACAGCTGGGCCTCATCTGGGCACTTCTAAACCCCATACAAAGAGGAGCAATCTGCAGATCTCTCTGTAGCTCCTGCTGGGCAGCCCCAGGCAGTAGCTGACTTTGCACCTCCTTGGAGATCCAAGAGCCAGTGTACCCAGTGGTCAGTGTGAGACCATACTGGATTACAACTCTTCACATCCATAAGTGACACACTCAAGGGGCAGACTCAGTGAGTACCAAAGCCCCACTGAAGCAAGTCCTGCCCCATAAGGGTCTCTCCTGCACAGCAGCTCTTCCATTGTAGACACAGCTGGTCCTCACAGCCAATTGGCCTGGAGGTCAGTTCCTCCCAGTGATACCAACAGCAATAATGGCTTAACTACACAGCCCACAAAGGGGTGCACCAAGAATTTCCATCTCAGGTGACTGGGAAGACTGAGCCACTGGGCCCTATACGACACCTACCACACAAGGCCACTCTGTCAATTTAAGGAGACTTAACAGCTACCCAATACATAGAAACAAACACAGGGAAGCAATCAAAATGCAGAGACAAAGAAACATGTTACAAATGAAAGAAATGGAAGAAAGCAAACTACTGTATATAGAGTTCAAAATGAGTTATAAGGTTACTCAAGAATCTTCTAGAAACCTCCAAGGAACTTAGTGAGACCTTCATGGATCTTAGTGAGAATGCCAAAAAAAAAAAAAAAAAATGGAAAAGGGCCAGTCAGAAATTAAGCATACACTTAATTTTTGTTCTTCCAACCAGAAGAGCAAAATGAAAAAAGAATCCAAAACTATGAAGATAGTGTAAGGAGCCTCTGGGACAACTTCAAGCATACCAACATCCAAATTATGATATGCCAGAAAAGGAGAGAGAGCAAGATATTGAAAACCTATTTGAAGAAATAATGACAGAAAATTTCCCCTACCTGGTGAAAGAAATAGACTTACAAGTCTAGGAAGTGCAGAGCACCTCAAACAAGAGGAATCCAAAGAGGACCACACCAAAACACATCATAATTAAAATGACAAGGGCAAAAGACAAAGAGAGAATCTTACAAGCAGCAAGAGAAAAACAGTTAGTTACCTACAAGGGAGTACCCATAAACTGTCAGATGATTTCTCAACAGAACTATGAGGCCAGAAGGGAGTGGCAAGAAATATTCAAAGTGATCAATAGCAGGAACCTACAACCAAGATTATTCTACCCAGCAAAGCTATGATTTAGAATTGAAGGTCAGATAAAGAACTTCAAAGACAAGAAAAAGCTAAAGGAGTTCATCACCACCAAACCAGTATTATATGAAATGCTGAAGGGTATTCTTTAAGAAGAGGAAGAAGAAGAAAAAGGTAAAGATAAAAAAATTATGAACAACAAAGTGACAACAAATACATATCTATCAACAAGTGATTCTAAAAATCAAATGAATAAAAAATCTGATGAACAGAACAAACTGGTGAATGTAATAGAATCAGGGGCTTGGAAAGGGAATGGACTGAAAATTCTCGGGGGGAAGGGTGTGTGGGGGTGCGGGAAGAGATTGGACAAAGAGCTTACACCTATGGACGAGGGCAGTGGGGGCAAGGGCCTGGGTAGGGTGGGAACTGGGTGGAGGAGAGCTCTGGGGGGGGGGGGAGGAACAGCTGTAATAATATGAACAATAAAGATTAATTTTTAAAAAAGGGGGGATGCAGTCGAGATCCTAGAGGCTGGATGTACCCCCATTGGAAGGGGGGTATAGAGGCCATGTCCCTAGACCCCATAAGAGATGGATGAACAGAGATGTGAGGGCATGGGATGTTCAGGCTACCTTCTCTCCCTATGTGGGGGTTCAGCTCTTATGCCAACACTATTAAAGAAACATCTTCCTGGAATGGGGAAGGCCCCTGGAGCCCAGTATGTAAACAAGAGGCTTAGGTAGGAGACAGAGAGATAAAGGGGATCCTTCGAACTTGAAACTAATCCTATATATTAAAAGGCTAACATGCAAATAGACCCAACAGCAGAACTACCAGTTGCTATGATGCGCACTGACCACCAGGGGGCAGATGCTTAATGCAGGAGCTGTCCCCTGGTGGTAAGTGCGCTCCCGCAGGGGGAGTACTGCTCAGCCAGAAGCCCTGAGCTGGGCTCACAGGTGGTGAGCTCAGTGGTGCACCAGGCCTCTAGTCAGATGATAACAATAGAGGTTATTGTTTACAAATCAACTCTTCTCACTTTGGATGTCTTTCTGGTTCTATGCTTCTTCAAAGCTGGACCCCCCTGGTCCTCCCCAGGTGAATAAGACATTACAGGTTGCTGTGGGCATTGGCTGCCAATGCTCAAAACTTTTTTTTTTTCTCTGAAGGTTTGAACTTGACAGAGAATAGCTATCTGAGCCAGAGAAACCCTGAGCTTGAAGTGGGGGTGGGGTGGGAGTTTAGGGGTAAGAGGGGCTAGAATCCTTTCCCAGGGGCAGTCTGAGCCTGTGGCCAAAGGAAGACTGATGTAAGGGGTGGGCCTAAGACTCTTGGTGAAATCATCTTTGGACAAAAAATACTCCTGGGCACCCCGTAGGATCAGACTGAGGCTAGGTTTTCCCTGAAAACACCTTTGATATCAAGTCTTCCCCTGCCCCGCCCTGACCCTTTAATCCCGCCATGACCCTTTAACACCCTCCCACCCCCAATTTGCTCTATTGAGTGTCTTGGTTTGGTCCTAATTAAATGTAACTTCTTGCATGTAGTTTAATTGCTCTTACACCTTCAGATCTAACAGAAAGTGCCTGGGATTGGAGTTGTAGCACGTGCAGGAGTCCCCAAAGGAGGAAAAAGTTGGGCAAGTTTCAAAACCTGAAAATAATTCCAGCCTGGCTGAAGTTTTGGAGTAGAACTTGAGTAAGGTGTTAAATGAGATTGCAGAGGGTAGGAGGAAAAGGGTGTTGTAGAGAGCCTGTATTCTGGGAGCATCCAGGACGGGTGAAGAGGTTTAAGCTGGGACACAGGTGCAGTGAGTAGGTTAATGCAAGTCCACATCCTTGTCCATTATAGCAGGGATTTCAGCCTACCTGAAGGAATAGGTGTCCTGATGGGCTGGCCTTGTAACCCACTGATTGATTGATTGATTCATTCATTCATTCATTCATTCACTCACTCATTCATCTAGTCATTGTTAAAAGCTTACTGTATACATGTCATGCAAAAACCACGGATGGTCCTCCTCCCATAGTATTTACAGTCTTTCAGAAAAGATAGTCAGGAATCAAATTATTATATGAAAAGATGTCCGTGAAACTGGAATGACGTTGCGAGCTACAAATGAAGGTACATTGAGTCAGGAAATAGGAAAGGTTCTTGACCTAGTCAGAGAGGCCAAGGAAGTTCTTGAAGAGGAGACAAAATAACTGGGTTCAAAAGCATACGTGAGTGTTAAGCAGGCAAAGAAGGGAGAGAAAATGAAGTCCAGGAGGAGAGGACATCCTGGAGGAGCTCCCTCAATGAGCCTGAGAGGACGTGGAGGAGGCAGGTACCCGCTTGGCCCACATCAGGTGCCCTCAGAGCTCTTAAGACCCCCAACCACCCCCCTTTCCATGAGGGCCCTTTTCACAAACCAGGACACGTAATCCGACAAGCGCACTTAGAAGAACATCAGCAAACTCCATTCTAAAAAGGGACTGACCTAGAAAATCCAAGCCGCCAGATCAACACGATGGCGGAGCTGAGGCAGAGGTGATCATGTGCAACCGGACAGTGTCTGGGCTCGCTGCCCCAACCAAACTTACGGAGGATCCACTTTCACAAATTTAGTTCAAAAGGTCAATTGAGGATAGGAGGCATGTTGTTAAGGGCTGGGAACAGCAGAATCAGCCCAAACTAGAAAAGCCAATAAATCTGCAAAAAAATCAGGGTGGACAAGACCCAAGAACTCCTGGGGAGGCCCCTGTTCTAAGCCAGACAACTGAAGGGGGGTGGTGCAAAACATCCCCCCTGGACCTTTTATTCCATATTTGCCATTTTCTTACATTCCTGACTCTCCATATCCCCAGAGCATACAAATCACAGCAAACAACCCGACTGTTGAATCCGTCATCCTTAAGCACATACATATTCTTATAAATGGAAAGAAAATGGTCTCATTGCATGCTATTGAGAAACACAAATCTCTAAATGGATTGTCAGTTCTTATAACCACTAATTCCTCTTTAAAGAGACAGCATATTGATTCTTTTCGTCAAAAGTTGCCAAACTTGTAAATTCCCAACCCTGAGAGCAATCCAAAAAGGATCTATTATTGGGTGGCAATGCAAAGTGTGGCACTGAACACTTGCATAATCCTTATGATGTACAAAGATATTTTAGGTGCATTTTTCTCTTTAGATCTTTACAATTTTGTGAAGATAGCATTCTATTCCAGGTTTGCAGATGAGAGAAGCAAGGCTCTGAGAGGTTAGGGACTGTGATTAAGGCCCCAGCAAGCTGAAACTTGAATTCAAGTGTTTGGACTCCCAAGTACCAACATCTCATAGTTAAGAGTATGAGTTTGGGTGTCACATTTATTTGGGTCAAGTTTTGTTTCTTGGAATTTATTATTTCTACTAGGGGTCCCTCAGCCTGCCCTGCGGCCTCGCACAATCCGGACCCCTGCGGGGATGGGGCCAAAACCAGCAGCCCGACATCTCCCGAGGGATGTAGTAGTGTGCGAAGCAGCAGGCAGCCGTGGAGGAGCCCATTAGCTGAGCGGCACTGGGAGTGCACTGATCACCAGGGGGCAGCTCCTGCATTGAGTGTCTGCCCCCTGGTGGTCCGTGCGTGTCATAGCGACCGGTAGACCAGTCTTTCTATTGCTTAGGCTTTTATATATATAGATGATTATGGACTAATTAGTTACCTTACCTGAGCTCCAATTTTCTCATTTGGAAAATAATAGTGGCATACAGATGATATGCATATAAAGCATTTGGCCCAGTATCAGGTGCATCCTATACACTCACGAGATGGTAACAACCAATATTACCATGGGTGTCGTTGTTGAGATATAATATCGTGGCTAAGCAAACTTGCTCTTCATCATATTGAAAATTCTGGCCAGACTGCCCTCTGAATTTCTCTCTAAAGTCCAAACAAATTTGTATGACAATTCTGCCCATGATTTATTTTAGGCAATGGTTTGCCTCACTGCTGGATTTGGCTAATACAAGCCATTGTCTACGGATCTTCCAGAGTTGTTCACAAGATTAAGCAATGGTGTCTTAGCCCTGAAGTTCAGAATGAACATCAAGAGCCAACCATTCAGGGAAAGTGGGCACACACCAGTCACCATGTCATTAAACTGTTAGACAGACTCTCAGTTTATCAAACAACGGCGCTGCACTGTATACATTGCATATCAGCATCCCTCCCGTCCATTCGGGCTTTCTGGAGAATGCACATCCTAGCATTAAAGCTGTTTGTGAAAGCACTTACTCCATATCAGGCAGTGGACTAAGCTCTCTAGATGGATTATCCCATTTTATCCTCCCTGCAATCACACGAGGTGAGGGCCATTATTATCTTTCTTTTACAGTTGAGGGGACTTAAGCTCAGGGGTGGTCCAAGTAAACCCAAGAAGATAATGAAGAATAGAGCTAGAATCTGAACCCAAATTTGTTGTATTCCAAAGCACACGTTTCACACACCTCATTCTACAGTGTTTGAATTACCACCCCAGCAGTCATGAAGTTGATACAATGTCAGTTTAAAATTATCTTCCCATGTGACACTTTGACACAGAGTGGATCTGCATAGAGTCTGGGTTCCCGCAGAGAGAGGCAAAACCAACATCTGAGGATGATCCCAAACACACCTTAAGACCCCCAACCACCCCTCTTCCCATTGCAGTGTCACACCAATCTTTCCGGTCAGGAACGACAGGGTTAACCTCTTCTAGTTCCATACAATCTCAGATCAGATGCCTGTCAATAGAACCCTCCTCAGAAGGTGAGCACTGATTAGGTTTACTCGATCTTGATAAAAGACAATGAAAATGATGTATTGGGACAAAAAAGGCTTGGTGTTCTGTTTTATTTGTTTGCTTTGCTCACCCCCCCAACCCCCCCCCCCCCCCCCACCGTGACAGCTACCAAACAATGCTCTGAGGCTCCGGGATGCAAAAAATGGCACACACACACAAAAAAGTCAGAGAACACAAAGACAAAAAAGACAAAGCATGTGGAATGAGTACATTAACCATTCAAGGGATGCCAGAGACCTCCTAAGCTGACAGCGAAGCCCAACCCGCCCTCTGCTCTCTTGAGCTCTGCCATCCACGGAGCTGCGGGGCGGGAGGCTGAGGAATGGTGTGTAACAAGGAGACCTGCGGCTGCCTCGGACACTGTTCCTGGTGGCCCCCTGTGCTGACGTCTCTGCAGCCTGGGCTTGCTCCCAAATGCATGACTGTCTCCAGGGTGTTCGACCATGCATTCCAGGAGCTCTCTCAAGGTGTGAGATTATTTCAGTTTTGGATCAATGTATTGCTCTCCTCTTGCTAGCAACTGTGCAGTTTTGATAGGGAACAAGATTGGGGAAGATACACTTTGACAGACATTGTAGATCTATGTGTCTGGAAGACAAGTATACATGAATGACTATCATGTCAGTCTGGCACAGTGACTACAGGCCTCTGCTCTGGGATTAGAGACTCCTGTGCCTCTCTCTGTCAGCTGTGTGAATTTAGACACATTATTTAACTTCCGGACTTTGGCTTTCTTACCTATAGCGTGAGGACATTAATGGAGCATACCTTATAGAAACACTATGTTAATTTGGCAAGATAAAGCATGTCTGGTGTATGGCAAGTGTTAAAAACCCTGCCTGCTCCTCCTTCCTTCTTCTACTCTCCACTCTCTCTCTCTGCTCTACAACTAAGCCCTTCACTTCTTCTCCATATGACACTGGCCATGGAAAGTTGGGATGGTGACATGAGGAGTCATAATCAGCTTGATTGCATTGCCTTCAAATTCAGAGTCATTTTAAAAAAGAGGTGGTATATATCTGCAATGGAATACTACACAGCCATGAAAGGATGAAATGCTGCCATATGTGACAACATGGGTGGTTCTTGAGAATATGAGGCTAAGAAAAATAGATCAGGCAGAAAAGGACAAAAATTTCCCTCATAGGTAAGATATACTGGTAAATCAAAAGGCAACAAATGAACAAAATTAAACAAACAAAAACAAATCAAACTCATACATACACAACAGAATGGTGGCTACCAGAGGGGAAGTGGGTGGGAAGGTGGGAGGAGGATGAAGAAGGTAAAGGGAGTCAAATATATGGTGATGGAAGAAGACAAGACTGGGTGGTGAGCACACAGTGGAGTAAACAGATGTACTGTAAAGTTGTACACCTAAAATTTATACAATGTTGAAAACCAGTGTTATTCCAATAAATTTAATTTAAAACATTTATTGCCATTTACCTGCGGTTGATGGAAGTGTCTTATTAAAACCAAATGTGTGGACACCACAGTCCTGCAGCATATCCTTATGAGACATGGTTCATTCCCAGTTGACAGCTTTACAGAAATCAGAGCAAATTCCAGGCAGGGATAGATAGAGCCAATGTGTACTTAGTGATAATACATACCCCTCTGTTTATATCCCAGAGTCCCTGGTCAATGGTGACTCGTGAGATGTTTAAACCCTTGATGCAGAAAGGAAACTGGGAGGGTGTGTTGGAGTGTCTGATAGGACAGGTGATGGAGAGCTGGTAGGAGGTCATGGGTGAGGGGTTTATGTTTAATGAATGCATTCGTTATTTAGCAATGAATTAATTAATGGCAAAATAACTAAGCGAATGTATGTTGAGCAAAGATTAAGTACCATCTGTCAGGCGTCATCCTAGGTACTTTATGGGACTCTGCAGAATATGGGAACACCTGTTTAGTACTTGTCAGAGTGCCAGAACCACCTGGGGAACCTGATGAAAGGAGGGTGCCCCAACTCCAGAGGGAAATGATTCTGACTTGGTTGATCTGGGGTGGGACAGGGAACAGCCTAGGTTATATTCTAAGGGGTGATGGAGGGTTTGCACTTGGAAAGATTGTGCTTTAGGGGACAAGGAGAGATGGGATCTGGCTCCCTCTGAAACAACTGTCCTGCAGTGTGGTATACGGGGAGCACTGGTTCAGGGCTCAGCAGATCCAAACGATCCTTGTCCTAACCCACTTGGTGAGCTTGGACAAGTCAGGTGCTCTCGGAGCTTTGCTTTCCCCCTCTGACAGACATGATCCCTAACGTATTTTTTTTTTTTAACCAAGAACATTGGCGGATTTCATGGAGAGACCCTGGTTACAGTGTGCAGTTCTGCAGAATACTAACCACCTTCACAATGCCTTGTTGAGGGAGAGGCAAGAACTTAAAAGCTCAAAGTCTGACACTTCATATCTAGCACACCAAACCCCCTTCCTGAGGTCTTTTCTACCACTTGTGTCTCTCCCTAGGAATGGAAACCAGTACATTTCAAAGCCTAGCTGAGATGACCACCCTATAATCTACCTGCTGTCTCATTGGATAACCACTGTGTGTCAGTTTCTCCTGGAATTCCTGGGAGGTGATTCCAGCTCTTCCCACCGCCTTTTATTTGTTGTTGTTCATGATGGTCACCACCGTCTCCAGGCCCTGCTCACTCCACCCCAGGGTCACTTTCTATTCACTGCTCCCCACCTCCCATTGGTCTCCAAGCTCTGCTTCTTCTACAACCGTGCTCTCCTTTCCATTGCCATTCGTTTTGTGACCGCTGTGGTCCAAGCCACCATCGCCCTGGCCAGGACTCTACACAGCCTCCTCGCTCTGTCCCAGCTTCCTCCCTGGGACCCACGGTCAGGGCTCCACTCACAGTGGATGCGCATCTCTGCACTGCCACTTAAATAAAACACAAATCCCCTACACTCACGTACAAAACCCGGCCTTTGTTCCTTCCTCAGAGCACTCCTGTGATGCTCTCCCATTTTCTGAGGCTCCTTTTGTTCCTCAAACATCCCAGTTCTAGGACATTTGCCTAGGATGTTCTTCCTTCATATCTTGGCAGGATCTGTCATCAGAAGCTCTGCTTAAATGTCACTCCTTCCTTGAGCCCCTGACGCTCTCTGTTTGTATCTCCTGACTAGCACCTCCCATTGACCATTTTCTTATTTATTTACGCAGTTGTTTTTGTCTGCCTCCTCTCCACGAGACTGTAAGTTCTAGGAGAACAGCATTTGTTTGTCCTGTTGATCACCGGATCCCCAATGGCAGGGCGGAGTGGGCATCCAATAGGCATCTGTGGTGTGAACCCTAAAATCATGGCCTCTCTAGTCTGCCATGCTCCAATCCTTCTTCAGTCCAGGCTGTGAGTCCTGAGCTGTCTCCCTCCCCTTATTTTCTCTCCACTAATTCCAAACTTGGCATGGTCTCCGAGCTGTTAACTCCCTGCTCCCTGTCTGTCCCATCTCAGTTACTTCCCCATGGGAGGAATAAGACACTGATAGATAAATGACGTTCCCCAGGTTCCCTGGCCAAGGAGTGGCAGAGGCATCATTCAAACTGTTATGTCTGACGCCAGAGCCCACTGCGACACACAGACCTTCATTTTCAGCAAGTCTAATTTCAGGAACCAAAACAACAGAACAGCCATGCGCTAGCAAGGGTCCAGGTGTGCAGGTGTGTGTTGAGCCGGAGCCAATTTTCCTCTTGCTTTTGATATTGAAGTTTCCATCAGGAACACCCAGAGCACTGCCTTTCTTCTTGCTTTTGCAATATACACATATTTTTTCACTGTTTATCCTGAGCTTTTCTTACTCGGGGATGCTGTAACGTATTTTATAAGCTCTTGTTTGGATCTGAATGTCCCCTGAATCAGAGTTTCATGTACATAATAAAAACAGCCAAGTTCCAGATTACTGTTAAGTCTGAATCTCACATTTCCTTATCATGAAGGTGTCCTATTCTCAGCCCTCACACAGGAACTGGTTTTCAGCACAGAGAACGGGAAACAGTCAAGAGTGAGGCCCACATTTCGGGGAAAGCACTCACTGGCAACTCGGAAGGTGAAGCAGAAACACTGCGGACGGCACTGGGGCCCTGGCCAGCATAACACACGCACCATCCCAGAGACGATTTCCACTGGTGACCCCCAACACTTAACATGCTGCCACTTGCATATTCACCATCAGCATCTTTTTTTCCCTGGAGGGACCTGTTTCTGTCTGAAGCAGAGAGGTTGTACTATCTTAAAAATGCATGTTGATATTGTTGTATTTTTTTCAAATAACAATTTTCCTGAACTAAGCACAGAGCAATCACCTGGCCCAAAAACACCTGCTCGAATCAGAGAAGC
Organism: Cnephaeus nilssonii; assembly: GCF_951640355.1. NCBI lineage: Eukaryota > Metazoa > Chordata > Mammalia > Chiroptera > Vespertilionidae > Cnephaeus > Cnephaeus nilssonii. Next base: position 19,232,755 of record NC_137073.1, on the reverse strand, counting down.
ACAGGGTATGTTCCCTAATAACGGTTATCTTAAGATCCACTTGAAGGCTGCATTTTTTATTTTGTTCATTGACTTTTTTTTTCGTTCAGATGCCAAAGGAAAGCCTCTATTCCTCAGGCATCCTCTGGCCTGGCTCAGCATATGTCAACTCTAATGAACAGCTCATTGCCTGGGTGGCCCATCTTTCCTCCTCAGCATGGCACCCTGTACAGGGAGATGTCGAGAGACAAATATCTGAACCTACTCGATGTAGGCAGCTTCCAGCTCCTCAATTTAATTGCATTACACGTCTATAAGGAGCGAGCAATTTACTCTGAAGTGGTACTTAGGCGTGATTCCTCTTGGCTTCTCCAGGAAGCACTTGGGCTAAATTTCTATTTAATGTATGCTGGCTTTGGAACCTAAGTACAAGTAGCGGGATGCGTATTAGCGTTTTAATTATGCGGCCATCCTCTGTTGGAAAATGGATCCGGGATGGACCCTGACTTTAATTCCTTTCAACCATGAGTAACACTTCTCTGGCCAGCCTGCGCCTTCATCAGTCTCCTGAATGTGTGTCTCCATCAGCTTGCAGCAAGAAAACAGTTACGCCGTTTCCGGAGCTGCGGTATCTTTGTAACATTCTCAGTGTTTAATAAGTGCTAACAAGAAGGCAAGCACTTTCATTTAATTAAAGCAATACATCACTTTTAATAATTAGTCATAATTAAGGTGAATAATTAGCCGGGAAAGATATGAAAAAAGATACATTCTAGATAAAGCTTCAAGTCACATTTTAAAAGTCCAAAATAAACTCTTGAGGGCCTTGCAGAGCTTTAAGTATGATATAATTTATGTCATGAAATAAATCTAAAGTGTTAAAATATTTAGAGGAACTGAGAATAATGAGTCGAGATAGGATTAGTTTAATTAGTTTACTGAAGTGGCGTCTTCATAGTGGCTAAGTGTGATATATTGGCTTTTGTCACTTGAAATAAAAAAAGAGGTAATTAGGCCCTACTCAAATATATTGTTTTCTCAAAATAGTTTGAATTTTATTTTAGGTGCTAATCCCGGGCCAACTTTCAATTGGTTTATAAATGTTACAAGACAATATCATTCTTCAGACAAATCCAGAACCTGATCCCTTGCCCTGGCTGGGTGGTAGCCCAGTTGGTTAGAGCATCGTCCCCATCCACCAAGGTTGTGGGTTCAATTTCTGGTCAGGGCACATACAAGAATGAATGCATAAATAAGTGGAACAACAAATCGATGTTTCTCTCTCAAATCAATAAATAAATTTTTTTTAAAAATTCCTATGAACTATAGAAAGAAATTCAGGAGACATCCTTTAATAAAAAATTTAAAAAGAGAACCTAATCTCTTGAAAACAGTGGTTCTCAAAAGGGGGGATTTTGCTCCCAAAGGGATATCTAACAACGTCTGAAGACATTTTGGGTGTCACAGTGGAGGGGGAAGTGCAGTGGTCATCTACTGGGTGAAGGCCACAAATGCTATTAAACAGCCAACAAAGCACAGGCCAGCCACCCACACAGAGAGTTATCCAACCGAAGTGCCAGTACTGCCCAGGCTGACAAACCCGCTGTGAATTCAGCATCTACCTGTCCGTGCTGGTCACTGGTGAAATGGGTATCAATGCAAATCCCAAATTTGCATTGAATTGCATTTGCTGTTCTTGTATGAGGGAAAAATCTATCATCTACCAAATATAGAAAATTTAAAATAATAACAAAAGCAACCCCCCCAACATAATAAATCTTATAACAATGAGATAAAAAATGATACCCCAAACCATATCCCCTATTTAGGGAACATTCATGCCATGGAATACTGGGAAGCCATTTAAAAAAAGTAAGTTTAATGGAATAGAATATGCTCTAATATAGCATTTTATGGTTAAATCAAAAGTTATAAAACAAAGTGTACTGTATGGAACCATATTTGTAGCTACTAGTATATATTTTACAAATATGTGCATTCATTGAAATATTGTCAGAGATTTCTGAAGTGAGAGTAGGAGTTACTTTTGTGTGAGTGCAAACACTGCTTATTTCAAATATTAACTTTTTACCCTAATTGCTTGTTGTATTCTTATGTTATATGCATTGTTAGTGTAATGAAGCAATAAGTCATATGAGTAGAGAGGAAAGAAGGAAGTTGGAGTCCAACTCAGCCCCCTTAAAGGTTGCCCTGGAGTGAGCATTCTGTGCAAGGAGTTTCATGTGGGAAATTTCAAGTTCCTAGAACTGTCTCCATTTACTTGGATTCAAAGCCAAATACAGGGGCTGTTTGATGAAGCATGACCTCCTGTAAGTTCCCATGAACTATGACCTAAAGGTTAAATAGTCAGATAGACAAAATACTTACAAAGCATTTCATGCTAGAAAGACCATTGAACATACCTATTTCCTCCAGGAAGTGTGGAAATTCAAAACCCCATTTTCAAAACACTGCTCTTTGTATCTTTCCCTTCATGCTTTAGCGATGACATTTATAAAGCCTGTGATTCTTGAAAATCACTAACATCTTGGAAGAGGAGGCTGGCAAGAGGGAGGAGACCCCAGGCTTCCATTAATCTGAATTCCTTGGAGATTTTAAGCTTTTTTGTCCCCACTCACCCTGTCCCCAGAGAATGACTTTCTGGCTGCGGCTATACAGTCATGAACACTCAGATGAAAACCAAAACAACTCAGTGAAACATCTGGGTGTGTGTCCTAGCGGAGACAAAACATTTGGATGGCCAACGGTGCAAACCGAAGAGGCTGTATTTGACTTGAAAGCAGCCCGGGATTTGCAGAGTGTTTTTTTAAATTATTTTTTAATACACATGTCTATCAATAGGGGAGCTGGTTAAACAAATTACATGGAAATATGATTAGTAGGCAGGTGTTATTAGATTGAGGAGGATAATTTATATGTACTGACATTAAAAGGTTTACACAGTTTTTAAGTGGTGACAGGAAGTAACGAATTATTAAGTAAGTGTGTATGTTCTGAACGTGTGTGTTTTGAATGTGCACAGAAAATATCTGGAAAGATGTTCTAACAATTATTAAATGATGGAAGGAGGGACAAAGGAAGGGTGAGAGGGACTTGTGTTTTTTACTTTATACAATTCTATGCTGTGAATATACATATATATAACTCTATGCTGTGAATATATTTATATATAAATAAAGCTCAGAGCATGTGTTACTTTATAAACATGCCATGATATCCATAGCTCAGACATACCAAACGGTATACAAAAATACACAAACCCATCTATATAAACTTAAGTAATAAAACCTTTTAGTGACATTCAATTCCTAGTCTGAAAACCTCCTCAACTGTATCTGACCCTAATCTCTACAAGCAATCAGTATCCTGGGTTTCATTTTTGTATATGTATGTGTACCAGACATGTATGCATTCCTGAGTACTAAAACTATTGCATGTGATACATTGCTGAATAAATTGCCTTCTCTGCCTTGCATTACTCATGCAAGGTAACACTGGCTGGAGCCGCAGGTCTTGTGTATAGACAGCTCCAATTCATTCATTTCCACGGCTCTAAAGGAATCCATGGTGCACAAGTGTTCTGTTTTCTTATTCTCTTCAATTAGGCTATTTCTAATTTTTTGGTCAATAAGATACTATTTTTATTCTTTAAAAACAGCCTAAAATGTAATGTTTTAAATAGGAAGAGGCAAGATGCAGTTATCACTGAAGCTCTTTAGTTTTATCACGAAATAGGAACGCTCAATCTCATTCAGTCGCAGAACCTCTCTCTTCCAAACACCAGCCTTAACCCTAGAGAGCTCGCTACCGCCACTGCCATCAACAGCAAGAGCACCGGCTGCTGTTTATCGAATGCTTATGATGTGCCAGGAACACACTCAGAGCTACAATTCCATGTGATAAGTACTGTTAATGTTTCCATTTCAGCTCAGAGCATAAATACCTCCTTCATAGCCTACCAGATTCTAAATATTGGTAGGACTTTTCTAAGGTCTGTCTGATCCTCTACTGTGTCTCTCAGGGTAACGCTAAGCCACAGCTACTGCTACTTAACAATACACCATCCACTGCTTTGCAAGGGTCTCTCGTGGCCCCATAAGAAGAATGGCCAGGAATGAGGCTGAATTGGCAGCTTACCCAACACCAGTGTCCGTGCCCTGTTGTACCAGCCAGCCATTGAGAAAAGCAGCAAAGAACTCACCAGAGAAAGGCTGGATGCTGGCGAGAGGAAATGCCTGGAAAATAAAAGGCTATGGGGAGGTCTTCAAAACGGAACTCCTACCGAGTATGCCTCACCAAAGGGAAGATAATGAGCCTGGTGCTTCTCTCACCACCCAGTCCCACACTGAATGCATCCCCGGGTCGGAATTGCCACTGGCTTGGTACAGAGGCCATATCCAGTTGGAAAATCACCGGAGAGAGAGAGAGAGATGTTGCATGAGTACCAGCCAGCTCAGGAAGCTTGAGGAGGAGCAGTTCTCGAATGCATCTGGCCTTGGCCATCACTGCCTCACCTCTTCCTTGTCCAGGATTGTCCAGTGCACTTCAAGGTATGGCTGGCAAATGCAGATCCCCGTTCCCTCAACCTTTGAACTTAAATGATATGGGAGCCTCCTCATCACCTGTATATTCACCTCATGCTCCCTTCCCAACCCAGGAGATGTTCTAGCACACTCTTCAAACCTGGCATGGCATGACATAACTTCCCACTCACTGACCATAAAGTTCAATACCCTTATCTTGCCCAACAATACTCTTCTTGATCTGGATTATCTACATATCAGTTTTCTTTTCTGGGATCTCCCTCTGAACCCACATCCTAGTGCCACCAGAGCCTCTGTACTCTTCTTCAGACATGTCAGGCTTGTTCCAATTTCAGGGGCTTTGCATGTTCTGTCCCTTAGAATGCTCTTCCTCCATGTGTTCATCTGGCTGGCTCCTTCTTGACATTCGTGTCTCAGCTGAAACGTCACCTTCTTAGGCCTTCCCTGAGTCTCCACACTAAGGAGCACCAGTTCCCTAACTGGTTTTTCATCACCTGATTGTATTTCCCTGCATTTTCCTTATTATTTCCTGCTTCCTGCTGTCTATCTCTTCCTCCAAATTTAAGTTCCAGGAGAGCAAGAACCTGGATTTCTTATTTACTACGGTATCCCTGGTGCCTGAAATACTTCCTGGAGCATAGAAAGGCTCTCAATAAATGTGTGTACGATGAATTAATAAATACACAAATAATGACTCACCTTTCATATATTTAAGTGCTGTAACATTCTCTACTGATAAAGAATAATGCCATAGACGATCCTACATCATTTTCTCTACTCTGCAAATATGGATTCCAGAGCAACAGGGTTTACATCCTCCTTCGGCTGTTACTATAGTATTTTATTCCAAATGATTGATTTGCAAGCACAACTGTCATATTCAATATGTCTTAATGATGAAATGATTCTTCAGAAACTTCCGTGTGTCACCTGCAGTGACATGTAAAGAATGCAAACAGGCCTGGCTCCTGTGAATGGGATGTCTGGTGATTGATTCAGTTTGAAATGCATGCCACCTCCTCCCATGTGTGATGCTGGGCTCTGTGTGTCCCAGTGTCATTGGGAGCCAGTGGAGGTAATGTATATATACAAGAACACTTCAGATTGAGGAAGTCTTCATGCGCTGAGTAGAAAAGCATCAAGAATTGCTTTTTAACATTTAAGCAGGCAGAAAAAGGTAATTTCCTGAATATTCTATGACTTTCACTAAGAAGTGAAATTTGAAAGTTCTTGGACGCTAAACATTTTGTATCTCCCATTACTTCTGTAGAAACCTTTATAAGGACCTAAGGCAATCACTGCTTTTCTAACAAATCGCATGGTGCCCAGGGATGTAAAAGAATGCTATCCAGGTCTACTGCATGGACTATGTCAGCCCTTTATACAACACATGTGTATGTATTGGGGGCCTCCGGGCACCGGCCCCTCCCAGGGAGCTAGCTCGATTCTAACCGGGAAGTTTTATGTTCTCAGAAAGATGACTGGTGCTTTCAATGATTCTGAAGTCTATACATTCCCTACTGCGATGCACCCCAGCAAAGATGAACTCAGTCTCTGCAATTGATGTTTTAACTTTCATCTTATTTAAAAGTTTAAAAACGAGATTAATTATACTGTACTTCAGAAAAAAAAAATCCTTTGCTGCAAGAACCGTGGAAACAAAATGCACTGATGATCTTTAAATGACCCAGAAACCAAGATAATTATAGTTGTAATTAATTACATAACACCATGTCCCATGGTAGTCAGCTAGAGGTCTAACCCAGAAAATTCTAAGGTTGGAAAATTTGAATTCAGAGACTTATCACCGACACAGCTCCCAGGTGAGTACTCACCAACTCCTAATCTTTCTCCCAGCGTGTTTGACCTCAGGCACAAATCACTTAACCTGTTCTTATCTCCAGTGCTCATCTGTGAAATGGGGATGGAAGTCCTGGCTCCCTTCAAAGGCATGCAGTATTGAGCCATATATTAATGATTTCAAATAAAATGATTTCACACAGAATGCATTCCAGGAATCTTAATGAAGCAGAGTGGCCAATACCATGTAATAGCATGAAGAGCCAGTAGTATGTAAGGGACAAGATTATCAGAATTCTGTCTAAAATAGCTTTTATTTTACCACATCAACTGATCAACTGTGTGTATTTCTTGAAAACGTAGACTGTAAATATATATATATATATATATATATATATATATATATATATATATATAACATATATTCAAAAATGTAATGAATGCTTGCATAATGAATATTTATATTATCTTATATTATTTTAGAAAAGTATCTTAAAAATGCACACCCCACACTTTTTGCAATGCACTGTTTTTCAACAATAAAAACTCAAACCAAACTTCCCTTCTCAATCTAGGGCATAGGACCCAGGGTGTGGGCTGCCGATGGCTCCAACTCTTGGTGCTGCCTACACAATGCTTATCATTCCCATGTTCAGAAGCCAGGACACATGCCCAAGATTTTCTCTTCGCAAGTCACTTATATCAGAGAATATCTGTCCAAAATGGTCTCAGATAATAAAATGCCCCTAGTGTCATAATTAAAAAGTAGATTAAAATAATTCACAAAAGTATGGAGAGAAAGAGCAATGGAGTAAAATAGGAAGGGAGAGACCATCTGTTATTTCCTGTGTTTGTAGGCAAGGTGTTCTCAGGACAAACTTTTTTTTTTTTTTTAGGGTTTCGGGGTTCGGGGATGGGGGGTGACACGGCCCCGGGCCGGCCAGGCCGCGGCGCCCTGCCCTTTCCCCGGACGCCGGCCCTCAGGACAAACTTTATCAGAGCAACAAGGGATACAGTATTTCAACCAGAATAGTTTTCAGTGATGCTTATGCTAGGTACTTTTCCAGAAGGACCTGGGGGATCAAGAAGGATAGAAACGTCATTGTTGAATGCATGCAAGGATGAATGAACACACCCCAAAAGTCTGACTGTAAAGAAAACTCCCATAACAGGGGAGTTCATTGAAATCATCTTTGTAGTCTTACCCCCAAAATAGGGTTCCTGGATATTGAGTTTTATTTTACCCTAAGCAGACATTGCTTTAATTATCAGAACTAAAAATATCTTAGACTCATCATATCCTGAGACTGATAAGATAGGATAGTAGGGAGACTTCAAGTTTTGGAATGAGGCAGTGCTGACTTCGAATATTCAGTAGTCATTCAGTAGTTTGCAAGGTGGCCACAGAAGCAATTTTATCTCTCTGAGCTTCAGTGTGTTTATCTCAGGGTATGGATAATGATATTATTTTCCTGAGGTTACTGAAACCATTAATTAGAATAATACATGCAAGATGTCTGGCTTCATGCCTGAAACCTGGTAGGAACCAAAAATGTTCTTCCCCCACCTCAAACCCCCCTTCCCCCCCACACATATGCATATTTACTCTAATAAAATGCCAATGACATAACGTGAGGATATCTGATATCTGCACATATGTAGTACATGCTAATTTAAACCATCCCACACTACATTTAAATTTGCGTATGTGAAGACCTTTAAGTACGAGTCCTGGCAGGTTATGGAGGAGATGCATTCCAGGTGGAATGACAAGGACTCAATCATTTTGCTCTTTCAAAATACCCGTGTGTTTGAGATGGCAACAAGCATACAGATCTCCAGGATATCTGATGTTGTATAGGCGAGGCCATTAAAAGACTGCTGGCAGCAAAAGAGCATGACTAAGTATATGTTGGAAACAAAAGCATGAACTTGCTATGTATTTCTAGAAGACTTTCATCATTTTTGTTATTTTTTTATTTTAGTTTGGCCATGACATCACCCCTTCATCCATGCAGAGGGCTCTGCCTGTCAGGATAAGGTTAAAGCAGTCCTGTAGAGGTGGGATTGAGGTCAGTTAGAGTCACGGATAGTCCTTGAGTAAAAAGCATTAATATGCATATTGGCTTACGGCTAGAGTCTGCTGGATACACTTGCACCATATCTGGGAACCCAAGCCCTAATGAATTATTCAGCGCAGTGGAATAATCCAGCATAACTAGGAACAAGCAACACACACATTTGATGGGAGGGCTGTGAGGAGGACGGACAGCGGTAGGTGATGGTCAGCTGGAGTGTGCCAATACTGTGCCAAATGGAGTCCCAGAAGCTCCTAACGAAGGGCATGCCAACAGTCCCCTTTTACAGGGAAAACAGTGAGGCTCCAAAATAGAACCCAAGGAACAGGATTCCATAGAATGGGAAATGTTTCCGCTCCTCCTGGAACCCAGCTCTGTCTGATCCCGACTCCCGTGTTCCATGCTGTGTCCCCTACTTCAGAACGTCTGAGACCCCCAACGCTGAGATTAAACGCCCAGCATCGGCCTCCCTCCCTCAGAGACGCAGCAGGCTCCTGTCGGGTCTGCATCTGTATCTGTCTCTCCATGTGTGTCTCAGAAAGATACTTTATCTTTCAAGTTTTATGGCTCATATCTGTGACTAAAATATCATTTATGACAATTCCCATCTGCTAAGCTTCCAAAGTGATAGAGTTTCATTGCAAAGGGCTGCTCCTGGGGCCTCAGTTACCAGCCCGGAGTTGGCTGGGATGGGGATGGGCCTGAACTGCATCTCACAGGGAGCGGAGCCTCCTTAAGCCAAGTCTGTTTTCTGGACATCAGCTGCCCTGTGGATGTGTTAAGGCCACACATGCAGGGCCTCCTGGCTCCCCTGGACACAGCAAAGAGCTGGGCGACCCCCTTTCTTATTCGCAGCGAAGCACAGGGCCCGCTTCCTTCCCTCCGTCATTCCCTGACAGTTAGAGACTAGCCACGCGCCGCCTTATTAAAGATAAGGGTTGCCCAGGCACTCTCTTTCGGCCATCTCCTGTTCACAGTCTGGCATTTACTAGTCTTACTCAGGGGCTGGAGATTAACACTGCCCATGCTGCCAGAGAGAAGGCGCAGCCCTGGTGGTCCTACAAAGCCAGGCGAATAAGGACAGGCAGACCCGCCTCCTATAGACGTCGCCTATCCCAGGGCCTTTGTGCCTCTTAGCTCTGTGCACTGGCTTGGCTTTAAAACCATCTTACTTTATTATTTTATTTTATGATAACACTTATTATGGTCTTTCTTCTCATTTCAAATGTAGCCCATATCCCCTGTAGTAAATTTCAAAACCACAGAAAATATACAAAAAAGACCAGCCTAGAACTCGGATATTCTTCATATTTTTCAGTAGATCTTTCTGTCTCTCTCTTTCCTCTTTCTTCTTCCTGCTTCCTTTACTCCTTTCCCCCAAAAGTTGTTTTCATACACAGGTTTTCTATCTCCCAAACAACCATAATAAATAGCCCTCCTTTATTATGGGAGGATGGGAAAAGAACACTTTGTAGGCTGCCCTTCCTCTACTCATGGCCCACAGCAGGCATTGCCAATCGATTGCAAACCACCTCCTTCCTGAGTCAGACAAAGGTCCAAGCAGCCACTACTAATCAATCAGGGCTGGCCCAGGATGCACATTCTCTTTCCATAGAAGTCCCTGCCCTCAAGGAACTTACACTCTAATTTTGGTAGCAAAAAGAATAAAGAGGCGGATTTCAAGCAAAATAGTATTATGAGGACACATATTAGATGCCTAATACAGACTCGGTAGCTGTGGATTCTCCCAAGGAGAGTGGACATGCCTCCTTCGGAGTTGGGGGCAGCTCGCTAACCCCTTGGTTATAGGACCTGGGGTGCACAGCGGTTATGCTTCCTCACGTGACCTCCAGTGTCCAGGCCCTGTCTCCAACACCTGGCTGTGAACCTGGCCCACAGCCAGAGGTACAGGCGAAGACAAATACATCTCTGAACAGTGGACGCTCAATAAATGTAACATTTTCTTCCTTTTCATGTACCTTAAAATAAGATGTCTATATTAATGGTGAGAAAGTGACATGAACTGGCTAGCACTCTATTACAGCAGGAAGTACGTTTTGAATCTCATCTTTCAAAATAAGTTCTGGGACACCAACTTTTGACCTCGTAGCCACAATGCTAAATGTAATATTTAACCAAGGTGTAAATCCGTGTTTTATTTATGTATCTCGAACTACACAGGCCACTCAGTGTGCATGTACTTGGAATTGATGTTTATAATAGAAAGATAAACAATTGAAGAGTCCATGAAGTGGACAGATTAAATAAGGTATATTACAAGCATATCATGGAGGGTAATTGAGGAAGTGAGGGCAACCCATGTGTGCTAATATGATAAACTCCCTATGGCCCATTAATAAGTACATTAAAGCAAGATTAAAAGATAACAGGGCCTATAGGCTGATGGTTTTGTGAAAATAAAAATACATCTGCCTACATACCCACAGGTATGTATTGTATCTGTACATATGTATACGTGTGCCCTCCTCCACTCCCAGTGGGGGTACACAATCAGCCATTGATAATGATTAGCTTTAGTTAGGATTGAAATTCGGAGATGAGATTTATTCTCCCTTCCCTTTGCTAGTATCAGTGCCATTTTAATTATTAATTGTGGTCATGTATCCCTTTAACTTGAAAACAAAAAAACAAAAAAACACCCACAATGTTTACCAGTTGATCTGAATGATGGGATTGCAGCCCATGTGTTTGTTTTTTGATTCTTCATGAAAAGCATGTAACACATAAATGTTATTTTAAAGAAGCCAATGTGGGACCTGCTTGGGAGGAGGACAGAGGGAGAAGAATAAGGCAGGCCTTGGCATTTATTAAAACATCAGAAAGCCTTCTGAAAACCTGCATAAAGCTAAAGATTTCTGGAGGAGAAGAGAACAAAATACAGGCAAGTCAAAAACACAGAGACATCTGTCGGAATAAAATACCTATCCTGCTGAGGCAGAAATTCCCCTTTTGGGGGTTTGCTTCTGGGGTCACCCGGCATTAGTATTCCCCTCATCATGGCTTCAGTCACCATTTCTCTCCATTTCTTTTTGACCTCAAGCATTTTATGCATAAATGTCAGTGGGCCTTGCAATTAATCATGCCTACCACAGACTAATTGTGGACAACAGTCATGCAATTAGCCAAAATGTGTTTCAAATATGCATGAATGTTCAGAAGGCACACATTCCAAAACCTCGGGTACCTAAACAGGAATATTGGCCACTCCGTTACAAGTCCCTTTCAAATTCAATGTGAACTAGCAAGATAATCAGATCATAGCTGATGGCACCCATGCCTAGGGTCTGCTAATGAGAAAATGGTATCCTGAAATGCATGCTGTGAACTCAGCAAAACCATACATCTGAAAATATCAAGCATGTCCTTTACAGAAGTTAGAAAGAGAAGGAGAGAGAGGGAGGAGGGAGAGAGAGAAAGAGAGAATCAAAGTTGCTAAAAACAAAGATGCCTTATATAATTGGAAGACTCTGAATCAGATACATGGGTCACATATAACACAACACCTCCAAATAGTCAAATATGATGGCAGTGTTATTAGCATATTTAGAAACAGCTAGTTTCTCAACACCAGTAGACCATCCTAGACAACACATTTGCTCATTAGCATTTTGTCTCACTATAAGGAAAGAAGGTGACCTCCAGCAGTAGTTCTCCACTAAGGACAATTCCGCCCCCAAGGGAAGAAAGCCTGCAAGTATTTTGATTGTCACACATAGGGGTGGGGTTTCTGCTGGCATCTGGAGGATAGAGATCACGGATGCTGCCAGGAGACCTATAATACTCAGGGCGACCCCTTCCCCCAACAGATAATTTTCTGGCCAACAAGTCAATAGTGCCCTGGTTGGACTTAGAATAATTAAAAGTCTGGATTCTGGGACCGAAGAAGAGCTAGGGTGGTCAGTGACTCTCATACATAACAGCACTCCGGCTCCAATAAGCCCCTTCATTTCTGAGAGCCTCACTTTCTGCCTCTGTAAAGTGGGGAAATGCTTTGTACTTTGTAGGGTGGCTGCAGGAATTTGAGATAATGGAAGGGAAAGCACCTGGCAGGGAATAAACAGGAGCTACCATGACCACTGCAATTATTGTTCTTATCTATGTGTTTCTCAATCACATTGCGGACCAGAAACAACACAAACTTCATGGCGAGTTGTGCACTGTTGCTAATCAGGCACCATGGCCAGCATCCCCCATCCTCCCAGGAATCAACTAGTCTCACTTCAAACAATTGTTACAGTTTGAATCCAATTGACTCCAGACAAAAGTATTGAGATAATCAGCATATTAAAGCGAACACTATAACCATATGTTAATTATGTAAATGATTCATTTTAATCAGCTAGAACCATGTAAAGAGTAACTAGGAATGCAAATGCTGGGAGTTATTAAAAACCTCATTATTATTCATCTTGGTTCCATGCGTGAACGTATCCGTCCAAACAGATGAATTAATAGTGAGAGGAGAGATGAAAGGCTGGAGGGAGAGTCTGCGGGACACCATCTGTCCGCCTGTGCTTCTAGCTCAGGCCTCCGCTTTGCAGAAAATCTGCAGGAGGCACAGGAGAAGGGCGCTTTGGGCTTCCACCTGACGGCCTGGGTAGCCTCTCAGAGCTGGGGGACCTTCCTGGCTACTGTTTATTGGGGTGTGTGTGCTTTCTAAGGTTGGGGCATGGCCTCGAAGGCACACTGAACTGGATCCCCCCATTCATTCTTGACTTATGAAACCTTTTTTTCCTTTTCCTTCCACCTTCATTTAAGCTCCCACCACTACATTACATTATTCATCATCCAGAGAGCTTACTAGTAGTCTATTCTAGTCTAACTATTATGAATAGTTGATTCTTGTATTTCTACATTCTTGTTATTATCTAGAGCTTCTGTGTGTGCAGCTCCATGTTAAATTCTTCTCTCATTTGACCTTTACCATAACCCGAGTCGTGGAGAGGTAAAAATGTGTTGACTAAAGCTGCACCACTAGTGAGGGGCAGAGGGGGGCTGCCTCCAGTCGCTGCACTCAGGAGTAGTAAGCCGTGCTCCGCCCTCTTCTCATAGTAGCTATGCCCATCTCAGTTTATTGGCTAATTACATGCTTCTAGAAGTGTATTTTTGAAACTTTGAAAAGGAGGGAGTATATAGCATTATTGGAATATCCATAATTTTCATATTGAGTGGACATTGAAGACGTAGGCTCTGCATGGCATACATACTGACTAATTTTATTTCCCCCCAAATTTTCACGACCTGCCTTATTATCCACATTTTATAAAGATGAGAAAACTCAGCTTGAAGCAAACTGACAAAGTCATAAGGCAACTTAGAGGCAGAACTGGGATTTGAACCTGGATCTGACTCCAAAGCTCACAACTGCTCCTGTTTGTATCATGATGGAGAGTTAAAGAACCTCTGTGTGTCAGTGAGAAGACCATGACTTGGAGCCTTTAATGGCCTGCTTGATGTCACATTGGTGTTAGGGTTTGAACCCCAATTTTTCTGGCCCACCCTGTTTTTCTTACTGCTCTGAGGATAAGACTATTCTTGAGTCTTCCCCACACTCTACTAGTACATGCTGATGTAGTAAGTACTGTCCAATAGAACTTTCTGGAATGAGGAAAATGTTCTATATCTGTGCTGTGCAATATGGCAACCACATGTGGCTACTGACCACTGGAAATATAAATGTGGCTACACAACTGCTTTTTTTTAAATGTTGATTTAATTTTAATTAAAGTAACTGCAATTAGCTACACATGGCTCCTGGCTTCCATACTGAACAGCATAGCTCTAGATTTTCATAAACGCTCTCACATCAGTTAATGCTCACAAGTTCTCCTACATGTTAGGAAAGGCCTTTCAAAGACGAGGACTAGAACGACTATCTATTAGATGGGCAGACGGAAGGCTGCACAGGTAAGTAAAGCCTGAGCCAGGAGGGTCACCTGGCGCTTCCTCCTCAGGGCAGTCTCTTTGTATGGGAAAGAGAAAGATTCACTTCTCATTCTGGAAATTATGGTGAAATTTCCTGGGTCATCGCAATGGCCTTTCTTTGTTAGTTTAATCTGAGCATAATTGTCCCAGGGATTATGTCTCCTCTCACCATACATCCTCTAAACTCTACTAAGGCCTCTGTTCCATTTTAAAATAAAAGAAATTTAAATCCATGGTGTTTTGGCACCTTCACGAAATCTTTCTAAGTATGTAAAGATTCTTAATCAATGACGCTGGTCTTTAGTAAGACTTAAGCTTTTCAAAGTGGCACTTTTCAAGATAAATGGGAAAAAAATGATGGAATATGAAACACCAGTTTGGGAAATACTTATGGCCTCTCTTCTATCTTTAGAGTATACCTGTGATGCTTAGGTTAATGGTATACTTATATGAAATACACATATATAAAGACATATATTCTAAATATACAGATTTAGTTATGTGCAATACACATATTATATGTATATACGTGTAGTGTGTGTTACACATAACTATATACATACACACATATATGTACATCGATAACATATGTGTGTGCATGCATGTTTCCTATATGTTTAGATGTATAAGTTAATTGGTTGCTAACATTTAGAAATCATGATGACTATTTCCATAAAAATCTGCTTTGTTTTTTTGTTTTTCGTTTTTCTGTTTTAGTTTCTTTTGAGGAATATCAGAAAAGCTGGTAATACAGAGCCTGTGCTACTGCATGGAAAAAAATAACTGCAGTTAAGTAGGAGCTGCCTCCTTTAGATGGAACATATGTGATGGGACATTTGTTCTCTCACTCTCCACCATCCCCGTCGTCCTGACGGATGCAGTTCTGTGCAGCCTGTGAGCATCTGAGCCCGAGTGGGAGACTACTGCATGCTGGGAGATTTCCATCTCTTTCACCAGCCCCACTGCGCAACCCTGGAGCAGATACCCCCGGCTGACACAGGTAGAAGGCAGAAGAATATCCTCTTTCCTACGAGGTCACATACATATTTTCTTTGCAAGCAACGGAGGGAAATCAAACATTTGGGTAAGGATTTGTCAGTGAATCTGCTGAAGGGAGAGAGACCCGAGGAAAACCGCGCAGCAGCGCCTGCTTCCCACCTGGTTCTGAGCCGCTCTACCCTGACCAGTCTTCTTCAGGGCCGACGAGGTGGCGGCTACAAATGGAATGACAACTCCATCTCTCAAAATAGCAAATCCCAATGCCTCCCCAGTGCCTCCCCCGATGCTGCCGCATCTTTGCAAACAGTAAAATGGGGACCAGGGGTCCCAACCCCTCCCCTGGATGTAGCTGCCACCACCACCCGGTCTCAGAGCAGCTCTGTAAACCCAGTCAATGTGCTCACCAGCAGCGATTTCATGATTCAGCGACACCAGATTGTCTAAGACCAGGAGGAGAAAAACAGGATCAAGCCAGAAAACCCATCTGCAATTCATTTCACACCAGACTTTAAAAACACGTCCACCTGACAAAAGTACAATCGATCATTTCATTTCATTTTTAAGAGAGTAAACATGCTCAAAATTAAATGGTTGGGGGCAGGGGGAGAGAAGTAAGGACATCCAAAATGCTCTATGTGGCTTTGTTCTTCATATTCTAATTCTTTCATGTTTTTTCTGCCTGATGTCTCCTAATGGACTTTCACTGGAATCCGATTTTTGATCTTTAATCCCTTTATGTGTTTTTCTGTGCTTACTCTGAATGCCTTTGTAGCTGCCATAATTGGGTCTCGGCACCATTTTAATAGGGCTTAGCACAATGCAGGCTTGACAAATTTCATCTAAGTGGAAAAAATATATCCCGATATCATCTGAGAAACTGACCAGAGTTTCAAATCCACTGCAACAAACATACCAACAGGACAGAGTCAGGCCGAGGAAGTCAGCCTCCGTGGTGGACCGGGAAGCAATGACGGACACCATCTAAAGTTGTGCCACGACAGCCTGGGTGTCTTAGAGGTTTACAAAGTCACAAGTCTGGAGGCAGAAAGCCGGGCCTGCCCATGGTTCCAGGCCCAGCGTGGTTCAGCAATCTCACAGTAAAGGTCAGGGCCCAGCTTCCCTGGAAACACGCAGGGACACCGTTTCCTCTGCAGGTGCCCCTGCCTTTGTGACTTTCAGCCAAGGTGCTCAACCATCTGGCAATGTCTCAGTGACATTCTCCGCCACAGCTCTGCTGGAAGCGACACGGGAGTTCCATGTGTCCTGGCAATAAAGGGACCTGCAATTGAAGTGGACATCAACGGGGGTGGCAGCCCAGCTCAAAACAATCCCAGTTTCTCTAGGAAAGGCCCCACTACACCTGAGGAGAGCAGCAGTGACCATGTCAGTGTCAGGGGACCCAGCCTTGCACCCAGGCCATCGCCGATTGGTTCAACGGTGAGCACCTGACCTATGCCAGGCCAATCAAAATTTCTTGGGGGGAATTATTGACACGAAACCAGGGAAAAGCCTCAACCATCTTCTGAGATGCTCAGTAGCTATGAGCAGCCGATTGCCCGCCACGTGCAGAAAGCAGGTTGGGGAAAGTGAAAATGACACAGAGGAGACATGGAAGGGAAGTCAGACGGGTCTTCTGTGTTCTCTGAGTCCCAGATGCCCTGGCTATAATCATATCCGATAACTGTGTCCCCCTACCAGAGTCATTACTTTACATAAGTTGACTTGAATGGCGTTGACATCTTACACTAAAACAGGGTTTCTCCAGCCCTGCTCTCTTGATATGTTGAGTGTATTATTCTTTGTGTGGGCTGTCCTGTGCACTGTGGGATGGTTCGCAGCATCCCTGAGCTCTACCCACCAGAGGCCACTAGCGCAGCCCCGCCCATGTGTGACAACCAACATGTGTCCAGACGTTGCCCAGTTCCCCTGCGGGAAACTGCTCCCAGGGAGGACCTCTGCACTAAGACAACCGAAGGCAGCGACTCAACGTGAATAACCAGCACGGTTCGCTGGCCCTGCCTGTTTATGGCAACTAAGAGCTGGTGCAAGAATTGAGACGATAAAAATGGTGGGTTCCGATTTAGGCTCTCAGTCTTGGATGGACTCTAAACTCGTCCTTGCTACAAAATATCTGGCAAGGTCCTTCACATATTTATTACCCTGTGGAGTGTTTCATCTGTTACTCTGGTTTCTGGTGACATTTATATCTCACAAAGATGTTTATGGTTACAAAGAGGAAAAAAGGTCCCTGGCACTCAAGACACCGGTCTTGAAACATAGTTCATCATAAAATGGCACAGGTATCACACTGGGATGGGTAAGTAGGTATAGTGTGTCTATCTATAAATATATCTACATATCTATATCTGCACATATCTATATCTCTATCTACATCTCTATCTATATTTATATCTAGATCTATATCTGTCCCACAGGAGTAATTCTGATCTTTGCAGGTCTATTCTGGCATATTAACAATCAGAATGCTTGTCAACTAATGGGCACACTTGGAAGTACCCATTGCACCTTCCTAACAGCACCAGATATCCTTTTACATAGGTTGCTTCTTCCTTGTTTGTATGCAGAAAAGCAAATAAGGGACCCTCACTCTGGGGGCCCTAAAGGTTTCCTCAGACTTCTTCCAGGAGATTCTCTCAGGGCAAGGACACAACCAGCAAGTATTCCTTCTTCTGAGACTTGGGACTTCAGCTAGAGCCGTGGTTCCGAACCTTTTTTTTTTTTTTGGCCATGCCCCACCTAAGCATCTCTAAAATCCTGATGCCCCCCTCCCCCATGACATATAATTCTTATTATTCAAAAAGTGAACTATTCACATGGAGGAAGCCTAAAAGGCCATTAACTTGGTTTAAACAAGCTTCCAAAGAACATGGCATCCATGAAAGAGAAAAATAAAAGAATGAAAGGACAGTTGAAGTACTGAGGAAGAAATCACTAAGAAATTGTTAAAAATATAATAATATGAAGTGATATGAAAAAATAGCAAATAAAGTTTCAAAACATATAATAGAGGACTGAAATGCATAAATATGTCACAATATATATTTATATACTGTATATGAGGCCCCTAGAACCATAAGAAATGCAAAAAAAAATCACTGTTAATAACTCATTCTCAAATTTCCCCCTTTAAAAATCAAATTGCCCCCCTGTGGGGCATGTGCTAAGCTTAGTGGGAACCACTAAGCTAGAGGGTGCAGTGACAGAAGAAATGGCTGGAGGGTCTTCGCATAAAGGAAAGGGCGCTCATCCCAGAGCTCGCTGCCCACGGCTGACTATCCTCCTGGATCTGCCCTTGGTCCAGGCCTCTTTCCCCGGCCTTCCTGGCAACTCTGGGAGTGACTCGATACCCATCCAAGAAATTGCCTATGTCAGTCAAGGTGATTTTCTAGATCTTGAAACCAAGGAACTCAACTCAACCTGATACTACCAAGAAAAGCCAACCGAAATGCTAAATATATAAAAAACAAACAAAACATGGGCATCTCAAGATCTATGGATTAGCACCAGGATACAGTAAAAAAAATTTTTTTTACTAAAAATGTCCCATGTAATAACCTACATTTAATTCCAAGGTCCCATCTCCATTACAAGAGAAACAGCTCTCACACTAAAAAAGGCCTTTCTTTGCTGGTACCCAAGCCCGCAGAATGTGGGAACCCAGCTTGCACTGAGGCCACAGCCAACAGCCTGTCAAACATGAGCTATTGTAGGCTCCTGGGCCACAAAAGTACTAACAGGCAATGCAAGCTGGGCTCCTAATCTCTAAAGTGCTGTGAAAAGATGTGGCCTTTGCACAGGACTTAGGAGTTCCGAAGCTAACTGGCTGTTCTCCTTTTCATCACACCTACAAATATGTTCTTGTTCTCTCTCCCAGCTCCAAAATATGTCTCCTCACATGTCCTCTGGCCCTCCCCGCAAGATTCCAGGAAGGCCATGTGCCTCCCCCCTCCCCCCATCTGCTGAAGTGTCAACAACCAAGGGCAGACGCAGACCTGTGCTAACTGGCCCCGTCCCTCCCCCCTCCATGGGATACGCAGCAAAGACGGGGACCTGCTGGGAGCTGATCCGGCCCTGGAACGGAAACGCAGCCTCTCCAGCTTCCATGGCAGAGTCATCAAACGCTCCATGAAATGTACTTTGCCTGAAGCAAAACATGTTTTGTCCTCCAACAAAACAACTTGCAGGGTGCCAGCCACAGGATCCAGTGGCCTACGTCTCCGTGTGTTCAAAGGTTCTAGGAACTCGTGGTGACCTTTCCCAGCTCCTGGGCACACTGCCTCCAAGGACATGTGACACCGGTAAGAGGCCTACAAGATCCCAGGCTCTTTTGTTTCAAACTACCTTCAGGATGATCTCTAATTAAGAATTGAGTCCAGGCCAGACACTGCTCTAAGTGCTGCCATCTCATTGGCTACACGTGGTGGTGATACAGACCCGGATTGGTTTTACGCCCTTTCACCAAAGAAGTCACTCTTACTAATTGTAAGTAACACAAAGGTAAATAGATTGGAGGCAGAATTTCTATTCCAATGTCCCAGCAGACAAGGGGTCCAGCCAGGGGAATAATCAGGACCAGGGCTTACTGCAATCTTCTCTGTGGTCCTAACTGCCAAAGTCTCTAATAATAATAAAACAACAGCAAATAGCAGCTTTGCCCACTAGGATCAGCAAATCATCTCCTCTGCCTGCCAGGCTGCAGGCTGGGTGATTTACAAGGCATCTTGTTTAGGCCTCAGGAAACACTAACCATTTTTTTTTTAACAAACAGATTGGAAAACTAAGGTTCAGAGAGACTAGGTGACTTGCCAAAGACCACACAGCCAGACTATAGCGGAGTTAGATATTAACTCAGCTGCACCTGTTTCCCACATGTGGGCTCTGAACTTGTACATTATGAACACACACAGTCTCACACACTATTTTCTGCCTCAATTGAAGCCAACTCCCATGACAGGAACTCTCAAAATGCATGAGAAAGCGCGTGCACACACACACACACACACACACACACACACACACACACCCCTTGCCTTCCAGTTCACCCTCTAGATCAGTGGTTGCCAACCTGTGGTCCGCGGAACACTGGTGGTCTGTGAGGTCCGAAAGGTTGGCGACCGCTGCTCTAGATTGTCTGTGTTTCATGAGCACGTTTCAAGATTCTTCGTATTTTCCTATGCTGTCAGACAGAAGATGGGCATGATCAAACCTGGGCAGTCTTCCCTTCCACCCCCCACCTCCTTTGGGTGTGCGAAGGCGATGCCCATGTGCCTTGGTTGCCTCAGCCATCCTTATGAGTAACTAGTCATCCTTATACGCCTCAAGGCTGGGGCAGCTGCAGACGAAATCCTCCCCTCCGTCACCTGCTTCCCTTGGACTCACCTGGCCTAACTCGGACTTCCTCCATTTGAAGGACCACGAGGGTATGGAGCAGAGAATGGAGTGAGTCTCAGTCAAGCAAAAGAAACACTTCTTTCATGCTTTGGGGAAGTGCCACTGCCTCTTTGATGCAAAATGGTTTTAATCTTCCCCAAGAGTAAACATCTGCTTAATGCAAAGCTTTCTAAGTCAATTTCGGCCTCCTGTAAGTGCTGCCTAGGAGCTCGGCGGCTATTACGGGCAGGCCCAGCGAGATGGAACTGCTCAAAAATGTGCAGTGACACAAATGGGTCTCTCCAGCCTCCAACCTGCACAAAACTGAGCTGGCCTCCCTGTGCAGGCTCCAATGCAGGCTGGGAGCCAAGGCCTGGCGGGCGGGCTTCTGGGGCAGGGATGTGAGCTCCCCCCAGCCCTGAGCATGTGGCCTTTTCCCACAGGGCCCTGAAACCCCCAGCAGGTGAATAGCTCGGTAATGTTCATCTAGCCACAGTCAGTTTCTTTGTTTAGCTGGTTTGCTTTATTCTTTCAACGGATGGCTCGCAGGGACTGGGGACTGAGGTTGCCCTTGGAATGAAAGAAGAAAACTTCACACCCAATGGATGTGACTCTCCCTGGACAAAGATAAATGAAGAGACTGTAAATATATACCCAAGGCTTCAAGGTGACCTGGGCGAAGTCTCGGGGAGGTGATGCTAGAATGTGGAAGCCTAATTAATGGCACCCTCTGAGGGAAGGGAATGTGAAAGGAAGGGGCTTCGCCAACATGGGCAGGGGGGAAGGATGTCGATGTGACAGTGTGTCCACAGCATCATCCAAAAATTATTTACAATGAATCCTGGGGACTGGAGCTTTCTAGATCCTGGAGGGGCATGCGCACGGTGGGGCGGCTACACCCCCTCGCCTCATAGGGGCCCACATGAAAAGGCCTTCAAAACAGCCCACTTCCATGGCACAGGCCTATGCTCACTCCTCCAGCAGGTTCCCTTCACATGCGCACACACATACACACAAACACATGCACACATGTGCACACACACGCACACACACACGGAGACCACTTCACTTCTTTTTAACCATGTGAGAGGCAGCAGAGCCACTGTTTCAGATCTCAGACACACTGCTAACTGCACAGTTTTGCTGATATCTGACACATTTTGACTCTCTTCCAATAATTCCCTGACTTCGTATTTAGGCCCATCAATCTCAGAAACCTTTATCCATAAAAATGAGCTAATATTTCAAAGCTCATTACATGTAGTGTCCAGCATAATACCACCCTATGGAGTGTGTGGCATCTCATATGCAGAATGCATGTCATATGTTAGATTCTGTATAAATGAAGTGAACATTCTGTCCATCTGTCTGTCAGCTGGATTACATTTCATCATATTTGGAGGAGATGTTCAGGTGTCCCAACTATACAAAGACGATGTGACATATGAAAAAAAAAAAACAGATTTTCCAGCAGGGCTGAATTTGAGGTTCACCACAAAGTCCTTGTGACTGGTGCTGGGGAGACATGACACTTACTAGCACAGCATGGCATTGTGGACATAGAAAGTAAACAGTGGCCTCACACCTGAGCTCCCAATGAGGACATGGGGACAGATACCTCAAAATGCGGGTGACCATTCCCCATCTAGTGACTGCTCTTTTTGTGGGCAGCTGAATGTGTCAAGTTCCATGGTAAGTATTGCAATAATTTAGTTATTTAATAAAGGCTAATTCTTCCCCTGGTAACACACACACACACACACACACACACACACACACACACACACAATTGCTGGCATCTACCAGGCGATCATTATGTGGTATTTTCCATGAGCTGCCTCACTTTGTTCTCACAGCAACCCTCTTAGGTCAAGCCTAGGAAGTGAGGCTCAGAGAGATTCTGCGACTTGCCTAAGGTCTCAGCATGTACACGGATGACTTGGGTTTGGGCCCAAAAATGGTCAGTTTAACTAACACACATGTTTCTGCACTTCCTTTGCTGGCGATGCTATAGCTTGCAATTTCTACATGAATCAAAGTTGAAGCGGAGGCAGTAAAGCACTTAAGCAAAGTCATACTTCCTACCCCCAAAACACAATTAATCTAGTTTTCTATTATTCATTTATGTATGTATTTTCTGCTTTGTGGATTTGAAATTCTAATAATCAGGAATAAAGGAATAGGGGTAGGGTTAAGGGTCAAATTCTCTTGTGTCCTGTCTTTAGACATCCAGTCCTCTCTGGCCACACAGAGGCCCAAAGTTATGCACACACAATCTCCCTTCTCTCTGCTACTCTGGGTTTTGGCAACTTAACGTCACGGTACTACCTGCCACCATTGGTGATTCTCTTCCTACCCCAAAGCACCGAGGAACATCTTAGCTTTTCTGGGGAAAAGATGTAGGTGCTAATTAGACAATTATTTGTCATAATGCATGGAATAATTTACCCACGCTTTTCTCTGCTGCCGCTGTTACCTGCCTCCTTCAGTGGTATGGCCGCCCCTTTGCTCGCTCACGGTTTATTTGGAGAAGAAGCTGACTTGGCAATGGATTCTTCCAAAGGTTTATCAAGCTGCTCAGGACAATTTGTGCATATCCAATGCGATGACAGCAGATACATAATTTATTTTCTAGAGTGAGTTATGAAAGTTAATCGATAAGAAGTGGAAGTCTTGTGAATTATCTATCGCAGAGCAGCCTATGAAATGCTCTACGTCTTCAAGGCTGGGCTGAGTTGAGATCTCAGACTGCACTATTTATTAGCCCGCGTGCAAGATAATGGGATTCTCGAGCGGATGGAGGCAGGCCTTGCTATTAAGACAGAGACAGTAAGAATAAAAATGAAATGTGTTTTGCTACAACAGCAAATCCTGCTCCCATGATTGCCAGGACAAAAATAAATAAATAAACGGGGATCAAAAGTCGGCTGAGAAAATCTCTCTCCGTGAGTAGAGCAGGAGGCTTAGAGGAGAGCAGGGAGGTGTGGGGAGGAGTGGCTTTGCAGGCTCTTCTGCATGCATTCCCCCCACCCCCTGCCATGGGCAGCATATCTGACTGCCTGTTCTCCAAGGCATCCTGGCCGCGGCCAGAAGACGGACGCCAGCACTCCGGGACTGCATGAAAGCCCTGTGCAGACACGGCTTCAGAATCCAGGAACATGGGTCAAAGGCACCAATGACACAGAGAGGTTAGAACAAGTAGGTCAGTGTGAAAAGAGAGGATGGGTCATTCATTACCATGCTGTGTAGGACTCAGTTCTTATCACTCTGTCCCTTAACCACAGGCTACAACCACACTGGCTTCCTCTGAAAACTCTGTAATCATGGGCCCCCCTGGTGAGGTGCTCCTGCCCGAATGCAGTTCTTTTCTTCACTGTCAGGGCTCAGAGAACTCACCCGCCCACGCAGCCTATGGTAGACCCTCATTCAGGCCACCTGTGTCATGGAGCATCACTCTCATGTCAACCTCTTCTTTCTTCTCTCAATAAGGAGTACACATCGGTGGGCCTCCATCCCTGCCCATCAGAACCTAACTTCTACAAGAATAGGGGCCTTGGCTCTGTTCAGTGCCACGTCTTTCATGCCTAAAACTACGCCTGGCATTGAATCAATGTCCAATGGCTATTGGATGAATAAATGACTGGATGAGCACATTACACAATATAATTGATTACAGTGCATCCATCAATGCATTGGGGCACCAAGATTGAGACACACAATGATGAAGGGGACTTCTTGGACCTTGTTTCTTTTCCTTTCAAACCAAAGAGACACTTTCCATGTGCCATAGTTACCCAAGTAAACACCCCTCCCACTGAAAGAAAAGATGCTTTCCGGCCTTGACCTCATTTCGCCTCCAGCAGATTGCCTTTGGCTGTCAGCAGCTAGGAGCCTGAGCAGAGCAGCTGGAGGGAGGTGTATATGACCCTGAAGGTTGAAAGGAAAAGACATTATCACCCAACAGATTGGCAAAAATTTAAAAGATTGATGATGCCCAGGTTTGGCTTGGATGTAAAGAAACTGGTCCTTCATACCTTCTTTGTGGGGGTAAAAATTGGCAAAGCCATTTTTCTGGAGAGCATTTGGCACTATCTGTCAGACAGTACAACATGCATACTCTGGGGACCAGAACCCCATTTTAGGACTCTACCCTCAACATATTTCATACAGGTTCACAACCACAGCTTGCAAAGACATCCATGCAGCAGCATTGCTATAAGAGGAAAAGAAAACTGGAAACTATCTGAATGCATATAAAAGCGATAATGAGCAAATAAATTCTGGTGTGACCATATATGGAATTTTGTGCAGTCTGTCAAGAACAATGGGGTATACCGGTGTGTACTGGCATGGAAGATAGCCAAAACATGTTGTTAGATGAATAAAAGAAAGTTGCAGAACAATGTGCTTGATGAGATCCAATTTACCTAAAACATGTGCATTGTGTCCATGCACGCATGCCTACGCGTGTCATTACATAAAATAGATATGGGAGGATTTCAGACTAACACTCCAACTTGTCGGCAGGCAATACGCCTTGTGGGCAGTGGGTAGGAGTGGAAGAAGGATGTGATAAGCAGACTCACATGGTTTACCCCGCTTTCTTATTTATTTCTTGGAAGTATTTTAGGGAAAACATAGCCATTACATTGCAATATTAACACTAAAAGGGAGAGGGCTGAGAGGTCTTAAAAGAATCCCATCTGGGACCAGAGATGGGATTTGTGCCTCTTTCAGAAGCTCCAAACTATAGAAGAAGAAAATTAAAAAGATGGAGCAGCCTAGTTGGAGTGGCTCAGGTGCGATCAATGTTTCTCTCTCCTCTCTCCTCTCTCCTCTCTCTCTCTCTCTCTCTCTCTCTCTCTCTCTCTCTCTCTCTCTCTCTCCCCCTCCCTCCCTCCCTCCCTCCCTCCCTCCCTCCCTCCCTCCCTCCCTCCCTCCCTCTCTCCCTCTCTCTAAGCATGTCCTCACATGAGAATTAAAAGACAAAATGATGGAGCAGTCAATTGACTTGGATTCAAATCCCAGGCTTCCTCATTCACCAGTTTTGTGAACTTGATCATGTGACCTAACTTGTCTGATGCTCAGCTTTCTCATCTCTAAAGCTGGGATAATCACCGTACCTGCCTGTTAGAATTGTTTATGAGGATTAACTGAGATAACGCATGTTAAATGCTTGGCACACCACTTGGCACAAAGCAAGTGTAAATATTAACCATTCATTCATTTTATTGCATTATTCATCAGGTTTCAGCATTCAGATCTGCTTAAACAAGGGAAAGGGAAAGGAGAAAACAGAGACCCCAGCAGCATCACTATCATTAATTTAAGTGTTGTCCCACAGAACTTTAAGCAATGAAAAAAGTTCTATATTGTCCAATATAATAAAGACAAACCACATGTGGCTACTCAGCACTGGAAGTGTCAACTGTGTGCCTTTAAATTTAAACAGGTACATGTGTCTAGTGGCTCCCAAATGGCATAGCATGCTTTGACAGAATTTTATTTTCCTTGGGTAAACTATCCCCAATTCTGTCCTGATAGTCCTCAGTATCAAACACTGGCACAAGCAAGTCATAGCACTTAAAATGGTATGAAATCCTAAGCATTTCTTGTTTATTAAACCCTAAGCGTTTCATGATCCTAGAAGGTTTTAGGAAGCCGTTCCCTTTTCCAGCCTCATTTTGTTTTTCTGATTATGAAGGATCTCAGCCGGGGCTATGAACTGCCTTGAGCACCATCTTTAGAACCTTCAGATCTCCCCTCCTCCTGAGAGAGAGCAGGCCTGGGCCACAGCAAACACCTTCGGCAAATATGAGGAACGGAGAATTTGATAACGTTACTTTGTTCTTAATGCATTTTTTTTAGTAAGATACACTTTAAGTTTACTCTTTTAAAGTGTGCAATCAGTGTTTTTTTGTGGGTTTTTTAAATATATCCACAGGGTTTTGCAATGATCACCACTACCTAATTCCAGAATGCTTTCACCACCCAAAACAGAAAGCCCACACCATCAGCAGCCATTCCCACTCTGCCTCCCCGGCCCCTGGCAACCACTAATCTACATTCTGTCTCTATAGATTGGCTTATTCCAGACATCTCATATGAATCAAATCATGTAATATGTGGTCTTTGGTATCTGGCTTCTCTTATTTCGCATAATATTTCCAAATTTCATCCATGCTGTAGCATGTATTAGTACTTTGTTCTGTTTTATGGCTGAATAATTCCTCAGTGTATGAATATCACATTTTGTTCATCCATTTATTAGTGGATGGACATGTAGGTTGTTTCTTTTATTTGGCTATCGACACTAATAAAAGAGAAAGATGCAAATTGACTGTACCTTTACAACACCCACCAGCCAATCAGGAGTGTGTATGCAAATTAACCCAACTAAGATGGGTTAATTTGCATACACAGGCACCGAGCGGGCGGGCGGGGCGGGATGCAGGTGTTCTGCACCGCCCCAGCCGCTCCGGGCCTCTGGGCAGTGTGGGAAGGTGGAAAGGCGGCTCTGGGCCAGAGCAAAGGCGGTGCCAGCAGCCAGGGGAAGGAAGGCCCATTTTTGCACGAATCTTCGTGCATCAAGCCTCTAGTTAGGAATAATACTGCTCTGAATATTTGTGCCTAAGTTTTGCTGTGGGTATGTGTTATTTCCTATTCTCTGGGGTATAAACTCAGAGAGGAATTGCTAGGTCATACGATAACTCCACATGTATTTTTTTTGAGTAACTACTAAATTATTTTCCAAAGTAGCTGCAAAATTTCACATTCCCATCAGCAGTGCATGCAGGTACCAATTTCTCCACCTGTTTTTGTCTATCTTTTTATTATAGCCATTCCCGTTGGTGCAATCAATGTCTTTTTAGTCGATATCATTTATTTATATCTTGTAATGGTAAATGTTCAGTTGAAGTAGAGACAAAAGGTTTCCCCTTGTGAATTAATTTATATTAGTTATATAAACTAAATCAAATTAAACAACAGTCTTTTTAAATAAAATATATAGGACTATTGGTGCTACCAAGCATTGGAATGTCTGACATTTAGAAAACTCTGGTCAAAGCCATGTTTTGGGTTTCCCCTCTAGGGTCCGTGTATAGAATTGAAACCTGAGGTCATTTGCAAAAATGGTGTGTGTTTAACGTTCCCGGGTCCATGTTTGAAAATGTTTCTTTGTTCCAGCCTTTTACTCTGTGCTTATAAGTGAGGACCAGAGAAGCCAAGAGACTTGCTCATTGGTACACACATTCAGGGTCAGGTCTAGAACAAGAATGCAGTCTTCAAAACTCCTCTCCCCGGGTCCTTCCAGAACTGCATGGAAGATTGAGAGGTGCAGTGCAGCCAGTCTGTGCAGCTGAGGCCACTACCGCTGTCTTCCTGGAGCATGGCCACAGCGTCTGGCTTTGTTTATCATTCTATCCCCACCGTACTCCTCTTTGGGATCTGGACACAAAGGGGCCTGGAAGAACAGGGTTGACCAAACAGCAGAGGAGGGAGCCCGGAGCCAAAATGTGGTGGCAGATGGATTCCCACGGGGTCTACTATTCCCTAGCTGATGCTCGCTGTGAAAGGGAAGAGGTAAATACCCCAGGACGGCACACCCCCGCATCAGGGTGGGTGGTGCAACTTCTGAGAACAGAATGAGTAACATCAAGTCCCCTCTTACTTGGTTATCTGGCCCAGAGTGGGGGACAAGGCCAGTCCTTTCCGCCCTGTTTGTGGACACGTGCAGAGTCAGGTTACACTGTATGGCCATGTCCAGTTGACCTGCTCTGAAAGGTTAGAAGACCTCCTCCACCCAGAAGCCACAACCCATGGCTATTTCTGGAGCAGAGATGCTTCCGTATGCTTCTGCCATGAGGTTGTTTGCCAATCAACTGGAAGCTAAAAACCCTTCCGATGCAAAACCACATGCTCACAGTTTGACGTATACTTTGAGGGGAAGTTCCCAGCCACCCCAAATAAGGACCCAACCCCCATAATAACTACAGGAGCCCCCTTTCTTTCTCAGTTCCAGAAAGTGGGTTCAAAGTCACTGGAGAGGTTCTGAAGGGCTTTTCCTGGGGTTGGAAACTCCTGGGCAGCGAATCAGAAAAGACAGCTGCTGGCAGCTGAAAATTCCCTGCCTGGACCTCAAGATCAAGTGACCGAATGTGGGTTTCCATGGCACTCCCAGAAACAGGTGGTTCCAAAACTCTGGAAAAGCACATTCCCCTACTCCACAGCCAACCAGCTGTTCTCCACGGACATGCGTATTTCAAGCACGGAAGAGTGAGGTGTCAGGTGTCTCTAAGACAAACCCGGGAAGCTCCGAAAAGTGGAGGAGTGATCGATGGAAGGAGGCCCTGAAGACACTGTGGGGTGTCAGCTCAATGACATGATCGCTCTCACCATCACTAACTCTTGCTTCCTACATTATTTTCTTCCTGTCACCGACTACAGCTATAATTAATTAATTCACGGGCTGCTCTGGTTATTCCATGCTTTGTCTTGACTCTTTGCCCCATGAGATCATAAACTCCACTGAGAGAGGGGGTCCTATCTGACTTCTTGAGCCTCGTTCTGCTAATGTCTAGCATGGTGTCTCGCATGTAGCAGATGCTCAATAAAAGTCTGGAGAATTATGGAGGAAACAAATGAACCAGTCAGGCATAATAATCTTCCCTGCTGCTCTTGGTCATGCAAACATATCCTTCTATTTTATGTACAAGGAAACTGAGGCTCAGAGAGGAAATCTTTTCAAGATTCAATCTAATAGTTGGCAAGGCTGGTTCTGGATCCTAGGTCTGTTATCATCTGAATTCCTAAGTTGCCCCTGTTGCCCCAAATTATACAAGTGAGACATCTAGCCCCCAGGGGCCTTCCTTACTTCTGTTAAAATAAAAAAGGGGGAGAAATCAGCCAGCCCTAAGACAGAACTGGCCTGTGATGGAAAATCCAGTCCATGAGCACATGGCCCATCAGATGTTGCTCACAGCCTTGGTAGGGCAAGACTTAATAAAGCACCCAAGACGGATCCCAGTGCTCCAGCAGGTCTGAATGTAGCCCTTGGATGCATTTTGGGTCATTAACAATTAAACACACCTGCTGCTCTCCCCTGAAGTAACCCAAGGTACCAGACTCTCAGACACAGACACACTTCTATAATTCCTGTCTCTTCTACTCTCTTTCCATAATCAGTGTGACTTTCTGTCCCACCCAAGCCCCAGAAACCGGCCCTTCTTTCATGGAAGAACACTCGTCAATGAAGATCAAAGGAATGGCAGCATGAAGAATATGTATTCATTAGCCAACCACGGCTACCTTGGTGCTGGCGCCCTCCCCCTGAATGCACACTGATTGTCCTCCCTACTTCCCATCCTGTCCCATGAAGACCATGTGTCCACCCTCCATCTAGCCTGCAGAGGAATCTTTTTAAAATGTCCGATCAGATCATGGTATTGCCCAACAGGACACTCACCAGCAGTTTTCTATCTCTCTTAGACCAAAATCTCAACTTCCTGCAATGTCCTCAAAGGCCACGTGTGATCCAGTTTCCAACCATGTGTCTGACTTCAACTCCTACCTCCTCCCCCTTCAACCACTAGGTACCAGTCACACTAACTGTCCTTGTTGGTCCCCAAAGATGCCCAATTCCTTCTACCTTGGAACTTTTGCCTGAACTCTCTTCCATACACAGCTGGCCCCGACTTGCCAAGTAGATCTGAGCTCAAATCCCACACCGCCTTCCTTCCATTATCCAAAATAACGCTCTCAGTTGGCCACTATCATGTAATTTGTTTTCTATTCTTCGTAGCACTCAATGCCACTGAATGTTCTGCTGATTGCCCGTATCTCCCTATTAAGTCTAAGTGATCTTATTCACCCCTGTGACCCTCCTGTCTAGCATACACTAAAACGTCAATAAATATTTAATAAGTTAATGAACACATATGGAAATCAAGCCAGAGCCATCTGAACTCCCAAACCGACCCCTCCCTGGCCTCGGAAATGCACGTCTCGTCGCCCTCATTTTGATTCCGAGGTTATGACTGAAAGGGAAGAGCATGGACTCGTAAGCGACTGAATGAGAAAAGGCCTTGAGGATTTTCTGTGCACGTTCCGGCAAGGGCTGGCGGGCTCCCCTCATCCTACTGCCATCGGCAAGCCCTAGTTCGTGACTTCTTTCTCCCATCTAGAAAGGGAAAATGTTACACTTTCAGGACTTAAAGGAATTAGAAGGAGGATTTAATTTTTAAGAGAGAAAGCGAAGTCATTTAAATTGAAAACTGATCTTGCGCCTCAGACGTGCATTTGGTTTGCAAGACACATAGGCTGGAGTGATGAGAACTGACGAGGCGAGTCTGGCCTGTCCCCAGCCTGGGCTCCGGATAGCCCGCTGCCCGCTGGAGAGCTTGTTCTCTTGAGCATTTTGGTTTTATAACCCAAGTTGTGGTCCTCACAGGAGCATGGACTCTGGTTCGGCCTCTGAGATGTATTTCTGTGTTCCACCCGTTATAAGTGCACTCCCCTAAAGTAAACCAGGGTGGCAGCGGACCTTCACCACCCCAAGTGGGCAGGGGCGGGGCTGCCTCAGTACTGGGAGTTAGACCCAGAAGGTGGGGGACCAGGAAGCAGAGATGTCAGAAACACAAGCCCTGGCCTTCCCTGGGGAAACTACAAAGGGAAGTATACCTTTCAGTGCCCCCACTTCATAGACCCTAGGGATAAGCTGGGGGCAGAAGCCACCTACCAGGTGCGATGGAGGCAACTAACTTCTGGCTCTTTCTCATGTGATTCTCTCACCCCTGGAATTATTTGGTAGATTCATCTCCTTTATCCCAATCCTCCTCTCCCCATATGACTTAGACACTACAATTTTCAAATGATTTATTTACTGAATATCTTAGCAACTACCTTGAGATGGCTGATCAAAGGGGGAAGAACACAGGATATATGTCTGTTTTAAGACACCACCCTAGTATTTATGTACCTAACAAAAATGATAGTCATACGTTTTTAAAAAAATCATGGATTTGATTTTAAAAGGCTTTTTATTGGAAAAGAATTGTCTGCAAGGGATACAAATGTTATGTGCAGGATGAGAGTATGAGGACTTCTTTTGCAGAAGAAAATAGATCGATAGGAAAAAGGCCAGGGATACATACCATGGTTTGAAGTGGTTATTTCAGGTGGTAGATTGTGATTTCTGGGTGTGTAGGGTGTGTATGTGTAGTGTGTGTCTGCATTTGGTTATGTGTTTTTCTGATTGCCACAACTAATTTAGCATTTATCCTGAACTAATTTTATAATTAGAAATATAGGCAACACTTGTTTTGAATGGATTTCTGTTGGAAATGAGCCTGAGAAGGAGGCCATAAGCTTAAATCAAAGACCAAACACATGGGCTGCTTGCTGAGTCGGGCACCAAGGAATAACATCCTTCGTGGGGCAGGTAGCTCTGTGTGAAAGGGATGGCCGGCCTGGACCTCAGCCACAGTGAGGTCCACGGAAGGCTGTCAACCAAGCCAGTAAGACATGTCTTTTGGGAAGGCTCTGGCTCCTGTCAATCCTCCCCCGACCCTCTCTTCCCAGGACTGGTTAACAATATTCCCAATGGGCTCCAGTCCATGGGAGTCTGGGACATAGTTCACTGGTTCAAGGGTTGAGCGATACCCCAGGCTGGACCATCAGATCCTTTCCTGAGAGTCGGGAGCTTGAATGGAGACACACAGAGGCTGGTGGTGTTTGTAGCTGAGCCACTGCAGTGTCAACCTTGG
Organism: Cnephaeus nilssonii; assembly: GCF_951640355.1. NCBI lineage: Eukaryota > Metazoa > Chordata > Mammalia > Chiroptera > Vespertilionidae > Cnephaeus > Cnephaeus nilssonii. The sequence goes on along the minus strand of NC_137073.1, from coordinate 19,200,232 downwards.
TACCCTTGACACTCTGAGCCAGATAATTCTGAACAATTCTGAATAATTCAGGTTGTCCTATACTGTGCAGGGTGCCAGAAGCACCCCCTTCCAGTTGTGACAACTAAAACTGTCTCTAGATACGGCCAAAATGCCCCTGGAGGGCAAAATCTGCCTGCTGAGACCCACGCACCTGGAGAGAATATCCATAAACTCTACCTGCCAAGGTCTCAGCCTGCCCTACCTCCTGAACTCCCCTAGACTTGATATCCCCCTCCCCCCTCTTTTGAATCCAAGCGTCTCTGTGCATGCAACTGTTTATGCACCAGAAGTAAAAAAAAAAAAAAGTAAAAATATAAACAACTCCCCTAGTTTATTTTTGTTAAGCTAGCCAGGATTGGTTTCTGTTCCTTCAACCAAAGGGACCTTAACATAAATACCCACATTCAAGAATCATCTTTGGTTTTCTTTTTCTCTTTATTTCTTTTTTATTTTTAATTAATTAATTAATTAATTAGAGAGGAAAGGAAAGGGAGAGAGAGAGAGAGAGAGAGAGAGAGAGAGAGAGAGAGAGATCGATGTGAGAGCAAAACATCAATCACTACCTACTGCATGCCCTCTACCTGACTGGGAATCAAACAAGCAACCTTTCAGTGCATGGGATGATGACCAGCCAACTGAGCCACACCAGCCTGGGCCTTTGTTTCTTTGTCTATCACCACCTCCACCAGGCCCCTGAGCATTAGGTTCCCCCACACTCCTCTTTGGTTTCTTAACATTCAAAATGGTGCAGATCATCTGCCCTCTTGTAACCCACAGAAGGCCAAACCATGCTCCATTCAACTGATTCCTGATGTGGGAGCCCAGCTGAGCACACAGGCATGAATGAATGAAGCAGACACACCTGGGCCATAGGGACACTGGAAGAAATATACATGCAGACAGCATCGCACACTCCAACGCCACAGCCCCTCTGATAAGAATCCCATATGCTCTGCACTGCCCATCGCGATGGAGGGCTTTTATCCACCCCAGGCCACCCCATCCCCACACGACAAATGGGAGCGCTCGTCTCTACAACAGAGACAGAGGTGGGACTCGGCGGCTGATGACTGGCATTCTGTGTGATGGTGAGTGCCTCCAGCATCTGTTCGCCCCCCCCGCACCAATCATAGGCCCTCTGGCAAGCAGTAGTACCAAGTCCCTCAGCTAAGTCACAATGGGAACCGCCTGCCAAACACCAGGTGTGAAATAAGCCCTAGCTCATGAGAGTCCATGAGCCCCCACCCGAATCCTGGAAAAGTCTGCAGGCAAATGCAGGGCAGCCCACATGGCCAGTCTCCACCAGGCGGGGGAGCCGCCTTATTAAGATGGTCATTGGACAGTCCATGTCAATTTCACATTTTCTGTCAAAACTTCGTGGATAGCAGGCACCTTGGTGTTTATGCCTCTCACCGGAGAGAATGCAGAGCTGCTGAAGAGAGAAATACCACGCCACCACAGGAACAATAGGAGACATCACTTGCAAGCTGTCCGCAGCCCCTGGAGTAACTGACATGTTTGACAGAGAATGTGTGTTGGTAAGTTGCTTGATTTGTGTTTAAAGAGAAAAAGGAAAGTGTATTTCCAGGAGGTTTAGACATTGATAACCAAAAAGAAGCTCTTGTACACAAAGCCACAAGGACCATGTCCCAGCAGTCCCCTCCTGGCCTGTGGTCGCGCCCCACCTCCCGCTTTGATCATCTCCCCAGGAACCAGGCTCCACAGGAAACAAGACCTCCTGGCAGAGAACTGCAAGGCAGAAAGCTGATCAGAAATGACAGAGGCACAAAACCAAGTTAGCCTTCTGCTCAGAAGAGGTTATACGGGTAAGAGACAAGGCTGTTCCCCCACAGAGGATGGGAGATGGCTCCAAAGCCACACAGAGCCCCCCGTCCTTGAGAGTACAGACTAGAGCCCTTCTGCCAGGTGGAAACCCCAGGTCTGGGAGTGAGGGCAGCGTTTTCCTTTGCTGAGCTTTGTAAAGTAAGTCTTCCTAGAAAGGTTTGGAAGAGCAGAAATATTCTATGGAAATTATGTGCCCAGTGGCGTGACTAGCAGCAGCAGCAATAGAAATAATAATATACTATTATCACATAATTTAATAATTATAATATTTAATCATATAGTGTTATTATTACATAGTGTCATATCATACACGTGCATTATGTAAATAACAATATTGTCATTATACAATAACAATAAAATGTATTATATGATATATAATATATAATGATTAAAATATTACCTAATGTATAATGTAGTAATTATTGTAGTATATAAAATATTAGATGAGTGATACATGATATTACATATAATTATTATGATTCATTTTATGCATCATTATATAATGGATATGTCATTATATACTTTTCAATATATATAATTATATATTATATGATATATTATATATGATTATATATAACAAGTATGCTTATGTAAGTGCATATTATTACACATACATAATATATAACATGTGCTAATAATTATGTAATCCTTATTATATTATTATTTCTATCCTTTATTTAAATCTTACTATATATCAACTGCCAACGTAAGTGCCTTATAAGTATTAACTCATCTTATCCTCTAAACTTTAGAGTCTAAAGCAGTGGTCGGCAAACTTATTAGTCAACAGAGCCAAATATCAATAGTACAACGATTGAAATTTCTTTTGAGAGTCAATTTTTTTTTAAACTTAAACTTCTTCTAATGCCACTTCTTCAAAATAGACTCGCCCAGGCAGTGGTATTTTGTGGAAGAGCCACACTCAAGGAGCCAAAGAGCCGCATGTGGCTCGCGAGCCGCAGTTTGCCGACCACTGGTCTAAAGCAACCCTGGTATTGTCCCCACCCCATGGAAGAGGATGATACAGCATGGATTCAGGTACTTTTACTATGATCTACAGCATGGATCTGGATGCTTTACTATGTTCTACAGCAGGGGTCCTCAAACTTTTTAAACAGGGGGCCAGTTCACTGTCCCTCAGACCGTTGGAGGGCCGGACTATAGTTTAAAAAAAACTATGAACAAATTCCTCTGCACACTGCACATATCTTATTTTGAAGTAAAAAAAACAAAACAGCAAAAACACCCGCATGTGGCCCGCGGGCCGTAGTTTGAGGACGCCTGTTCTACAGCATGGATCTGGGTGCTTTACTGTGTCTGGTATTGTCCCCACCCCATGGAGGAGGATGCTTCAGCATGGATTCAGGTACTTTACTATGTTCTACAGCATGGATCCGGGTGCTTTACTGTGTCTGTTTTACAGGTGAGGAGCCCACAGCACAGAGTGGTTCAGGACCTTCCTCAGGGAGGCAGAGCTGAGTGTCTCGCCTGGTAGTCTCCCTGGAGAGCTCGCATCCTTAGGAAATACAAGAATTGGCTCCCACATGTAGCGAACACGCAATCTTGCCTGCATTATTTGTTTGTTTTAATGTTGGTTGTGATGGTGTTGTTGTGTGCTTGCAAACAAACTCACTAATATGTTTATTGAGTATAATCCCTGGGCCAGGCATTGTGCTATGGGCTTTATATGCTTTGGTTCCTTTAACTGCCAGCTAACAAGGTGAATGATGCCCAGAGAGGGTACGAATCCTGCCAAGGTCACAGAGGTAATGAGAGGTGCCCAAGGTCACCCAGGTGGAGGCAGGAGATGAACCCAGCGGTCTGCTCCAGAACCCACACCCCTCCACTCTTCTGTTCACCTGTTCCTTCCTCTCTAAAATGCAACACTTCCATTATATTTTATGGAGCCCACACCCCTACACCTTGCACACAGCCGGGTACATAGTAGATGTCTGAAAACAAGCAGCTGTCCTTGGTTTCGTTCTCACTAAACGCGAAAAGCCCAGTAGGTATTTTCTTCCAAGAAAACGACGGAAAGATGAGTTTATGAGACCGTCTGTTCCGAGGGCAGATCCTCTGTCCCTTTTAAACTGCAGCAAAGCCCCTGCATTGCTGGTCACCACCAGTCCCCGAATCCACCTGCTCACGGGAAACCCGGGATTGCCAGAGAAGCATGCGGCTTCCAGGGCCCTGCTCCCTGCCACGCTGATGTAGATGCTCCAGGGGTCAGGGTGGACACCTGCTTTGCTAATGATTTTGCCTGCATTCTGGTCAGCAGCAGGACTGCTAAACACCTTGATGCAGGATGTCCTCAAAGCAACCCGGGGAGCTGTGTGTTTCCCCGAGGGTTGCCACAAGCTGCCCCGTGCCAGTCGGCAGTCTTGCGGCTCACACAGCCTCCCTGCCACCGAGCACTGACAGATGGAAGCTATTCTTATTATTTAACATTTATTAAGCTCCCACGGTGTCCCAGGAGCTGCATGGAACAGGGGTGTGGGTGGTCCCAAAACGTCTGTCCCCAGAAGGCTGTGGCCACATGGAGGGGCGGGGATGGGCGTCTCCTTCCCTTGTCAAAGCCCACCCTCCCCCTCCTCCCAAACAGTTCCAGCTTCAGCCCCAGATGTCCTGATGGAGCCTGTGGACAAAGATGTGGGCGAGGATTCAGCATGACCGAGACCTGCACATCCTCCTTCATGCTTTGTCTCGCTTCCCCAGCTCCCCAGGCTGTCGGCTAGGGAGTGGGAGAACTGTGGGTTCACGCCACCCAAGGTCATGTGCTGAGGATGTCCAAGCCATCCCTCCCTCTTCCCTGCCTTCCGTGATGGCACCCCGTTCTGTCCAGCTTCTCTAAAAATAGTGTGGTGAGGGCCTGGGGGGGTGTGGGGTGGAGGGTTCAATGGGAAAAAAGGGGGCATATGAATTATTTTCAACAATAAAGATAAATTTAAAAATCTGTATCCAGTGGTTATGAGGAATCTCTGTCGAGTGTGGGCACAGAGAGCTGCAAACCTGCCTGCCACCCCCAAACCCGGAGCATCTTCATAAGCAAAGGAAAGGGAAGCAACCCAGAGCATCATGCAAAACCCGGACAGCAGCACTGGTGGCCTCCCTTACGGGGTTCCCGCACAGAGCGGGCGCTGCTCTCGGTGCTTCCCAGACATCACCCCAGCAAATCCTTTTTGGAGGTGAGTGTGACTGGCCTCGGTGTCACGCTGAGATAGTGGGGACAGTCACACCAATGGAATCTGACAGGTGATGCCCCATATCACACAGGGGCCGGATGCCGGCTCAGATGGCCTTGGCATTGTCATGCTGCCCGCATAACATCACGGCTGTGCTGCAAAGCTCTCATAGGTGTTCATGTTTGAGCTCTTTTATCCTGACAGAGACTTTGGGAGGCAGAACATACGGGATATCACTCCCCTTTTATAGAGAAGGAAGCAGAGGCTCAGCAAGGTCAAGTAACTTCCCCAAAGCACCAAGGGAGGGTCATGGCCAGAGGCTGGTTGCCCTGGTCTAAATCCTTAACTGGGCTGCCTCATGAAACAAGAAGAAATAGCTCTTGGGAGAGTAGTTTCTGGGAACCCTGGACACTGGACAAGCTGGCTGCCTCTCAGTCCCCACACCCTGTCCACCCTCAGGAGCCCAGGAGGAGTAGAGAGTGGGAGGGAAGGTGACAGCTGAGGAGGCCGCCTTCAGGCCCAGCAGTGATGTGGAGACTCTACGGCCTTCCTCCAGGCCAGAAGGAAGGGCCGGGCAGGGCTGCTCATGGCGTCAGAGACAGGGCTCTTGCTGTGATTCCTCCTCTTCCCAAAAACAAAACAGCCCGGCTGGTGTGGCTCAGTGGTTGAGCAGCAACCTATGAACCAGGCGATCACTGTTGGATTCCTGGTCAGGGCACATGCCTGGGTTGCGGGCTCGATCCCCAGTGGGGGCATGCAGGAGGCAGCTGATCAATGATTCTCTATCATCATTGATGTTTCTCTCTCTCTCTCTCTCTCTCTCTCTCTCTCTTCCTCTCTCTGAAATTAGTAAAAACATTTAAAATAAGTGAAAAAACAACCCTTTGTCCCTCCAAAAATGTCCGAAATTCTGCCCTTTGGGAAGGATGGAGAACCTGTCTATCGGAGCCATCTTCCTGGGATGGTAGCAAAACCTGCCTGGTTAAGACCTCCTATTGGGCGAGATGAGTGGGTCTAGGGCTCTGTAGGTTTCCACCTTCAAGCAGTTCTGCTTAACTTCTGACTCTACTGCCCACGGCCTGGCTATGAGGACAGAAACCGTCTTAGTCATCCAGTGTCTCAGTGCTTAGAAGGGAACACAGCATGGACCCCATGATAATCAATAAATAATGCCTTTGCTGAGGGAATGCATTTCACAGTCCCTCTCTTCCTCCTTTGACGAGCCCAAAGATTTCAAGTTAGAATCTGGGGATTGTGGGAAACAACGGTGCTCGATGCCCAGAGGAAAAGACCTGTGGGGTATTGAGTTCAATGTTTCTGGGCACCTCTTAGGGTCCGGCAGTTAATCAAGCCGTGCTGGCTGCCTGCTTGCTGGTGGGATGTATGTGTGATAGGTCGGTCTATCTTTAGACGGGAAAGGAACATAAACAGGGCAGAGTATCTCCATAATAAATCACCCGGGGAAAGCACTTACCCAAAACAACCTTGAAAAGACAGGGAGGGGGCTCTCTTCACCAGCCCGGGCTCAGATTGCTGAACACCAAGGCAGCAGCGAGGAGTGTGAAACCCACAAGTCCCTCCAGCCCAGCGAGACCCATGCCAGGGTATTATAAAAAGCTCACTTGCTGATATAGCATGCCATTAAAATGATCAAAATGACAGATGGCTGCTGCAGAAACACATCCTTTTTATAGGACTGATCTTCATCAGAAGAGCCTGACAGTGTCCCTTTAATCTTTTAATTAAAAGGAACGCATTTCTCCAAAACAGAACGGACTTTCTTATTTCTGGATTTGTTCATGGAGGAATTGCGAATGGACGAAGTGATGTGCTTGCATGGTCTGAAAAGCCCATTCTTGCCTCCGTTAGAGGATGTCCTTCTCAGAACATCTTCACTTCCCTAGATCCTGGTGTTCTCACCTGTAAAGGAGTGAAAATGCGCCCCCTCCCCACACACACACCCTACTGGGAGGCACGAGTGCAATGACTTTAGGTGGGAAGACGCTGAGTATATTGCCATATCTGCGTCTGATGCACCTGATCGTGAGTAGAGACATGAGATGCACTAGATGATGGTCAATTTGCCTGGTGAGTATGACCACTGGCAAAGAGCCATCGGGGTAAGTAAGATCAGAAACCCAGCCCTCTCTTCCATGGGGAGGGTGTGTGTGCGGGGTTTGGGAGAGAAAAACCCACACGTTGGGATGTTTGCAATGGTTTCAGCTATCATTGTTGTTGATAACGAGAACCTAGTGTTTACCTGTGCAGTGCCCTGTCCAGGACTCTCTTTACCTCCACTCACAACCCTTGCAGCTCAGGTAACGCTGAGCCCACCTTCCAGGCCTGCTGTGGGCAGTCAGATCCAGGGGACCGGTTTGGGGATGGGCACGGCCCACAAGGTGAGCCTAGGAGCCTGCGCTCTGGAATTTTGCAGAAGGAGTTGGGACAGAGGCTTGCTGAGCTGGGCTGGGATGTAAGCCTGCGATGGCAGGGGGCCATCTGCGCCACCACTTGGACATGGTATGCTCGCAAACGAAGGTCCAGTGGGACAGCCACTGCAGGGGCCTAGGAATTCAACTGAGCCTGAAACCAGGCATTTCCTTTTCGCTCTCTACCGATGTAGATTAGATTTTGTCACTTACAGATAAAAGAGCTCTGAATAAACACCTATTCTCCCCCCTCCCTTGAGAATACACAATACAGAATTAATATCATATACATGTGTGTATATGTATGTGTACATCTCAGGATATAAGATACATGTGGGCACTGAGTTTGTGTGTATTGCATTCTGCTTCCTCACCCTCTCCTAGTTCACAGCCCCGCATATAGTAGGTGCTTAATAAATAATCACCGACCGAAGAGATGAATCACATTTAAAGCTCACCGCCCCTTTGCAAGACAGGTATTCCTGCTTTCACTGCGCCGCAGTGCAAACAGCCCTGGAGAGGTTAATTGACAAGCCCAAGGCCACACGCTTAGTACATGCCAGAGCCAATCTATCAACCCGGGCCCGCCTGACTCCAAACTCTCTTCGGAGAATTTGCCACCTCCCTGACTCTTTAATTTAGTCTGCTGTTGACACGGCCTCTTTGGCAGCACAGAAAAGTCACTCAGTGACTAAGACAGAGCTGCCTGGAGGGATAGGGCACCGGCAGCCTTGCGTGCTGAGTCCTTTCCCAACCCGCAGACACGCAGAGCACGCAGATAGCCCTGCAGGGCAGCAGTGTCGAAATCTGAAAATGGCTCCACCAGCCACAGAGCTAAACAAGCTTATTTCTTTTAAGTTTGCCCAGAAATGTATCCAAATGACCAGCAAGGTGCCCATAGTCCCCCCCCCCCCCGCCCCCGTCTCTCTGTAGGGGTGGTTATTCCCAGTCTATCGCTGAAACAAGCACTCGGCTAATGCCTGGCGTGGCTACACATGTGTGGGCAGATCTCCCATAACATACATGGCCACATCCAACCAGGCTGAGTTCTGCTTCAAAATCCAGAGGGCAGGGTTTGTTTAGACATCGCTGCCCGCCTCAGAGAGCCTTTAATCAGTGTTTCTCTGCCACCGCCTGGTTCTGTGAACTTGAAGTAGGAAAACAGCCTTCAGGGAGCTTATGGTCTCAGAAAGAAAGCGGGGAGGGGGGGAGGGGGGGTCAAGACCCAAATCCAGGGAATTTCATGTCCACCTGCTGGGTCTCAGAAGGGTGCTATGCAGCCCGGTCCTACGTGGACCACACAGAGACTCAGGGCTTAGGGACTCCATTTCTGACATTCCTTCCAGCCCCTTTTGCCCTCTACTGTGTGACTTTTGAGACCTATGTTTAAACAATGCCAACTCCCATAGTGCCAAGGGTTGGGGAAGACACTTGAAGGTCTACTTCATGTGTGAATCCAGCCCTGTGAATTCACCCGCACCCTCCACTCTGTTAGGGAGGGCTTTCTCCTTTGCTCGCTGAGGGATGTCTGAGGTTGCTCTACAGCCTGACTCCAGTGCCACCTTTCCCTTTAAACTCCCTCCCCCACCCCAGCGATACCCACCTGCTCCTTCTCCTGGGTTTTCCTAGGCGCCCCTGTGGATACTCCTGGTCAATGGATGGGAGGATCTGGCCCAATAGAATCGCCCAAACCTCAGCTCTGTCGCTGAAATTCTATGTGACCCTGGGCAAGTTATTTTTCTCTAAGAGTAAGGTTTAGTGTCTCCATATGCAAAGGGGGTGTTATAATGCAGGACTGTGATTCATTATCGGAGACCTTTGGGTTGTATTTTGAAAGTCACTTTATTTTTATTTTTTCAGAAAGGTATTTCAGTGGAAACCCTGATTATGTAACCCCCTCAGCAGGGTCTGGGACAACACCTTGAAACCAAGCACATTCATACTCCTGCAGCAAAATATCTGAATACTCACACTAAGTGGGGTAAAGAAAGTATAAATGGCAAATAGCATTTCAGGTCAATTTTCTTCCTAAATGAGGCTTTGGGCCAAATTCTTTCCAAAAGCCCCTGATTTTCAGAGCTTTTTGAAAATTAAAAATACAGGAAAGGGATGGTGAACCAAGAGTACTCAATTTCAGAGTTATTGTGAGAATAACAGAGAATATAGTAAGCATTTAGCACAGTGCCTGACACGTAGCAAATATTCGATAATTGTTACTTATCATTACATCCTGCTACTTTAAAAAAATCCTCATTCAAACATATGTTTTTATTAATTTCTACAGAGAGAGGAAGGGAGAGAGAGAAAAAAAAACACATTAATGTGAGAGAGAAATATCGGCTGGGCTGCCTCCCCTACACACCTTGACTGGGAACCGAACCTGCAATGCTTTGTTGTATAGGAAGATGTTCCAACCAACTGAGCCGCCCAGCCAGGGATTCCTGCAGCTTTTCTTACATTATCACAGTTTTGTGCTTATAGAGTGCTCTCCTCCCCTCCGCTATGAACCCACAGGCCAGTGAGGTGCCTGTCACTTCTTTCCCAGAGCCTAGAACAATGCTGATTAGGTTATGTGTTCAGCGTATGAAAAGCTACATGAACAAATGCATGGAGAGGTAGATGTGGCTTTGTTTCCACTGCCCTCGATCTGGGAATATGTCTTCTGACTCCTTATTGGAATTCCTGAAGGAGAGAGGAATTGTGTGACCCAGTATGAAGAATATTCTGGCTGTGTAAGGACAAAGGGCTTATCTGTCGAACAGATATCTGGAGTGAAGGGTACAATCCTGAACTTGCAGCCCAGGCCCAACAGTATCTTAGACTCAGGCACTCACCAGATTAACCAGAGACAATGCCATCGTTTTGATTGTATTGTTTGGCATTATACAGCCATGGTCCATGGCTTGGCAAGTCCTCTCGGTAGCTTCTGGGCTCAGGACTGAATTGACAACGGACTTGGTCAGAACCTCCTTTGTTCTCAGGTCAGAAACTCATTGATCATTCAAGGTACCATGGGCAATTTAGAAGTAAATAGACAGGTTCAATAGGAACATGCATGGGTTCTTCTTATCCAACAATACCAAGATGGAGGCCTATGCCAAGGGAAGAGGAGCAATGTTTAGACAACACATGTGGTAATCTTGCTTTTTTCCTTTTCCCTTCTGCTTATTAGCATCCATGAAAAAGTGCAGCCCTAGCTGGCTTGGCTCAGTGGATAGAGTGTAGGTCTGTGGACTGAAGGGTCCCAGGTTCCATTCTGGCCAAGGGCACATGCCAGGATTTTGGGCTCGATCCCCTCCCCAGTAGGGGGCATGCAGGAGGCAGCCAATCAATGATTCTCTCTCATCATTGATGTTTCTCTCTATATATATCCCTCTCCCTTCCTCTCTGAAATCAATAAAAATATATTAAAAAAAAAAAAGAAGAAAAAGTACAAACCGGGTTAGCTCAATCCCCCATAGGAATTCTTGAATTCTTTGCATGGCTAAAAGGAAAAACGATCCACCTTGCTATGTGTTCAACAAGGTTAGACTAGATGATGGGTTCAATGGGTCCACTGTGGTAAAGATTCTGGTTTTCCTGGGAGATGGTGGCTGGGGCCAGTGTTAACTATCAACTCTACTCCTAGAACAAAGGAGCCAGGTGAGTACCTCCCTCAGCTCCATCAGGAAACACCTCCATTCACTGTCTTTGCAGAATAAGGCGGTGCTCTCCTCTCACAATATCTGGTCTACTAAATATTTTTTCTCTGACTTCAAAGACAGAAACAGGGCGATGCTGGTCTGAACTTTGAAAGTGGCACCTGGAGGACCTATGAAAAGGAAGTTCTCCTGCCATAGAAGCCCTGGCTCTAGAGCGTGGGAAGACTGCGATGTAACAACCGTGCCACGTGGCCACTGTGGCTCTGTTTGCACACCCCTTGTCCACGGGGGTTTGCTAGCAGTGATGGAGAACACGGTCTGCTTTGGATCATGTTCATGTCTTGCTGAGGATATTATTAAGGGTGGGTGGCTCCTTCATTAGAGGAAATCCCTGGTATCTTGAAAAGGTGGGAAGAAACCCACAAGATCAAGGAACTGGTAGGCCAGCTGATACAGTCTGGGGGAATGCTGGGAGGCGGCTATCGGCGCATCACTGAGAGGTGACTGTGTGCGTGCGAGTGTTAGGATTTTTCTCCCTTCGAGTTGCGCTTCTTCCCTTTGCACACATTGCTGCAATGGGGTGCCCTGAGTTTTGTGATGTCCATGGGCAAATACCATGGGCTCGCTCAGCAAACCAGAGGTGAAGCTAGTCTCTCCTGGCCACGGCATTTCAGAGTGTCCATGGGGGTGGGAGAGAAAAGGGAGGAAGCCTGTCACCGTAGCTGGTCCCAGGCTCCCTGCTGCTCTACTTCTCTGACTTACAGGTAACTAGTTACGGAAGGTGTCAGTGGGAAAACAAACTATGATTGGGCTAAGATTTGCAAGTAAAATCACTTGTTTCTTCCAAAAATAGCCGGATACGTTTCTTAAACGCCCTGCGAAGGAGGAAGAAATAGGGTCTCCCCAATTTCTCAGCTGGCCCGTGCATCTTCTCATCTATCACCGGGGTAATACGTCCAGAGTGGCATTTCGTAATGACAGCAACATTCCAGCAAATCAATAGTTATTTAATTCCCAACAAGCTCCCGAGTCCATTAAGCCTGATTACATTCACCCATTGCAGTGGGTGCCGTTATTTTTCCTGCACCGGCACTTAATCTATAACAGGAACTTATGAGAACTTTCAAAAGCAATTTCAGCATCAATCAGCATAGAGTGAAGGGCACCATTTGCTTGTAATTATTTATCAGACGGGGTGGCAGAGGGTCGGACCAAACTCTAGTGGCCGACCTTCACCCCAGGTTTCCAATAGAACAAAGGCCTTCGGATTTGCCACTAAGTCCTACTTCAGACTCCACACAGGCCACGCTGGCCTGCTTATGCCAGGGAACACAGAAGGATTCCCAGGTCGTGAAGGCCCGTTCATTCTCTAGGCAGTCCATTTATTTCTCACATGCAACACGGAGCCTGGAATTCAGCAACAGTCATAAATCTGGGATGACCAAATGTTTTGTTATTACTTAGAATCACCCTTGACTGTCTCACATCACCGAGGTTCTTTCAGTTAATAAGCAACATTCAGAAAAGGAGGGAAAAAAGGTTTTTGACCACAATCCTCCCCAGAAATTTTAATGAATAAGCCAGGGTGTGGCAAAATGTTAAAATTTCACAAGGTTGCAGGGAAAAGGACATACTAAGTGCATTTAGTTTCCCTCTCCTGTAGGCACAAGACACAGACTGTCTTACAAAGGGATGCCTGTTCCAAAACAAGCAAACAAAAAACACAACAGCCAAAACCAGCCGGGATTTCCATGACGTTTATGCTCTATCGCCAGTAGCTGTGAGCTGTCCACCGAGGACTTCAGACACGCACCCAGAATCCAATGCTAGTTTAAAAAGACAAACTGTTGAGAAGAAAATATCTTACTCAGAGACCATTCTCCCTGCACAGAAATAAGAGCCTAAAACATAAAACCAATGCACATTCCAATCCTCCCCTTTCTTGCCATCATCAAGAAGCAAAGAGCCGGTAAGACTTTCCTAGAAAAATCTCTGAACTTCATAAATTCACCAGCCGTTGAGTGTTCCTTTCTGCCTCAGTGCTACCCATCAACCCAGGGGAGTGGGCAGGGGAGGCTCCTGCGGAAACAGACGCAGGAATTTAAGCCTATTGCATGCTCTTCCCATTTCTGGGTGAACCCTCTTAACCAGGTGGCCTCACGCTCAGTTCCTCTGCCTCATGATCTGCTCTGGGAGACCGAGTCCCCCGGAAAGCCAGGAAGGAGAGCAAATCCTTTGCCCCGTGGTCAACCTCCCGAAGCAAAGGCATGAATGTTAAACAGCAGCCAGATCAATACAAGCAAATATAGCTCAACTACACCATTTATTCAGCCATGAGAGATGTCAATAGCCAGATTAGGGTGATCCATCTTTTTGATTTCCCACTGTCTTCTCACTGACTACACGAGGGCTTTTTCCTGTATTAAAAGTGTTTGCTTTCTCAACCATAAAAATTCCAATTATTACTCGGAACGCGCTGGAGTTAAGTTGCTGGCTGGCAGTGGCCTTGAATTACCTGGATCAGCCCGGGGAAGTAGGGGGCCGCGGGGACGATCATAGGCACTCCGTAGGGATGCAGGAGGACTCCTTGAGAAGGCAACATGCTTCCCGTGAAGGTGTTTTTCCCTCTGAAGCTCAACACATCGATGGGGAGTTAGGGGAAAAAAATCTATAAACCCAACTTCTTCCGAACTACAAAGCTGAGAGCCAAATGGCTTCTGGCAGGGGCCAAGCGCTCATCACCGCGGAGAGGGGAAGGGAAGAAAATCCGAATCAGCAACTCTCGATGTGAAAGTTTTCTTCCCAGACGACAGCGAAGAGAAACAGCAGCTGCAGAGTTGAAGCTACCAAAATGGAAGGTGCTATTTTGGGAATGGCTTGCCTAACACCACTAACCAAATACTCTTCATTAATTTAGTTCTCGGAGAGACAGAGAGAGACCAAGAGACCGAGAGAAACCGAGTCAGGATATGGGAGTTGGGCAATTCCTGATGAATTTGGCCCAAAAGACAAGGGATACCTTCTCTGTGAGACTTTTTAGAGAGCAAAACACCCGAGAAATGTAAATTGATAGGATTATCAGCTGCCACTTAAAACTGGAGGAGGTTCATGTGTTCCAGCTTTGGGCTTTGGTACTGATCAAAAAGAAACTAAGAAGACAGTCTAGTTTATTATCCTCTCTTCCTCTGGTTTTAATCTTAAAGAGGCAATTTGTGCAAATAATATAATACTACTAGCTAATATTTGCAGTATGCGCTGTGCACAGAGAACGAGCTTAATTATTTACATGTGTTATGTAATTTCATTCTCACCACTCCCCGGAGTGGGCACTGTTATTGGGTCCAGGTAACAAACGGGAACTAGGCTCAGGCTAGTTGAATTGTTTGCTCACAGTCATGCACTCGGAAGAGGCAGGGCAGGGTTACAAACACAATTTCTAACCAGGACACTACATTCATCACAGTATTTCGTTCTGTAATTGGACATCATATGCTGTGTGTGTGTGTGTGTGTGCGTGTGTGTGTAGTTTAAAAATATTCTTTGTCTTTGAGCTTTCAATTGTTATATATTAACATGCATTATATTAATAAGGAATATCTCCCTGGTCCCGGAGTTTTAAGGCATACTGAATGTGAACTAAAACTATGAATGAGAAATACCTTAGAGCCAATATTTGAAATATTTCCAGCATGTGATAATGCCCAATGATGGTTTAGGATCCCTTCCATGGTAGTAGATAAATTCCTCTGGGTTTACATGAATTGGAAATGTACTGATCTGCACGTCCCACATACAGGCTGTGTGATCTTTAACAACTTACTTAGTGTCTCTGAACCTCGGTTTCTTCATTTGGGAAGTGAAGACCCTACCTCCAAGGATTGTATGACATATAAAGTCCTTGGCACCTACACAGGCATAATATGAGAGTCCCTTAGCCATTCTTATCATGGGTTTCCTGTTGTCCTGATGATTGGTCTAGTCCTTTCTGTGGCTTCAGAATGAAGGCACATATAACATTCAAAGAGTCACTCTTGTAACCTTCATACCAGGAAAGCAAGGGGGTGTGTTTCGAGTTCCACCGTTTTGAGAACAATGATGTGAAACTGACAAAGTGAGCCCACTCAGCTTCCCCTCAAGGCCCAGGGCTCTCTGAAAATCACCTTCAAACCAAACACCTGCCTGCCATATTCCACCTCCAACTCGAGGCAGGATAAAAGATATAGATTTTTGTCCAAACTGGAAGCGCTTCAGACACCACAAAACACATTCAACTATTGGCTTTTTCTAAATCCAGATGCCAATTCCTCCACTTTTAGATAGCCAAGGTGTTTTTACACTACACTAATTTTAGTTGCTTGATTTAGCTGCATAGTTACATTTTTAGATAACGGCAGTGGACAGCGTTTGGCAGAGAATTCAATTATTTAAGGCTGCATTTTGGCTATCGTGACACGGTTTCTCTGTAACGGATTCTCGTGCAGCCAAGTGGCCACGTAGTTGCAACACGGAAAGCTCAGTTAACAGCTGCAGGCTGACCCCTCTTACCTAAAAGCCTGATACGGCTGCTAACTTTAGCTTTTGACTCTGACTTTCAACACTGCTCTTCTGAGAAGTTACTGGTTAGGACATCAGCGTGCCACAGTCAGCGTCCCAGGAGGGGAGAGCTCTTGCTACTTTGCCTAAGGCCTGGCTCAGATTGAGTGATGTCTCTTCAATGTGATAAAGTGGGAAGACCATTGGACCAGGAGGTAGGAAATGTAATTTAGTCAGAAGGCCCAAAATGTACACATCCGGACTCTTAGTTTCCTGAACAAAGAACAGTGATAACAATATCCATTTACTCTTCACCAAGAGTGGGCCGATGAGCAAAATTGTGGGGATGTTTTGGAAACTGTAAAGTTTCACAAGTACAAAGGATCATTATCTATATATATCTCTACATAACTTTATATATCTCTACATAACTATATATCTGTATTTATATATCTATATATTTATATCTCTCTCTATATATCTATATACCATATATATATACCATATATATATATATATATATATATATATATATATATATATATTTAAAGAACCTGATGATTGCAGTCAGAAATGTGAAACATTTTACATATGGGATTGATATATATATATATATATATATATATATATATATATATATATATAGAGAGAGAGAGAGAGAGAGAGAGAGAGAGAGAGAGAGAAATGAGAAGTACTTATGGGACATACAGATTTATATATTCTTTGCAGAGAATATGTTCTTTTTACTTTTGTGGAACTCCATAATATGAAAATCTTTTGCTGCTCCTGCGTAATGAGTGCCCTTTTTCTCCCTCTGAAAATAAAGGCTATTTGTTTTGGGACCCTTTTTACTTTGACAGCCAGGAAGCTCAAAGCCAAATAAGAGGTTCCACTCTGTCCATCTTGTCGGCCTCACTGACTGCATATTTGTGTTCTTGTCTTCCTGTCCTCACCACCTCCGGTCCTAGCTACTGTTACTTACATTTCCACTGATTCTGACTTCATCTGTAACTTGTCCTCTGGGATCCATTTCCCCACTAACGGGCCGGTGCCACAGTCTCTGCATCCCTGCTCCTCGGTGGGGTGGCTGGGGCACGTGGCCACGGTAAGTGGTTGGCCACCCAATGTCTAGTGTGCAGTATTAAGTTCCTGGCATATCGCAGGCACTTAAAAAACAGTAGGATAAAAGAATAAGGTAAACAACAGAGACCACAGTTCTGGTAATGGCTAGGCAACCGACGTGAGCCTCCAAAAAGGACTGATTTCAATCTAGGGGCCATGAGTTAATATCACTCTGGCCACCACCAACAGAAGGGCCAGCCTTTTCCTGAAATGGGAAGTGGGCAGGTGCTGAAGACTTCAGGTGCTGTGGACTTGACTCTCTCTGCTGCACCGCCCCCAAACTCTGTCATTGTTGCATGAAGGTAGCCACAGACCATACATAAGCGAACACTTCAATCTGAATTTCCCATCATTTCAACTGGTCATGAAATAGCCTTCTTTTGTGTGTGTGTGTGTGTGTGTGTGTGTGTGTGTGTGTGTGTGTGTGTCAACCATTTAAAGTGCAGAAGCCATTGTTAGCTTGTGGGTCATTCAACAACAGGCATCAGGCCCGGTGTGGCTCACAGGCCGTGGCCCGCTGACCCCTGATTTAGAGCATTATATTCTATCCAACCCGCGGAGGTCAGACCTGAACACAATGGCAAATAGGGAGACCTGAACACAATGGCAAATAGGCAGCCTTTCTGTTCTCTTCTCCTCCTTCACCTGTTTCTGGTCTTTGCGGTCACTTCCCTGGTGCCACTTCTGTCAATCTTCCCTGTGTTAGGGATTTTCATCAAGAGATTGTCTTTTCTTCGCGAGCCTTTGAGAGTTCAATCTCATCCCTTCTCCCACTTAAAAATAATCCTCCCATCTTTCTCACCTTCCAGGGTGGCACTGCCTTCTGAGTTATTAGCTTCTCTTTTCCTTTCCTCCATGAAAGGTGCCATTCATTCTCGTCCACCCAATGTCTACAATGGTGACCAGACAAATGACGTTTCCCAAAACGTTTCCAGAGAGAATGGCTGAATGGATGACTGCTTTGGAAGAGGGTGGGGAAAGCCAAGAGGCCGCCGGGTCGCCAGGTGATTAAGAGATTCCTTCCGGAGACCTGGGTGCATCTTGGCACAGTAGAAAAAGCAGGCGTTTCATAGTCGGGGAGGCTGGGTGGGGATCTTGGCTCTATCATCATTTCATGCAGTTGATCTCAGAGGAGATATGCAGCCAGGAGCCCTTGTCTTCTTGGGGGAAACACGGGACAATGCCTGTACCTTCTGCCAGCTATGCTGCCACCACGAGATGACAGGATGTATATGGCTGATCCTGGTACTTGGAGCACAAAGCACTAGTTTATTTTTACTTCTCTCTTCACATTTTTTAATTGTTTTCTGATCACCCCAGTCCTGATGTTGGATCTGTCCCCTGAATGCCCCCACCAACACCCAGCACTGATGTCCCTGTCAGAGCCCTGCCTTTCTGTTCCCCTCACACAACTGCTTGCATAAACAACCCAGCCCTCAACCAGCAGCACAAGCTGGGCCCTCCAAGCAGCCTGCCTGCCTTCCTCAGCACTCCTGACTCCCCATCTAAGCCCCTGAAAGGCCAGTGGGGATTTGTATCAGGACAGGGAAAGATCTGCCTGGTAATCACAGCCAGATTCGTCCCCATTTTTATCTCCTCTACCTCCTCCTCAACTGGGAGTAGAATAGACGCTTAGCAAGTACTTGAGAATCATCTGTGGTATCCACGGCAGAGGTGGAGGTTCAGACAGGTTAACTGACATGTCCGAGGTTAAATGGAAAAATGTGTGCTTTGTCAGTTACCAAGAGCCTCCTACTTGCCCCAATCTCTGCTACATCATGATGAATGGCCACTCCAGAGCAACAACTCGAACCGCAATTCATAAACTCTACTCACCACCAGACATGCATTCTGACCTAGCTCAATACAGGTGAGAACACGCATGGACCTCAGAGGGAAATTCCCGGAGATGCTAAATAATGCTCATGGTTCTGATGCCTAGTCTGACATGTCAGAAGGGCATCCAGTGGATCACCAGGGAGGCAGGATCTTCCACAGTACAAGTTTCCACAGATTGTAGGTGTGATTCAGTGGGCCACTGACCAGCTGCTTCACAAATTACAGCCACCTCCTGTGTCCTCAGTGGAGGGCCAATACAGTTAGCCAAGCCACATCCTGGGAAGAGAAGCCATGTCCCCAACTTCTATGGACTGGTTCAGTTACTATGTGTTCATGAGTCGATGTATGTAAAGCTCTTGGGAGAATATCCAGTACCTAGTGAGCTTTAGTTCTCACCGTGACATTATTTGCCAACCCCTGTTCCCTCCTTGCAAAAGCACCATAGCACAGTAGGTAAGAGCTCATAACGAGCCACATTTCTCATATCAAAACCCCAACTGTGTGATCTTGTGCACATTACTTAACCTCTCTGTGCCTCAAATGGAATAATTTTAAAATAACAACATTCTCAGGAACCAGGTCTCATGGTCTAGAGATTTGGATAAGAGTACAATGCAGACCTGTTTAGCTTGGGGACTGGCTCATAGCAGTCTCAGTCAATGGGTGTTGGTGGCTGTTGTCGGGACAACAGCATCAGCATCAGCTGCTCTGCAGGATGGAACCAGACCTCACCCAAACCAGGATTGTCCTCACTCTTCCTCCCTTCCACAGCCAGTGGGTTAAGTAAGATCACACTTACTAAAGCGGCCTATACTGTACCTTCTCGTATAAGACACACCTCCTTCTCCCATGTTCTAAATAAAAAAACAAGCAGGGTGTGTGAGTGGCTTCTGAATATGAAAAATACAGTTTTAAAACTTAAATATGAGAATTTCAAATTCAAACGAAGACTTGTGGGGATGATGGAGATAGTAATTCAGGGACACAGGGCCACCCTACTCAGCAGTATTGTCCCACCTCCAAAAAAAAAAAAACGATGATGAGGATGCATAAAGAAAATTCCAGTCGGTCTTATAAGTGAGGAGGCTGCTGATTACCCTTAGCAACTTGAACCCCAGTGGTCCAGGCCGCTGTCTGCTGCTCTGGGTTCATTAAGCGCGTCTTGACCTGGTTCTCCTCTGAAAGCCAGACTGGCTGGCTGAATGAGCAAATCTAAGAATATCAGCCCCGCACATCATCTCTGCTGAGATCAACAGTGCTTCAGGAACTGACCCCTGACCTGTCTGGGATGAATGGCAACTGGGTTGGAGAATTTGTTGACCTTGCTGGAGATGAACAAATCCTCCCTGGGGTCTCCCAGAATGGGGGAGGAAGGATCAGCTGCTCCCCTCGATGTTGCTATGTGCCCTCCCTACTGTCTCTGCCTGTTGTGCTGCAGGTCCCTGCAGGAGCTGGATACACAGAGACCATGCCAGATAGCACAGCCTCCGGGCCTCATAACTGGGGCTTCCTGCCCAAATGCCAGGCACATGTACTCCCTGTGAACTTGCCCAACTACCTGAGCGCTACACACATCCTTTTCCCCTTAGAGACTAAGTACCTAGCCGGGCATCTCCCAATGCATGGTCTGCACAGTAGAAGCTGCATGAGATGCTGCACAGTAAAAAGAATCCCATGGCCAAAGAAGTGGGAGAAATTCAGCAAGCTCTCTCTCCCTCTTGAGGATTCACAGCATCTACTAGCAAAGAAAAGCCCCTGAGAAGTCTTGCAAGAAAAAAAAATAGAAACCTGATCGACTTTTTTTGACCCAGACATTGCCAGACTTATTTGATGGCCAATTGGCCATCCATCCATCCATCCATCCATCCATCCATCCATCCATCCATCCATGTGTCATCTATCCATCTTGCTATCAATTTGAATATCTGGCTATTGAGAATTAATTGTGTTAATCCCTGTGCCACGTTCTCTACCCATTCTCCTTGTTCCTATTTTCCTACTTTTTATCCTCATCAGAATCTTCATGGACATTATCAATCATCATCATCATCGTCATCACAGTTGCCACCATTTATTTATTCAAAGCTTACTTTGCTCTAATTTCATCATCAGTGTTATCCCGGTTTTTCCTCTCTACATCCCTAAGAAGTAGATTCTGTTGAACTCATTGCACTATGGACAGGAACACTGAAAGATGAAGCAAACTGGCCGAGAAACATAGATGGCAAATGACAAAGCTATTTCTTGAGCGAGGTCTGCAGAGACCTGGTTGTTAACTACCATGTGACAATCATGAATGCACTCTGAGAAATGCTCGCCTGGGCAAGATTCAAGCTCAGTGGTCTCCTTAGCTCCTTTACCCGCAACCCCTCACTCAGTCTCAACCATTAGAGGCAAAGGAAGACAAAAAAGCAAAGCCAGTAGAAACCGCTAGACAAGACTTCAAAGCCTGGGGAAGGGCTGGCTTTCACCACCCCACTGCATCTTTAGGAAGTGGGGAGCACAGTCACATGGACATGGGCTGGTCACACGGGAACACCAGCAAAGAGTAACCATAGGATGCACAAAGAGGAGAGGGGCGATCCAGAAAAAGGGGTGCTAAAGAGACTATTGCGTGACCTTTCTGTGTGATTCTGAAGCATCATCTGGCCTCGGGGGCTGTGTCCTTGGCCATTTCTCACATCAAGGCCTCTTCCAGAGGGGAGCTGCTGATTCTTAACTCTTGTGTTGGATGCATGGGGCACTCTGAGAATTTTGCCCTCGTCCCAGGAAACTGCCCATAACTCACAACATTTTGCATCTCATTGCAGGGAGTGGCCGGACCTTCTGAAATTCACCTGTGGACCTCTGAGGGGCCTCTGAGTCTCTGTCAGATTTTGAAGTATGTGGTCAATGTGTGCTGTGTTTTCTAGAAAGGAGAGGCATGGACAGAGTCAGCATTCTTTAAGTCAGGCCACATTAACGGTGCGGATGGTGGTTCCTGCATGGACTCATGTTGACACGCTGATCTCCACTACAACTTTGAGAATGTGTAGCTGCCACTGAAAAGTTTTCCTGCCAAAGCTCGACAGGGGTTTCCAAGAAGGCAATCTGTGGAGGTGCTAAGACATTCTATATAGTCAAACCAAGTCAGACTCAAAGAAATCCCAACACCCATCCTTAGCTCTCTTGTCTAACAGAGAGCAACTCTCCTAAGATAGCTTTCACCTCCAACTTCAGGCCAGAAAGCAGACACCATCAAACCAAGGAGTGGGTGTTGGGGGTGGTAGGGCACCCACCAAGCACAATGCTGGGGGAGAATGCAGCTAGGAAATATACACTTGGCCTTGCAGGTAACACAGGGCTGGGAGGGACCCAGAGCTAGGCTGTGCTGAGCTGCGCAGCTGAGACCTGAGAGGAGGAGCCAGGGGCTGGCCACTGCACATGGTTTCGCCACAATGTCACGATCAGGCAGCTGGTGGCAACAGAGAGCATCTGACAGGTGGCTTTTCAACTTCCCAGATTAGCAGCCCCCTTCTGGGACACGCTGGGCACATCAAAAGAGGAACCACCCTGAGCGACCTCATTTCCTCTCTGATTCTTCCATTACAATCTATTTTTAAATGTTGTGTTTTTGTTTTTTTTTAACAAACCATATATACCAAATACTATTGGCCAGACACCATCTCACCTTCTAACCCTTTTATGTGTTAACTCATTTAATCTTCATCACCACCATATAAGGCAAGAGCTGTTATTATCCTTGATGGCTGATAGGGAACCTGAAGCACAGAGAGGTTAAGTAACTTGTCCAAGGTCACATAGCTTGTGAATGGGGAATCTGCTCCAGAGTTAGGTATTCCTATGCTGTGCTGCCGCTCCAGAAAAGACATTTAAAAAAAAAATAGAATTCTGCTGGCTTCCCATTGACTAATTGAAAAACAAACTTATCGTACTTTTTAGTGTGATAGCAATGTGTCCTATTGGCTAAGAACTCAGAGCTGAAGCCATACTACGCTGAGGTGCACATTCTGGCTCTGAACATTTCTGGCTTGTGGTCCTGGGCAAATACTTAACCTCCCTGAATGTCAATACCTTCATATTTGGAGGAAACAGCACTTTCGACACAGGGCTGTGGGGAGAACTCTAAATAACATGGTGATGCACTTGGGCTTGAGTCCACCTTTACATGTGTGAGCTTTATTCCAGGTGGTTTTGTCTTAGCATGACGCTCTCCACTCCCATGAATGCCAGGCATCTCGATAACTCCTCATTTATCCCTGCTTGATCCCAGACATCCCAGTTTCATGACTCAAGAAACCCTCATGTTTGTTGAAGCGAGTTTGAGCTGGGTCTCTGTCCTGTACAACGAACAGATTCTGGACTAATTCAAGAGTGATGGTGAGACCAGCAGGTACACATACCCACATCAAACATACCTTGTGCTTATTTAAAAAAAAGCACACATTCATAGAACTTTCTAAGTGTCAAACACCACTCATTCTAAGCTCATTAAGGACGAGCTCATTTCCTCTTTTTGACAATTCTCCGGTAGCGCTAGACCTCATAGCCCACTCTGCAGATGAGGACATGCAACTCGGAGAGTTTGTATCATTCCTGGCTCTGAGTGGGCGGGCCTTTGCCAAAGCCACGCCTGCCTGACTCCAAGTCCTACTTCCTTTGCTCTGCCTTACCAAGGATGTTGATGCCTTAGCTAAGCAAGGGTAACCCGGAGGCCTCCCCGGGAGCCTGCACCAGCACGCAGGTGCCCACATTATAAACGCTGCCTCTACGCTAGACCTCCTCTCAGTGACTCCTCGGGGAAATGCCTGGGCGACGAATGAGAATTCTAAATACCCTTCCAGAGACATCCCACTGAGTCAGAGCCAGCACAGACTGCACACTCTCTACCTGCATCCAGACCCAGTCCCAGCAGCACTGCCTGAAATCACCCCACCGCGAGCCACACCTTCCTGCTCAATAACATCTGGCAGGCAGAGCCCTTGGCCCCTCTACACATGTTTGTAAACTCACTGCGCCGGTTGTTCTTGGGGACTCATTTCCCTGCACACTCACCTATCACAGACCTGAGCTCAACAAGTGGGCGTTCCTCTGCGTCTCCCCCGCCAATGCTGAATAGCGCCCAGTGCGGAAATTCACAGACTCCAGGGTGGCTGTTGGCTTTAGGATTACCACCCAGACCTCACTTCCTTGGAGACTGGTGGCCGGCCTGGAAGATGAATGCTCCTCTCAGGACCAAAATAGAACAAAGGGACAAAAGAGAACTGAAGGGTTTCAAATTAGGATAAAAAGAGAGAAACCTGGCACTACCATGGCCTCCCTTAACTGCTTAAAACTTACCAGTGATGCCCAACTCTTCGTTTCCTTTATCCCCATATGTTCCCACCCTCCCACTGGGACCTAACATTTGCAGGCGCTATTTCTCATTCTGGCTAGTGGTGTGCTCATCTGCCTACCTCGCCAAGCAGCCCTCGTTGTTATTTTTGTAATTACTGCGAGCCTTTCTCATGTTGCACCCGGCCAGAACCCTGGCTCACCACGCCCGGTTACTCCCAGAACACACGGAGGGCCGGGGGTGGGTCTGCAGTGGGAAGGGGCAGCCCTCCTGCCCGCTTTGGGAAGCAGCACTGAGAAGCAGCAGACGGGGAGGCACTGGGGACATTTCTTAAAGGCTGCATTCTGCGCCACTTTATTGAACAAGCATTCTCTGTGTTCACTGGGGAGTTTGTTTGTTAGAACAAAGGCTGTACTATTTTTTTTACACATACTAATGCATTTAGTCATCATGATGACTGACAACACATATCATCGTTCCCGTTTTACACATGAGAAAGCTGAAACAATGGACGTTAAAGTAACTGGCCAATGGGCATAGGAGATGGCAAGTGGCAGATTTAAATCAAATTTCAATGCAGGCACTATATGTGAAACTGTTCTACCACACTGCATTCTAATCAGCATCACTATCATCACCAAACATACCCCCACCGCCACACCCCCACCATGTCAACCATCACTTCTACCACCACTATCACAGCATCTCCACCACCACCAATACCATCAACACCACCAACACCATCATCATCACCAAGGATCACCGTCATCACCACACCCCCACCATCTCTACCATCACTTCTACCGCCACTATAACAGCTCCTCCACTAATACCACCACCACCACCACCACCAAGACCAACACTATCACCACCACCACCACCACCAAACATCACCAGCAACAATAAGACTGCCACTATACTACCATTACCATCACTACCTCCATTAGGATCACCATCACCACCTCCACCACCACCACTACTATACTGCTATTACCATCTCTACCTCCATCACCATCTCCATCAACACCTCCATCACCACCATGACTACCATCAGTACCAACACCACACCTTCAACAACTCCATTACCACCACCACCACCACCAAGAGTAAAAGCATTTATTGAACTTTTGCTGGGTGCTATTACAAACAATCTCATGCCACACTCACAACTCTAGTTCCTGATCCTGCATTACCTCTATTTCATAGAAATGAAGCTTTTTAGCAACTGACTTATAATCATAGAAACGAAGCTTCAGTGAGCTTGGAGACTGGCCCATGTAGATGGTCAGAAGTCTGTCAGCTTAGTTGATATTTTAAGATTCAAAGCCAGCTTTGCCCAACACCGACGAGAATGCAATTAACCCTGGTGCTCCTTTGACCAGAGGCAGGAGAGGGAGGCATTGCCCACGGGACATGTCACCAAGCCTGCTCCCCGATTCTCACCCACCCTATTAGAAGTCAGTTGCTAAGATGTGAGAGATCGCCCCACTAAGTTGGGGTATAATTTTGTGTGGCAACTCTGCTACCAAACAGTGCACAAGACCAAGTGTGAGATTCTCGGCTTTGGCCAAATAGCATTCAGGGGGCGCTGGCCTGCAATATGCTGAAACTGGCCTGTAGTTCTCTCTGCTGGAGCCCACGCCCAGGCCAGCGCCTCCTGAGGCACTGCCCTCCTCACCAGCGCCCTCGGATGTCCCCCTGCAGCACGTTACATTTGCTCCCTTTGGCCGAGTACTGTCTCTGTGGGGTGGAGAGGTGTCACAAAGAATAGCAGGGTTGTTTTCCAAAACTCTCACTCCTGTCCATGGCTCTGTCAGCTCCTAGTCCAAGCAGCCATCATCCGGCCCTGAATTACTGCTGTGGTCTCCTACCTGAGCCTCTGTTTTCAGTCTTACCCCTCTAATCTGTTCTGCACAGAACAGCTGAACTCGTCTTTTAAAGGCAAAATTCTATCCCGTTTCTCCCCTGTGTCAAGCCCCTTCGTCTCTTTCCCTCCCTTTTTATTCCTTTGAGGATGAAATCTAACCCCCATATCAGTGCTTTCAAAAACTGTGTTGCCCTAACCGGTTTGGCTCAGTGGATGGAGCGTCGGCCTGCGCACTGAAGGGTTCCAGGTTCGATTCCGGTCAAGGGCATGTACTTTGGTTGCGGGCACATCCCCAGTGCGGGGGGGGGGGGGGGGGTAGGGTGCAGGAGGCGGCTGATCAATGTTTCTCTCTCATCGATGTTTCTGACTCTCTATCCTTCCCCCTTTCTCTCTGTAAAAATATCAATAAAATATATTTTTTAAAATTCACTTTCTCTACATGTTCTCCAACTGCTGTTTAAAAAACCCCACAAAAATCTAAAAAAACTGTGGATTCTGGGCCCTCTGCCTCCTTCCCGCTCTTTCACGCTACTCCAACCATCCTGGCCTTTTCTCCATCCCCGAGATCGCCAGACACAGAACAGCCATGCCACAGACTCTCCGCCTCAGTGACAATGGTCTTCTCCACAGTCCCCACCTCCTTCACTCAGCTTCAATGCCACTTCCTCAGCGAGAGCGTCCTTCTGTCCGGAATCCAGCCCCTGCTATTTTCTGTGGACGCCCTTCTCTTTATCACAACTTAGAATACATGTTTCTACCATGATCGCTTGTTCATCGCCTGTCATCCCGCAAACTCAGAAGCTCCATAAAGGAAAATGAAGTTGGTTTCCTTGTCTCTATGTCCTCAGTGACTAACCCAACTCTTTTAGGCAGTGCAGAGGTTACATGAATATTTGTTGAGTGAATAAGCAAGTGAATTAATTATTAACCAATTACATGCCAGAGGAGAGGAGGTCTGATTTAATCATCATGGATGTCACTTGCTTTGCTATAGACAACGTGATAAGCCTTTCATAAATCGATCAGAAAGTGTTAGGGACATTTTACAAATGGTGAAAAACACGGCATTTCTCTTCTCCGATAGTATCAGATAAACTCTCAGACTGTCTTCCGTGCCAGGCGACAGTTGTCTTATGTAATGTAGTAATTGCTGTCTTGAATTAAAGGCATTGTTATTTTGGAGAGTGGAGAGTTGCTCTTTTTCTGACACAAGAAGTGAAGGATCCACCCCTCATATTAACACATCATCTTCTTGGCATGCTGCGCGATTAAGGAGGAAATGTGATTTTATTTTGTGGGAAATTGATATTTTTTTTCACCAAGTCGAGAGGCGCTATCGGAATAAAGGGCTGTTTATTTGGGCGAATCACCAGCCTCGCACAAATCCCAAGCGCTAATTGCATAATGGGTCTTTACAAAACGCCATAGCATGGGCTAGGCCGGTTTCTCTGTTTTCGGTTTGAAAAATAGATTGTTTAATAAGCCATCAGAGCTACATGTAAACCAAGTAAACAATAGAGCAGATGTTGACGGCTGTCTTGTGCCTCGTAGACATAATTAAAGACAATGAGACACTCACGGAGTCAAGAACAGAGGACAAATGCAAACACAGAAATCAGTACAGTATGGATGTCAGCTGCACTTGCTGGACACCTGCTTCCTCAGTGCAAGGCGCTGTCTCATGTTTCCCAGGATGGACAATGTTTGCCGGGCTCACTGTTTACTTACGTAATTGCGTACATTTTGTTCTCCACTTTTCAGGAAGACACGAAAGGTAGTCTCTTCAATTGAGTATTTGTTTCAATTTCATGATCACTGAATTTGACGCTCAATAGCCTCCAAGAACGCTTTTAATTTTTCCATAAGCATAAACATTCATAAAAACCACTTTCACATTTATAAAAGAAATCTAAGCCCCGGGTTGGGTAGGAGGGGGAGAGGGGTTTATTCATTTTTCTCTGCATTTATCCCTTCATGTATTTTTTTAAGGAGGAGTTCTACTAAATTGAAATGTTTATTTCCCAAAAGCCTTACACATCTTTAAGTCAGGCATATTTCCTAAAATGAAGATTTCACCTTATACAAAAGCAATCCAGCTGGGTAGGCTATTTAAAGTATCATTCTAATTTTCTAAATATTCTCTTTTGCCCTCAAACTCCCACTCAGAGATCTGTTAGTTTTCATCTCTCAGTTCCATAGGGGAAGAAATATAACCACACACAATGAGGCACATGACATGATTAAGAGAACAGAAGTGTAATCCCAAAAAAGGCAAAACAACAACAGGGCTTTTCTCTGAGATGTCTTGAAAGAGGAACCGAGGGTTCCAATCCATCTCTTGATTATATCATTCCGCCCCTCCCAATTAGGAAGAAGAAGCTGAAGTTAAAATCAGCTTCCTATGGCTTACTGGACAGGAGAAAGTTTCCCAGATCCAGAATTCTCAGCTTAGAAAATAGATGACCTCACTCACTTTCAAAGCAAAAGGAATTCACAGAACTCTTTTTTTTTCCGTAAGCCATTCACTGTTTTAAGCCTCAGAAATCCCATCGCGGAAAGACCCCAGGATGCCCAGGTGACTTGCAGGGACGGTGATGCGGCCGCGGGGCACGCCCATCGCCCAGTCTGTCCTTCTGGGTGATTTGGAAGGAAGGCGATCCTGGTGTGTTCTGCGTCTCTTATGTTAGGAAAATGGTGTCAGCCCATTTTCACAGACAAAATCCAGAAGCATAAACACCACATGGGAGACGAATAGGGCCCTGATGCTACTATGGAACAGACAGATCGGCCCTGAAATACCAAAAACAGATCCATGCCCTCCTCATTCATTCTTGAAAATGTCCCTAGGTGACACCTACACACACACACACACACACACACACACACACACGCACACGCGTATGCACATGCTCACACACATATGTGCACACACGCACACACACATGTGCATACATACAGGATCTCAGAGGCTCAGGAAGGTTGCAAAGCACTAAATTCTTTTGATTTATAGAGCAGCCTGCACTGCATGGAGCAAAACAGCATGGCAACCGGGGACCCCGCTCCCAGAAATTCCTTTATGAACACGACCAGGCCCCGCAAGTGAACAAAGCAGTGGTGCAGGGTGTATAAATCATTAATACGGTGCCGGGCAGTGACTGCATTTCCTGTGTTGGTTGGAGAGCTCCTCAGCACAACGGGGACTTGGGGATTGGAATTGGCTGCGGAGAAACGCACTCCATCATCCTGCGAGCGGATGTGCTTCCCATCAGCCCTGCTCTCCTCTCTTCCCCACCCTCCCCGAGCCTGACAGCCTCGCCGCGTGTTGTAATTTATTCAACAGTAATCATAATGACTTAAAAATAAAATCACGAGAAAGCTTCAAAGTTGAAAGCTCTCCCCACTGACTCTCTCCCTTTCTGACAAGTTTCGCCTTTGAAAGGAAAGAGAAATGAGGACTCCTGGCTGGGAGAGGCTGATTTTCACAGTGATGGGCCTGCAGGGCCTGGGTGCAGCCTGCAGACCCCGCCGCCCGATGGCACGGGCCCTGTCGGTTCTGGAGTGAGAGTCTCTGGTTTTCAACCTCCTCTCCCCCACCACCTGCCTCAGATCAGCATGGAAGGAAAGGAAAGGCCTCCTACCCACTCCCCCGGAGGCCTTTTGTGGGGGATTAAATGAGGTAGCCCATGTGAAAGTGCTTCGTAGTGTATTTGTCACATAGTGCTCCATAAAAGTTATTGATTACTTCATTATTTTAATTATTTTATTATCATCGTCGCTGTTGAGGCTGGCTGGATTCTCTGACTTCCTAAATGATCTTGCAAGAAGCATCTCCTACTGCTTACAGAGTAGATTCGTTTTTTGAATGGAAGTAAAAGAAGACATTAAAAAAAAAAAAAAAAGAAGAGGGAGAGAAAAAGGAAGAAAAAAGAACAAGAGTGTTCTCAAGAATCCAATCACATGTTCTGAATGGAGACCCCTAGTGGCAAGTTCCGCCATTGCACCATGAAGAAAGAATCGCTCCACTCCCTATTTTAACTATTCATTGCAAACACTTAGGAGAAAAAGGGTTGGGGGAAGAAAGGAAGGAAGGAAGCAAAAAATAAAAATAAAAATAAAAAATCCATAGTTTTATGCATATTATTTGGATGAGAGCATCCATCAGCCAGTTTAAGGAGGGAAAGTACACAGATTCAAAGCAAATTCATTTGCAGGGGCAGCTTCTGTGTTTCTAGAAATTTGAGGAGTGGCTGGATGGAGAGAGTCGTGACACCAGGAGGTCCACACCTCATTCTTCTGCTTCAGAATAAAGAGGACAAGCGATCAGGCAGCAGAGGGACACACACTCCCTCACATAGGACAGACCCAGGCCTGGACAGTCATCCTGAAACTGGGGCATTTGCCCAGGCATCCATGCAAGTACCCAAGCACGGCCAGGCCCCAGAGAAACTCCCCCTGACTGCCCCCGGTGACAATCTGCACATTAGCAGGCGCCTGCCACATCCAAGCTTATGGGAATCAGCTCCAACGTGTGCCCAAGTCCCCTGCATCACAGAATAATGACATTCTGAATAGAAATAAATGAAGCCCCTGCAGTGTGATTCTGTCAGCTTTTGAAAGTAAATAACTTTGCTACTGACAAGAGCAAGACAATTTTTATTTTCCCTCCTCCTGTCACGGAGCATTAATTGAGATGTGCAGCCACTTTCCAATCCAACATGGCCAGCAGCACTGAGTTGGCAGAAGGAGAGAGAAGAAAACCAGATCAGGTAGGAGGGACCAAAGACCCTGAGGGAGACCCCAAGTTCCTTGGGTCTGTGTCCTTGGCAGACCATGGGGGTTGTTTGTGTGTGTGTGTGTGTGTGTGTGTGTGTGTGTGTGTGTATCACATTTACTTGGGAGAAATAAAAAATCATGTTCAGCTTTAATAAACAAGCATTCATTCATTCATTCATTAATTCACTCATTCTTCCTTTCAAAGGTCTGTTGGCTGCTCACTGTGTCCCAGGCACTGTTAGTGTGTCTATCTGTACCATACAAATCTTACAAATAACGGTTATGAAATGGTTATCCTTAACCCTATTTTCCTGAAGAAGCTACTAAAGCTCCAAATCAAGTAAAGCCTCTTGCTCGATCTAGTTGGGTCAGCGAATCGAATAGCAGAGTTGGGATCAAGCCTTCAGTTCAAGACTTCTGTCCTATATAGGCCTCCAGAGAGAGCAATCATTTCTTAAACTGTGCTTCGGGCGGCGGGGGGAGGGGGGTGGGACCTGACACCAACTGGTTCTAAAATGATGTAGGTTTCTCAGCTGAATTTCCATAAGAGCCTTGAGCTCTTGAGATGGACAGTTGGATACTGCTAAATGGAGATGTCACTGCTCATTCTGTTTTTGGATATCGACATTGCTCCCTGTTAAGGAAAGACTCATCTGGGGGGGGGGGGGGATCTCCCAGCTCTCATCTTTGCCTAAGAGCAGGGCTTGCCCTCCCTTCACCCCCCACCCTGCCACCCCCACCCCCCACCCTCTGCCCAATGCCTGGACGCAGGCAGAGCAGAACTACCTAAGAGAAGATGGAGCTATTTGCTGTTGCTTTTGATAAGGGGATCTAGTCCTCAAGGTGAGCCTGGGCAAACATCAAATGCCAAAAACGAACAGTCTCATTAAGACTAACCCCTTTGTGTATTTACTCATCAGGGCGCTTCCATCCTACAGCTGCCTGTACTCTCCTCCGTAGCTGCAATGGGAAAAACGTCCTCACGTCTCTGGGAACACACACTAACCTGCCAAGTGCTTTTCGCTCTGGCTCCAGTCCCTCATCTTGATTCTGTGTGTGCTAAACAGAACATAAAGAACAGCAGCAAAATAGGGGGAGACTGCTCCTCACCTGGAGCCTGGTCCAGTGTCAAAAACCACAGCCCTCCCCCAGCCCCGTGGTCTTGGAGCCCCGCGGTCTTGGAGCCCCGCATGCTGCTGATGGGGAGTATGTGCCCGTTTTCCTTTGCTGTGTGCTCTGACCGCCGCTCTGTCAGAGGGGAGAGGAGGTGACGCGGAGAGATAACGAGAGTCTTGCTCTTTGCAAAGCAGGTCAGGGGAGGAATGAATGATTCCGTACCAGACATGAAAGGGGATCCCTAGGAAATCCAACAGACCCAGCCAACATTACCCAATGATGGCACAGGGATGGGTGACGTGATAGACCCTCCCTGAGGATGGGCACCTTTGCTTACTGAGAACGTCTGGGAGCACAGCTGGCACCAAGCAGGAGTTCAATAAACATGGAGTGAATGAATGAACAGGTGAATGGATATTGATTTCAATGTATGTTCATATCATATACAAACATCATATCAAAGATGTGATCCTGCAACTATGTATTTATGTGTGTTGGTTTGAGCAACTCTCCTTTTAAGTACAAAATATAAGTTGATCTGAAACTATTAAGTAGATATCGACTGGGATGATGAGTGAATTGGTAAAAATTAGGAAGG
Source organism: Cnephaeus nilssonii (assembly GCF_951640355.1). Taxonomy (NCBI): domain Eukaryota; kingdom Metazoa; phylum Chordata; class Mammalia; order Chiroptera; family Vespertilionidae; genus Cnephaeus; species Cnephaeus nilssonii. The sequence continues at coordinate 19,167,931 of NC_137073.1, read as the reverse complement.
GGGTGCTCGAATGCCTGGAATTTCAGAATCAGTGTACCCCATTCATCGTTTTCAAAGTAAAAGGCCTGTTGCAGAAGCACCCTGGTGAGGCTTTCACAGAGGGTACCAACGGGACTTTGGGTGCTCCACGTCGGAGTCTTCCTCAGGCTCCCATCAAAACCCTCGCCCACCTCTCACCCCCAAACCTGCTCCCCAAGGCCCCTGGGTTTCTCCACAGCTCGGGAGCGGCCTTCTCTCACTTGTTCACCCATTTCCATCTTTTCATGTTTCCACTCTGACCCCAGAGGATAGCAGACGCCATCCCGGGCACCCCCGCTTGACACGTGACCCAACTCCGCCGCTCGCTGTGTCCTGTGCCTCTCACTCTCTTTTGCACATGAGGCCTGTATACTCCCCTTCCCTGTTCTTAGGACAACTCTCTCAACTCTTCACGTGCCAAATGCTCCCTTTTCCTCGGATCAGAAAATCCATCACCTCCTCAGTGAGACCCACACCGACCCACCCAACAACCACCAACAGGCCCCTGACCCTTTCTCCCACCGCCCTGTTTATTTCTTGCACAGCACTCCCCCCAATCTGAAAACACCTTCCTAAGTCACTCACGTTCGCATCCTCTATTCTTCTTTTACTGCAGTACCAGCTCCATGGTGGCAGGCACCACTCCTAATTGATTTGCTGCAATATTCTCAATGCCCGGCGACAGGGTTTTGCATGCCCAAAGAAAGAAGGACTAAATGATTGAAGGCATCGTCACATGAATCTGTAAAAATGGGTGGCGATCACAGCTTCCCTTGCTTCTAAGGTTCTAGAAGGTTCTAATGTATTCATTCCTTCATGCCTTACATTTTTTTGAGCAACTACTACCTATTAGACTTTATTCTAGGAATCATGGGTAGAGTAACAGACAGAATAGAGAAATCTCTGACATCATGTTGCGTATAGTCTAGCAGGTCAGAAAAAGCATCGCAAAAGTGCTCTGCAAACTGCCTGCTGCCTAACACATACAAGAAATGCAACTGCAGAGAGGGATGGGCATGGAGACCCCCGGCGATGATGGAAAGCAGTCTTGTTGCTCTTTTTCAGCCAGCATCAACCCATCAGGGTCACCATATGCCAGGGTCAGAAATAGCACCAAGACCCCTTTTCCCCAAATGCTTTCAGTTGCCAGAAAGTTCCAACCGCATACGCTTTTTGCCTAACCCCAACCAGGGGGTGCATTCGGGGGTCCGTCAGAAAGCCTCTCTGTCACAGTGTCTCTGCAGGAGCAGCCCTGCAGGTTCGCTGCTCATTTCCCCAGCTCGCCAGCATTCAGCGTGTTGAAGGGCCCGGGCCAGGGCCCTCCTGAGCTATTGTGCCTGAGATCTGACCTCATTTGACACAGCCCCCTCTCAATGGGACCAGCCACATCACGCAGACAGCCACAGGCCACTGCTCAGCCCTGCAAAGTTCTCTGGGGCAGCTCCCGGAAAGAGGAAACTTTATTGATGAATGGAACTTTCTCTGCCTCTCTTAATTGAATTAAACAGCGCACTGGGACACCTCTCCCCGTCCATTAGAAAGGTCTCTGCAGATGGGGCAATTACGCCCACACTTTGTCAGCTCTGCCTCATTCACAGGATGACATCTCCTGCATCGCCCAGCCCCCGTAGGCGCAGACGCACCGACCTGATTTTGTTTACAATGCTGCAATTCCTCCTCCAGAACACTGTTATTTGCCTGACAAACTACACTGCTTTTACCCGGCCAGTATGAATAAACAAGCATTATGTTTCCCCTTGGGGCAGAGAGCCTGGTTAAATGAATCAGAAAACCCAAAAAAGATTGCCTACCCCCAGTCCATCAGCTACCGGACAATTGCTCAAGGGCCAGCTGTAAGGAAAGCAGATGGGACGTGAGCTCTAATAGCAGCGGCTTTCTCCACTCCCCAAAAGGCAGGGCGGCCCTTGCACGTTTGACACGGAACCCCCCACCAAATGGCAGGTAGAGCGGTTGAATGGTGCAGGACTCTGTTGGTCTCTGGACTAACAGATGTTTACAATTAAATAATCTTAAGGTAGCCCTGGACAGGTGGCTCAGTTGGTTGAGCAACATCCTATGCACCAAAGGGTTGTGGGTTCGATTCCGGTCAGGGCACATACCCGAGTTTTGGGTTTGGTCCCCGGTCGGGTGCATACAGGAGGCAATCAATTGCTGTTTCTCTCATATCAATGTTTTTTTCTCTCTCTCTTCCTTCCTCCCTCCCTTTCTAAAATTATTCTTGGGTGAGGATTAAAAAAATAATAAATAATCTTAAGGCAGAGGCAACCCATGTGACCCTGAAGCCAATAGCCACCCCCCTTCCACAGGGTCCTAAAATGGGGGAAACACAAGGGACCCCCCCACCCACCTGAGATATGGGCCTTCTCTGGCCAAGAAAAGCCCAGCAATCCATGCCTTCTTCCCTTGAATTGGACAAATCAGAGCAACCAGGGCAACTGGTTAATTAACCAATTTACATCACAGCATCTCTCTAGAAAGAGACAGAGGGACCCTGTTCTATCAGACAGTCACCCAGGCCTGGGATGGGCTCATTCCGACCACTTACACTCCTTAAACAATTCAGACATGAAGATAATCTATTCTAATTCTTTTCTGTGTTATTGACACCATTGACTACCCCCAATCCACAGCACAATTTAATAAATCAACATGGGATTAAGCCAAGAAGAAAGAAGGTGATAAAATGCCATTGGGTCCCCTATAAATCATCAGACTGAGCAGCACAAGGTAAGTAACTGGAAGGAGAATTGAACTTGTCTCCGCAGCCATAATTGTTATGGCCCACTGAACGGTTCCCGAATTTATGCCCCCGGCGGGCGCATGGGGGCGCTCCCCTCCCGCCCCCTCCTGTGTGAGCTGACCCTCCCAGGGACTCTGTACCCAGCACCACTTTCTAATTAAAGACAGCAAGGGCTGGTATGCAAGTTTCAGTTCAATTGCTTTCGATCTGAAGATGTCCACAGTGAGCAATGGCTTCATTTACCAGGAATTACCCTTTGTACAAACCACTTCACTATTTAAAACAAACCACATGGATCATCATTAAGTGGGAAAAATTACCAATCTTCCAATATCGACAGTGGCATGGCCCACTTTGGAGCCCCCACCTCCCCCTTTTAATGTGGATTTTAAGCATTTGACTTGTTTTTAAATTCAGGCTGATAAAAAGGTTCTGGGTGAATAGGATCTGACAGGTGAGAAGCTTCCTGAGAAGGGTACTGGGCGACACGTGGGGTCTAGGAACTGGGGAAACTGAGTGACTATGCTACTTCTGCTCTTCCAGAGGGTTAGATGCCAGCGTGAATCAAAGCTCAGGGAAACCTGACAAGATGGGTGCATCGGAAAACAGGCCTCATCTGCTCTGTCTGGAGCCTCGCCATGACTTTCCATGCGGTAGATGCTCTTCCGTGTGCTCCCTGTGACGTAGGACATGTGTCAAGCAGCTCTAGACTTTTGTGTCTGTGTGTATGCACGTGTGTATGTGGGGTGTTTGTTTTCTATTTTTTTCTATGAGAAAAACAAAACGTATTTTCTTTTGAATCCACTCATTGCAAAGCCACCAATTTGGAATTTGTGTTCAGAATTTCCCCTCAAAACAAAAATGTTTGCATGGGTACCTGCTTTGGAACTCTGGGGAGAGTCTGGGGACAGGTGGGTTTGAACTTCACCTGAGAAGAAGATTCCCCAGCAAAGAAGACACAGGTAAACCTCTGCAGTGTGTTATGAATAGCAGCCGAAGCAGGACTTGCTCTGAACAGCAAGATGGAAGCCCGCTGCTCCGATGCTCACCTGTCCCTTGCATCTTAGAATGATCTACGAGATACATGCTATATACGAGGGGATATCGATGTGTGCATGCACACATGTGTACATATGCATGTGATGACATCATTGGGCTTGGTATCGAGGTGCCAAAAGGACTCTACAACTTTATACCACCTTGCAAATCCAAACTGTAGCAATATCTCCAATGTCAGAAAGAAGCAGCAAGAGAAAATAAAAGATTTATAACTGTAGTAAAATACCTATCTAAGGGAGAGTTACTGGGACATAAATACATGAAATGGATTAAGTCAAATAAGTTAAATGCCCAGGTTGGTCTGAATAGATAAGTTCTTTGTGGCAAAAGGGTTATGCTGTTTTCACATGGTCATGCGGAGGAGACCTGGGGGCTGAGGGATCCCCATTGATTTTCTTGTTTTATGATTTGTCTTAGGAACAAATCTGGGAGGCTCTAGAAAGAGAGGCTGGATGTCAGAGCTGAGGCAAAGAGAGCAAATGATGAAGTAATTTTCCTTAGATATCGGATGAGAAAGAAGCACCATCTGAAACTTCATTCCAGGAAATTATATTTCACCGAAGACTCGGTGGCCCCGATCAGAGTTTGCGATTTTATAACACAGAACAATGAAGGCTCCAAAATAAGGCAGCGGTGTCTTAATCGTGCTCTTACGTAACTGGTGATCGGAATGACAGACACCCCTGGAATATCTTCATTGGTAAATAATAATAAAGTAAAAGGCTTTCAATAAAGGCGTCATTTGTCACGGATTGCTGCCCGGGTCACCCATTTGATCAACTTGCTCGGAGAGTCCAGCTCATCAAAATGAAATGAAGAGACAATAACAGCTAAAGATCCACAGTAGACCGAAAAGAGAGTGGCCATGTGTAGATAGAAGACGTGCAGATTGCATCAGTAAGTGGTTTCTGGCGATTGAAGGGAACTGTTTCACACCCTTCATCAGCCCGTGGTCCGGGCTGCTAAATTAAAGCAAGGGCAGGAGACTGCCATGCGGACTGTGAGGACAGCAATGGCTGCAAGAGGTGGCCCGCAGGTATGGCTCTCCAGTCCTGAGGGTGCACTCTTAGCAAGGGTGGGAGGCGCGCATAGGAAACCTGATTCTCAACGAGGCAGGCGGACATCGATGTCTGCTTGTACTGTACTTCAGGCATTTAGTAAAACTCAGGAAACATGCATACACACACACACACACACACACACACACACACACACACACACACCGCATTCTGACACTGTGTGTCACAGCATCAGCTTATCAGCGCTTCCACTCCCAGCATTACCTGCTCTTTCAACAGGGAGGTGAGTGCCATAGCACATTTCAAAGCCCACCTCTGTCTGTCTGTCCTCATAGGGGACCGCGATGCTGATTTAGTGACTTCTAAATATTTGCTATGGCTGCCAACATTCCCTGGGAGCCTCCCCTTGCCAGAGCAGCAGTGCTTCCCCCCGGAAGAGACTGCCTGGCAGACGCTGGGAGCCTGCGTTTACCCCGTACGCGCGTCCTTTTCATGGCAAGAATAACCTCCCGCTCAAAGTCACTCTCTTCTTTCCCAAGTTGTGCCTAAACGCGCAAACCAATGTAACAATCCAGGAGGAAGAAAGATCAATTTATTAAAAAAGAATAATGCACAAGGAAACTGTGAGAGCACTGAATAGCTATAGCATTTGACTTGCTAGGTATCGCTGTTCAAATTGATTAATAGATACCATGAAAGAAGTGAAAATAGGAGGCAGAAGATCAACTCGTATTAATAATTAGATTCAATTCAACTCAGGCTGAGCATCTGTAGAAATGCTCATTAGGATACTCTCCTAGTGAGTAACTGTTCTTAAACACACACACACACACACACACACACACACACACACACACACATACACCCCAAAGATACAGAAATGGTAGGAGCAGATGAATGATATAACATGTTACCAACAGGCTTTTCATAAATGTTCCCTGGCACAGTTTCCTTCATGAGAAATGGAATAACATAATATTTAAAAAGAGAAACCGATGTCTTCCCAAGATACTAAAACCATACGAAAAGGCTGTTTCCCAAAAGACGGGTGATAGAAACTACGCCTTAAAAAAATATTTATTTTCTGGAAGTAACCAACTTGATCACAAATGACCCAAATGTTCCAAACAGAATCTTGACATTTTATGGCTACACCTATTCCTGCAACAGACTGGCACTGAGGGTCTTTGGAGAAGGAGGCCCCGTCTGCGCACTGGTAAAGGAAGTTTAGTAGACCGCAACCACACATGGCTAACAAATGGTACTCCTGAGGGGAGTCCATCGAAAAATAGATGAAATGACTACAATCATGGTTAACTCTTCATGGAGCAGCTTGGGACAGGGAAAAGGATTCCCATCTGCATGACAAAACCCTTCTCACCCCACCAGCCACCTCCACAGCCCTGCCCAGTGAGAGAAAGCCGGGCTTGTCACCAGCCCCCCAAGGCACTATTGAGCTGTTCCCTAAACCCAGGAAACCAACTTAGGCAGCAGCTCTACTAGTAAAAAAAAAAAAAAAAAAAGGAAGGAGAGACAGAGAAGGTCCAGAGGAAACACCCAGAGAAAGAGATGTACACAATGAAAGATACTGAAATGTACACAGAATGGAAAATAAACACAAAATCCATGGCAAGACCATTAAGGGAGAGTGGAGGAGGAAAAAATAAAAAGCCTTCACACGGAGCAACAAAGACTGCATCCTACACAGCTCGCCTTCATCCCAGCACTAGCCAGGGAGTTTGGAGGCAGATTCTGGGGCTGCCACGCTCCAGAAACCCAAAGGCTCTGATACCAAAAGCAACTGAACACAACACCACCCAGACAAACTTAAGAAAATAAAAACACTGAGCATATACACACATGCATAGATTTTTTTTTTTTTGCACTCTCTAGTAAAGCTGCTGAATTAAAACTCCAAGCACTCAAATGCCCCCACGAAGATCCAAACTCAGATCCGGGGGTCTAGCCTGGGGTCACCCTCCCACACCGGCATCAGGAGGATGCGAGTAAGAAGGCAGTTTGCAATTTTAAACTCCCGTTACCCAAGCCTGGAAGCAGGCGTTCAAAGTGTGCACAGAGGGGCAAACACAGCTGGGCGCGGGCTATCGGGGTCCAGGGAGAATGAGGGGTTCCCACGCAGCCCTCCCATCCAAAGGCGCGCACCAGCCAGCCCCCTCCCCATCCCCTCCAAGGTACCAAAGCTCAGCCCAGCGACGCGGGGACCCAGTCCAGAAGCCCTGGCAGCAGCCTCGGAGGGAAGCCGCGCGCCTTACCTGCTGTAAGTACATAAAAGTCAAGGCACACGAGAGCTGGGGACACATGCCCACGCTGGGGAGCGCCACGCAGGTGGCCCCCGTCAGAGGATGCTGCATTTCGTCTCTCTGGCGCCCGCGGAGCAGGAGTGGGGACGCTCGCATGCAATCGCGCCGCTGCTCTTTGCCTGGACGCTACAATTTTCTTTTTCTTTTTTTAATTTTGCTGATTATCTAAGTCAAACCCGGGTGGCTGCTCTCTCCTTCTCTCTCTCTCTTTCTCCCTGTCTCTCTCGCCCTCCCCCCGCCGCACCCGGCGCGTCCCTCCTCCCTCGCTTTCCGTCTTCCCCTCGGGTTTGCTAGATCCCAGCGTCCGTCAGCCTGCCTCCAGCTAAGACACTTGAGAGGGTCACGAAACTATTTTGCTTCCTTTGGGGCTGTATCTTGTGTGTGTGTGTGTGTGTGTGTGCGGGCGTGTGCGGGCGTGGTTGTTGGGCCTGCTTGCTGATGCCCCCCAAAGAGGCAGGTGCCCCGCCGCCCCCGCCCCCCGCGAAGATGGCAAGAAAGAGCAAAAAGGCAACTTCTATGAAAGGTAGAGGGGGTGCCTGCCCTCCTGTAGATGCTGAGTGTGTGTGTGTGGGGGGGGGGGGGGTAGAGCTAAGGGCGAAAGAGCCAGAGAGGGGGAGAGGGGAAGGGAGAGAGAGAGAGAGAGAGAGAGAGAGAGAGAGAGAGAGAGAGAGAGAGAGAGAGAGAGAGAATTTGACTCACACCAAGGCGCACTCCGTTGTTCCTGATGCTCTTGCCTCCTCATTTGTCAAATGGGTCCAGGGAAGGGTTGGGATGTGTGTGTGTGTGTGTGTGTGTGTGTGTGTGTGTGTGTGTGTGTGTGTGTTTCCCTCCCCTTTGCTTTTTTTTTTTAAACGACTCACCAAAATTCAAATGGTGTCTGCTAAAAATCTCCGCGGGGCAGGCAGGCAGCGAGGAGCGCCCTACATCACCAGCGCCCAGCGAGCTGGACAATTCCTGCGCTCGCCCAACTGGGACCCGGTCAGAGATGCGGGTGGCGGTTCCTGCGCCCCACTCCTTAGCAAGGAAACACGAAAATGGGATTCTCTCTCCGAAAGTGCTGGGATGACGCTAGGGGCTGGGGGTAGAGGGAGCCAGGGCTGCTGGCACCCCAGGCAGGGCAGTTTCTGGGGGACCCCACCCCCCGGCAGGGCTGCTGAGGCGGGGAGGCACCCCAGGCGCGTGGGGCGCAGCTTTCCCTGGGCGCCTCGCGGCGGCTGGGCAGGCGGCTGGGCAGGCAGCAGCCAGCACGCCAGCCAGCACTCGGAGCAGCCCCGAGCCAGCCGCGGAGTGGGAGAAGCCGCCCAGCCTGGCATGGGAATAAATGAAGCCTGTTGGGCTAAGTAACACACCACAAGCCAGCCCCCGGCAAAGGCGAGGGGGGCTCCTTCCAGCAGAGAATCCCCGCTCTTCTCCAATTATAAATGCGCAGGGTGGGAAGCCCACGTCTGATAAGAGATTACCAGCGGGCACATGACAATGGTTTATTTATTTTATTTTTTTCTTGCCTGATCAGCCCTCCTTGGCCAAATTAGCATTCTGCCCATGCGAGAGGGGTCTCCCCCTCCCCTTTATTTTAAGAAGTAATAATTATGCATTACTAGATCCTCCTAGTCTTTATGCCATAAAACAGGATGTGATCTGCAAATCAAAAGAAAACGTTAAGACTCTAACAAGTCCTTGGTCCTCCCAGGAAAAACCACGCTCTTAAATTCCTCATCAGGGATAACATTGTATTTTGTGATAGAGATTTTGACCCAGTGACTGGGTTTTCCTTTTGTTTTTCAGAGCAAGAGGCTGTGGGAACAGCATCTGCTTTCCTGCTTGGGATCCCTGTAAGACACCTGGCTTCAGACTCCTCCCTGCTGCCCAGCAGGGCAGAGGGGCATCCTCAGGGAGGGCCTGAGGGCAGGGCCCAGGGACTGGGCCCAGGGGCCAGGGGCCTCCCCGCAGACCCCTCCCCGAGGCTCACAGGGACACTCTCAGCCGAATGAGAGCTCCTGAACGGAGCCATCAGCTCGCAAGGCACAGCTCACTTTGCAGGCTAATCAGAATGCTTTCTGGAGAAAAGCAAATTAATGATACCACAGCTCCATTTTTGTTGTTCTGTTTTGAAACGCCATCAATAACTATAAAGTCTTCCCTCTGCCAAACACTAGGCCCCAAGCAGGCTGTTTCTTTCTACTCCTCACCCTCCAGCCCCCCTGTGACTCACACATCCCATCAATTTAGAGGGAATACAGTCGCATGTTTAAACCTAAGCGAATTGATATGGGCGATTAGGGGAGTACAGGCTGGTGTTGTATGTGTGTGTGTGTGTGTGTGTGTGTGTGTGTGTGTGTGTGTGTGTGTGTTTGGGGGGTGGCAGCAGTGGCTAGCTGGACAAATCATGGCTGTATATATGTTGTCTCAGAAATCATATTTACCAGACAAGGTCTGATTTACAGTGAAAATATTTCCCTCTTTTCTAGCTTTTTTTTTCTCTCTTACTTTTTGCCTGTCTTTCAGTTGTTTTAAATTTCGCAATTCACAAAATCCAAAGCAAAGCCACTCCACAAAACATAGATGGAATAAAAGGTCAAAGATCCCCAGTCCTGACTCGCCTCCTCCCCTTCTTCCCTCTGCCTCCAGCAATGTGCTGTCCCCACAGGGGTCCCCCCTGCTTTCCTTCATTTGCTTTCTCCCTGGCACTGGAAAAGCCTGCAAATGCCCCCAAAAGAGGGCAGAGTTTCCCCTTCAGCTCATTTTCATAAGGAGCACGATAAATAATACATGGCACTTTAATAAGACCTTATCTGAATGGTTTAATGAAAAACAAATACATTATGTAAGGAACCAATAACTGCTCTCGGCTGCCCTGAGCCAGGCCTGGTTTTCCTGTCCCTTTCCTCCCTAAAGTGGAAAGCCCTCCATGGTGATTGGATTCCTGTGGGCCCATTTTGCCATCATGCCTCAGACCTCTGCTTACACTTAGGTCCTCACAGTCAGGCGCATCGGCGGTCTGCAAAGCGAGACAATGGGACCCAGGCCTTCAAAATGCGTCTCCAAATGATTCTGTGGACAGCCACACCCCCACGTCCCCACACAAGCACAGTAACGCACAGAGATGAGTACACACCCCACCCACAAGGGACCCGCTTACAGGATCGGGCAGGAAAGTTTGCAGTGGTGAGCATCAGCACACGCTCATCAGGAGCTGAGCCTGATGACCCCTGATCAAGTGGTGACACCATATTTGCTATTGCTCACTCGATGACAAACCTCGGCCAGCCTTTCAGGCAGCACTGAAGATGCTGAATTTGAATCCCAGCTCAACAGAGACCGAGAAAGAGCCACATCATGCTACTAGCTCCCAAACAAGTCCCCTACATCAGTAAGTATGAGGCCTGGGGGTTACTCTTCCCTCTCCGCAAAGAACCCCTGGGCACCCGGCATCACTTGGGTGTGCATACCGCCTTTCGGCTGTAAGGACCCTTAGTTGAATGGTTGTACGTACACCTTAGGGAGCAGAAAGAGAGCTGGGAAACCTGCAAGGAGCAAGGCCACCTTCAGGGGATGCTCCCTCAGGCAGCAGGCAAACGCTCCCATTTTAATTCCATCCACACAACAGTGTTTGTGACTTTTCCTTCACTCAAATGTGCCAGCTGTTTAAGGAAGTATCGGTAATTGTGTGTTGTTTCTCTTTCATAATTCCGGATGTTAATGTCCTAAGGCTGTCTAAAAAGCCAGCCTTTAGCCTAAGGAGGATCTTCAATGGGAGCTGCCCCAGAGCAAGACAAACTCCAGTTAGACAGAAGAAAGGACTTTCTGGTCTTAAATATAATTATCCAAACTGGGGTTAGCTCCTGACAATGTCAAGGGGTAGTGTCTTAGATGTTAGTCTTCCTTCCAGATTGTGACATAGGCCGCCACATAGTCTCAACCTTCAGTAATTTGAGACTGAAAGTATCTGTAGAAAATGGTATTATTTATTGTCTCTATCATAAGCACTTGGAGTCACCAACTTTTTTTTTTAATATATATTTTACTGAGTTTTTACAGACAGGAAGAGAGAGGGATAGAGAGTTAGAAACATCGATCAGCTGCCTCTTGCACAGCCCCTACTGGGGATGTGCCCACAACTAAGGTACATGCCCTTGACCGGAATCGAACCTGGGACCCTTCAGTCCGCAGGCCAACACTCTATCCACTGAGCCAAACCGGTTTCGGCGGGAGTCACCAACTTGTTGAAATATTTCAACTACATATGATTAGTGTGGATTACGCTCCAGGCACTGTTCTGGTCCCTGGGGCTATAGCCATGGGGAAGGCAAAGACCCCTGAGATCATAGAGCTTACCATCTAATGGGGGGGGGGGCACAGAAATGAAACAATTAAGATAAGAAAAAATAAAGTGTACAGCATATAAAAGTGATGAGTGATGTGGAAGAAATCAAAGAAGGAAGGGATCAGGGGGTCAGGGATCCCTGGGATTAGAAGGCTGGCGGGGTGCAGTTGCGCTGTGGGAAGAGTGTGCTTGCTCTGCAAATACAGCTTCAGCTTCAGAAAAGCCTCTGTACCCTGCCCCCTCCGATCTGGTTGCCAAGCCCCAGATTTGTCTGTTAGGTCAGTTCTGGAGCTCTCTTGGGTCAGTCTACTGAGAGTGCTGGTAGGAGTTTGGCACTTCTAATGACTAAATTTTCACAACATCCTCAGCTGCAGGTTTAACTGCTCCAAGTACAGGATTTAATACACTCTCTGACATACATTAGACACTGAGATAATACTAAATTGGTGGATGGATGGATGAATACAACAGGAATTTGAACGGAATGACAATGACCTATTGTTACCTCGTTCTGCTCAAGAAATCCAACAATTCTGAGATTTTTGTTAAAAAATTTATTTTCTCTCTGTGTGTTAAGCTGGCCCCTTGGCTTCTAGAGTGAGGTCTCAGCTCCAGGTGGTCCCTCTGAGCTACCCTGCAGAATCTCCATTTCTCAGGCACAGTTTTCCTGGCAAAGACACGCTCACTCCGAGGCCCAGAGTGGGAGGCCGAGAATTCGGCTGCTCTCAGAGGCGCACCGTGTTCCTCTTTCCGAGCGAAGAGCTGCGGCTCAGGCAGCACCAGTTCCATAGGTTCAGAGACAATTGCTGTGCATATGATGACCGGATTGAGGCTGCACATCAGAGGCTGCTTCTGTGTCAAGGACCCTCCAACACCCCTAGCTCTCTGGGGCCGGGTGTCCATGAGAATGAGACCAAGGCGAAAAGAACAGAAACACAAGTACAAGGCATGCCCCATTCACAACTAACTAACCCTCACTACAAAAGCTCTTTTCAAAATTATGTTGGTTGTTGAGAACAATGACACAGTGGTTGCAGCCCTGCAATCTTTTGTCCACAAGAATGGGATCAATGAATAAATAAAATCAACAAATTAAGCAAATAAGAATGCCTACCGGTATATCTAGCATTGATGTGGTGGAGAAATGGGTGATCTCAAATGCAGACAGCGAGAGTCACCAGGGGAAAGCTCTGATGGTTTGGCACCCACGTTCAACCTAATTATTACAGTTCTAAGTATCTGTCCTGCAGAAAACCTGAGATGCGCACAGAGCTCAGTGGACCCGGAGAACCCTTCCAGCTTTCCTTGTGAAAGCAGTAGGGCAATAGCAAAACCCATCCTGGCACAGGTATACAATGCGGCTGTTAGGGAGCGTGAGGGGTGTCCATGTGTCTTCCTTTGGAAACACATCTCTGGGAAAGATCTAGAATGTTTCAGAGCATCCCTAATAAAACTCCATATGTGAAAACCAAACAAAACCAACCCGGAACAACAAAAGCTCCAATCTTTCTTTGTGTGTATGTGTGTGTGTGTATGTGTGTGTGTGCACATACATGCGTATACACATACACATGGAAAACAGTGCCCTAATGCCCATGGTGGAGGTATTCCAGCCCTACAGAAACACAAAACCTGGGTTTATAGCCAAGATTTGCTAGTTGTAAGATTTGTGAATGTGAGCATGTGAATGAACCACTCTGAGCCTCAGTTTTCTAATCTGTAAAATGGAGCTGATTATAGCTCCCTCACAGAATTACAATGATTCTCAGAGGATTATTTTTCCCTCATTCAAGAACTATTGCAAAAGTGTTCAAAAACAATAGAAGGGTTGCATGAAATTAATGACTTTTTTTGGCCAAGTTAGTATATTCACACACACACACACACACACACACACACACACACACACACACACCATCTGCTATCATCATCATTTTATAACAGAAAGAGCATTTTGTACCAAAAAGTAAGAAGGACATAATCTCAAAATAAAGGACAGCCCTTCGAATTGATTAAATTTAGGTCTATTAAAATTGTAACGAAATTGCCCTTACTTTTCTCATTTAGCTGCAGTCTGTTGAAAATGTCATCATGGAATCAGATGAATCGATGGATCAGCATTTGGGACACATCAAGATGATGAATATAAAGTGCTCCTTAGCATGGGCACACCAAGAATCAACAACACAGGCCAACTGTCCTGGGTGCTTGAAATCCACGGACACTTAGGCTCATTAGGCCGGAATGACTACTCTCTGCACCCCACAGGCTCGCTACACCCAAACTAACCCAACGCCTTTCTCATTTCTAGTGCCCTAAACCACCCAGTGCGCGCCTTTCACCTGGGAGAAGCTAAGTAAAGGCCAGATGAGTTGAATTTGTGGGATCACCAGAGTTTATTCATCTTCCTCAATTTCCATAATGCAGCCCTGCTCATTCAAGGCCACCTGACACGTGATGACCCTGATGGAGGGGTTGGGAACTCTTCCTGGCTCCTGTGAGGGCAGGAAGCACACTGTGGAGGGGCGACCACTTCTGTGGGAGTCTCGGAGCTTTGGTGTGAAGGCTCTGCTTCATACTTCGACAGCTGCTATTGAGTGTCTATGGGGTTATAAGCTCATCAAGGCCCATTTCCATTCTCTCTGAGAGGAAATCATTATGATTTTGCCTTCCAAATTAAGTTGTTAAAAGCTAAAATAAGGTGATGCATGTAAGTTGTGAGCTGGGTGCCTGTCATCTAGTAACAACTCAATGTATATTAGCAACTTTTATTATGAATGATGTTTATTCTCAGTCCCTGACCAGTTAATAACATAGACCTCCCTCTTTTTTAAACACGTCATTGTATTTTCTAAAGAGGACACAAACACGACCAGCAAAAACAATATGTTTATGGAACAATGAACTCCAAATGCAATGTTCGGGGGGTGGGAGGGATTTTTCAAGTGATGTGGCATTTAGACGAAAATGTGTAGACATCACCTTTCTGCCCCAGTCTTTTGAGTACACACAATTTACTTAATCTTGCTAATGGATCAAATGAACAAAAACTCTCACATTAGTCCTTGTCAACTAAACTCTTCCCAGCCAGATCTCACAAAATGTCAGGTCAAATTCTTTACTACTTTTTGTAGACTGACGAGGGCAATACATGTAAAGAGATTCCTTCTGGCCAGCGTGGTAATTCACACACACACACACACACACACACACACACACACACATATCCTATATAATAAAAGGCTAATATGCAAATTGACCAAACAGTGAAACGTCCGGTCACTATGATGTGCACTGACCACCAGGGAGTAGACACTCAACACAGAAGCTGTCCCCTGGTGGTCAGTGCATCCCACAGGGGGAGCACCAGAAGCCGGGATCACAGCTGGTGAGCCTCTGCTGCCTCGGAGGCAACGCTAAGGACCCCTCATGGGATGTCCCTGAGGGGTTCCGGACTGTGAGAGGGCACAGGCTGGGCTGAGGGACACCCACCCCTCTCCCCCAGTGCACGAATGTCGTGCACTGGGCCTCTACTATATTCATATTCACACAACCCTCTAAGGTAGGTTTTAATAGCCCCAATTTACAGAAGAAGAAACTGAGGCTGCAAGAAGTATACTCTTTGTTTTCCTAATAAGAGGTGGCAACAGTGTTTTTGATCAGGTCTGTGGGACAGAAGAACCGGGGAGTATTCTCCCCCTCACCATGCACCGCCATCTGCAGCAGAGGCTGATTACAGCAGCATCATCACGTTATCCATCACTTGCAATATCTAAACCTAGCGGGCACCTCTCTGAAGCATTGCTCTCTGTCAATGTGGCTGCACAATATCCTTTTCTTAGGAATCTGTTCCTGACCCTGGTCACCTCATTTTATGTATGAAATTTTCCTAGCTTTCCAGTCCCTGCTTCCTTATGGAAGGTCTAAGTCCCACACCATCCAGTCTACCTGAAGCTCTACTAAAGTAAAGACCCTGACTCTATTCTCATTTTAACACCTCGCTATCAACACCCCCCCCCCCCATAAAGGCGACAAGTTATAGAGGCAATGTTCTCTCAGACCTGTCAACAGAGATCCAAGACATGCCAGGCAGAACCTCAAATTCTAGCACACCCAGAGTAAGCGGAGAACTTAGGCTCCCAGAGGAGCTCTGCGGAAACAATAGGTTGCAGGAGGTGACGGTGAGGGAGAGCGCAGGGTTTGGCACTTGAGAGGGAGGGAGTGTGTTTCCAGTGCAGAGGACAGAATGTTAGAGCGTGGGACAAGGGACAGTAGGTGGCAGAGACAAAAACAGCTAAGTGGTGATTTCTCCGAATGAACAAGTAAGTGGGTGGGGAGGTCTACTTTGGGAAGCCTCCACACCCCACCCACTCTGTGTTGCGACTTTCTGGAACTTGAGCAAATTTGAAGGCAAACAAAGTCTGCAGAATATTCTATTTTTCCTCTGTAACAAGCCTGGCTGAGGGTTCTCTGACCCCATAAATGCTCAGAAATATTTATCTTTATGCAACACATGTCACCCTCCAGCATCTTTTACTTGAAATACTTCACCTTTAACATCTCAAGTTCTGGAATAATCCCTTTGACTTTGACCTGCCCGAGGCACTGGGGCAATAGTCTCCATAGGGGTTCTCAGTCCCCAGCACTGTTGGCACCCCTTCAAAGGCTGGTGATTGTTGGTGGTGAGGGTCCTGTTCCCACTGCTGTTCTATCATCCCCCCAAACCAAACATTGGCACACGCTTCTCTTCCTCAATGGACTTGATGTTTGTTAATGAAAGCACCTCCCTTCCATTTACTTAACCTTGAAACCTCAACATTTGCCCTTCCCACCTCCCTTTGCTGCTATGAATGGCCAATTGATTCCCAAATCATATAACTTTTAACTCCCCAATCTTCCACCTATGAAGCTTCCCAATTTTCCATTGCCATTGTCCCAGTGCACCGCATTATTCTCTGTAGCCAAGATTTTTTTTTTAATTAAAAAGCTCTGCTTCCCTAATTGGTTCCTTTGCTCTGTCTCAGTTCCTCCCAACTCACACTCTACTTTGATTCCATAGGGGAATTTTAAATAGACAAAACCAGGCATGTCAATCTTCCACTCAAGAGACATCACTGACCCTCCCACTGATGAGGGCATGATATTCAAAGCTTCACCCTGGTACTCTACCTCTTATCTTGCAACTTAACTGGCACTTTCTCTAACGTACCTTCCTCTCCCCAGATTCCAGTCACCTCGTACCTGATCTTGTAATTGCTTATGCCCAATGCATATTAATACATCTCCAAATATATGTTCCTGGGCCAAAGCTGCTTTAATGATATGCATATGCAAATCCCACAATACCCAGTGCAGAATTAAATAAATAACCCCGGAGTGAGACGTGCACCTTCGTGTGTTTATAGTGTCGAGATGGGGATGAAGATGACAGCACCTATGTGTGTTTCCCTTTGCTCTCCCCAAGGGCAGTGCTGGGTACACACTGATATCACCATGCTACCCACGAGGATGCTGGAGCTCCGATGGGTTATGTAAGCATCCTGCACATAAGTGGGACAGCCAGTGTTGACAGGGAGCTCCCTGTCTGTTCACTGTCTCTCTCCTGCCACCCCATCCTTTACACACCGGCATACACCTGTTCCATGAGAAAATTTCCCTCTCAACGTTGTACCTCCATCACCTCAGGACAACATAGTAGCAGGCCAATAGTAGCAGGTGCTTGTTAAATATTGGTCGAATAACTGAGAAAACTTGGAAATGACAGCAAAAGTCCTCCTCTACTCCATGCTTCTGAGATCCTTTCCATTATCACTAATTGACTCATTCATTCATTCACTCATCAGCTACATCCTGAATGCATTCTCTGTGCCAAGCACAGTGCTGACCCTAGAGATACTTACACCTCTAGTAACCAGATATTTTTAGCTCATCTGGTTTAAAAAATTATCATTTGCAACTCTGCCTCAGCATATGAATCAGCATTTTCTCAATATTAAGCAACAAATTAAAATACTGAAGTTAATTAGATTATGAAGCTAACTGAAAACAATATTATTTATCCATGTCCCCAATTTCAAAATTGATATTCATCAAGATTGCCTTATTTTCTCACTGATTGGCTTTATAACAAATGGTTCACATTTGACTTTATATAATTCATCTGTTTTAAAAAAAGGAATTTTGTGTAGAATTCATTTGGAAAGAGATTTCTACTGTTGTAAACGTACAGATATATGTATTTGAGGACTGGTTTGCTATGTGACACTGTGAGGCTCAGACCATAGGTTTACCCTCATGTGGAAAACAATAAAAGGGAATGTTCTGGGGCTACAGAGTTTACTCTAACCTTCTATTGCCTTCTTGACGATGAAGTGGATGATGCTATGGATTGGGGAGACAGACTGCCTGGTTCTGACCCTTGGCTCTCCTGTGTACAATCCGGATGTATTTTTGGCAAGTTACTTAAATTTTCTGGGTCATGAGGGTCCTCATTTATAAATAGAAAAGGCATGAGTGTCTTTTTTTCACAATTTTGGTAACATGGAATAATACGTGCAAATTGCTTAGTGCAACCCCTGGCACCTAGGAAATGCACCATGCATGTAAGCCTCATAGCTTCATGGAGGTGGTGATGATGATGATGATGATGATGATGATGATGATGATGGCACTGTCAGTGATGGTATTGGAATTGGCATTGGTGATGGCAGTGATGGTGATGGTGGTTGTGGTAAGGATGGTGATACAGTTATTGTTGACGGTGAACTCAGGGTAAGGCAATATAAATTGTCCTCCGTAGGAAAGACAGCTCCAATCTCTCTAGTGGGAAAGATAGGCAGTCATTCTTTCTACCTCTTCTGGGAAAGCCCATTGCTAGTTGACTATCCCACCTTTCTCTCTTAACTCTTGTGTTTCCAGCTAAGGAAGCAATTGGACTTGCTGTTACCACCTCAATTCCCCCTTCTTTCCCTCTTCATAACTGGGCCACAGACATCTCCAAGGAGCCTCTCTTGTACAGCAAGTAGGAGCTGACACCACTGTTCTTCAGGGTTACTCTAGGGGATATTAATATTTTATGACCTCTTTAGTGAAACACCAAACTCCAGGGTGCTGATACTTCCTCTAATATCACTCAGATTCTCAGCAGGATTCCACCCTCCCTCTTTCCAACCCTCACCTCTCCCCAGCCAAGCCATTCTAATAGTTCTTTGCCCTCATAGATATTGTCCTATCAAGATCCACAAATTCCAAGAAATGTCATAAAAATAATAGCAAAATCAAGAGTTAGTGAGCATTTACTCTGTGCTAGGTGCTATGAGAAATATTTTGTATTCATTATCTCCTCCTTTTTCCCAGAAACCTAGTACGTAAGGTAAACTGACCAACTCCATTTTATAGATGAGAAAACTGAGGGTAGGAGAAGAAAACATTCAAATCTATAAACTTGGGCCCTAACATAGGTCAGTGTGATTCCCTTGCCTCTAATCTTCTACTTTAGTACATAATGCATCCCTGCAAGTAGATTTTAGAGCAAAATGTCTGAAAGTTGAACAATTGATATGAGTTATCTGAGACTCAGTTCTTTCCCCTGAATTAAACTGGATTATAAAATATCAAACTATAGTTCAGGTAGATGCTGCCTCCCCCAGAACCCATGGGTACCTGAAACCATAAAAGGTTCTCTCTGTTGACATGGAAACATGGGCCAAGGTAGAAAAAGCTCAAGTCTTGACCCAGTGCCTGAAGGGGGTCTAGGTGGCTGGGCTCTCCATTTCCTTCCTCAGAGCATGAGTAAAATGATCTCAGGCAGCTAACACTCACGGGATACGATTTTGATTTTTGGTCAAATAAACAACCATCCAAACAACTACTTTATTGCCCATTCCGTTGGGACCACAATCCTCCAGTTATGGAAATACAGTCAAGAAGAGTAATTTATAAAGCAGAAAAAAAATGCATATGACATGGAAGATGGAGTGAGATATGAGTCTATGTTTTTATGGTCTGACCCAATGTATGTAAAATCAAGCTGTATCTGTAATTTATACTCTGCACCTCTAAGTTTATCTCTGTCAAGATCAAAGTCTATATATCTCCTTCAATACGGCTCAAGATTCAAGGGAATACTCAAAGGTTAATAGTCCTGTGGAGATTACTGATAACTTTTATTGCTATTTTATTGTTAATCTGTATTAATACATTTTCTATAATAAACATCGAGTAGTTTCATAATAAGGAAAGAGAAGGTTTCCTCTTATTATTCTTTTTTTTAAGTGGCCCAAATTATGGAGTGAAAATGCTTCCCTGTCATAGGCATGTCAGCGCCTCACCAAAGGGGGAGGAGAATGGGTGCACGACCTATTGAAAATGAACTTTGACCTCCTCAGTATACAACCTCTTCAGAGATAGTTTAATAGTAATTCTAGAAAGAGGCAAAGAGCACTCTCCTGTAGTTCCTGAGCATTGCCCCGCTCCACATAAGCCTAATTATAGTCACCAAAGATGTTTCTTTCTCGTCTCTCCGGGTCCTGTGTGACAGCCCATCATTCCAGTGGCATTCTTGTCGAGAAAACCTCATTTCTATTTTTATTATGAGGACTGCTTGTCTTTACTCGCTCTTAGTACAGAGATCAAGACACTAGGAAGACCTGCGCTTTCCTCAGGCAAATGAGAATTACTAATTTTCTCTCTCTATTAAGTCCTGTGCTATCTCCACTGGCTTCCTCAATATTTATTGCACAGGCTAAGACCGTGAAGATCCTGGGACAAGGTTAACCTGCTAAGTGCCACCCACCCTCACATTCCAAAGACTTCGATCACTTATTGCCCGTACTCATCTTCATCAGAGAAAGCAGCCTCAGCATGGAAGCAGGATCTTATTGAAAGTATAAAGCCCAAATTCCCCCCCATGATGCTTTGGAACACATGCATGAGGTAGGTTTTTCTTTAAGGAAAGGAAGTGAAGCAAGAGCGCAGACTCCTGGAATCCTCTGAAGCTGCATGCTGCTTGTGTTTGGAAAGGTGTGGACATGGTCATGTCACTCTCAGGCCCATCTGATAAAGCTAATGGTGAGAAAGCATTTTCCTCCTATTAGGGGTTTCTCTGTGCTAAGCATTCTAACAGTGATTTACATGCGTTATCTTACTTATTCCCATGCCAAATATTTTATTCATGCATCCACTCATTCATTCCTTATTTAACTCATATATAAATATTGATAGAGTAGTAAATTATAGTCTAAGTGTTGTGCGATGCCCCCAGTATACAGCGATTAGACATATGAACAGGCAGACACACACACACACACACACACACACACACACACACACACACACACACAAATGAAACTCAGCCTATTTACTCTGGTGGAACTTAATGTGTACTGGCAGAGATAGATTTTAGACACCAATTCAATAAGGTTCTTATAAAACTAATGTTCCAGCAATTTCACTCTTGAGTATTTATTCCAGAAAAATGGAGACTATGTTCAAACACATCTGCATATAATAGCTAAACATAGGAATGGGTCCAGATGTCCTTCAACAGATGAATGGTTAAATCAACGGAGGTGGAGACATACTGTGGAATACTACTCAGTTAGGAAAAGCAACTACTGAAATACTCAAGAACTTGGATGAATCTCCAGGGAATTATGCTGGAATTAACCTTAAAAGGTTCTGTCCTATATGGTTCCATTTGGGAAATGTCTAATTTTTAAAAATGGAGAACTGACTAGTGTTTGCCAGAGCTTAGGGATTTGGGGAGTGTGGAGGGGTGTCAGTGGTTATAAGGGGCAGGGAGAGGAATCCTATGATGATGGGATTGCTCTGGATCTTGAGCTCGTGGTGGACCCTCAGATTGGCACATGTGATAAAATTGCGTGGAAGTGAATATATCACGCCCCCCCCACACACACACACGCACGCACATATTATTGCAAGTAACACTGGGGAAATCTGGACACAATCAGTGGCTTGTATAAATATCAATATCGTGGTTGTGATATCGTATTATAATTGTGCCAAGTGTTACCACGGGGGAAGGTTGGGTAAAAGGTACATGGAATCTGTCTATATTATTTCTCACAACTGTATGCAACTGCAATGATCCCAATGAAATTTCCATTAAGAAACCAATTATACAGTTAATTTTATAAGGCCCACTGTGATACATGCTATTCAGGAAAGAACAGGTTTTACACATTTTTTAAAGGGCCCTATATATAGCAGAGGGCTGAAATTAGACAGGGCGAGGGAAGACTGTTTTGAAGAGGTGGCATTCCATTGGGCAACTAAAGGGCGAGGAGCTGGTGAGGAGAAGAGTGGGTGGCAGACTGTTCCAGGAAAGGAAACAGTGTGTGGCAGGGATGCGGGAAAGGGTGTGCATGTGCAGGGACTGGCAACAGAAGCACCGGGGAAAGGGGTGCCTAGCGCAAGGAGGAAGCACCTAGGGGATGAGGGTCACACATGAGTGACAGCCCTAAATCCTATTTGGGAGCCACTATCCCCCGCCCCCACTTCTGTGAGGCTCAGACAATCTATGTGAGGTCACAAAGCTAGGAAGTGTCAGGTCTGCAATCCAACTTCAGGCCACTGCTATGTCTCTGCCTCCTCTAAAAAACCATCTTTAAGCATCTACTTGCTGTCTGGCTCAACAATGATACTCCCAGACATTCACCTGGAATAAAGTAAAATTTTATATCCCCGGAAATACCTGCACACTGATGTTTATAGGAACTTTTTAATAATTGGTAAGGACTGGAAACAACCTCAAGATCCTTCAATTGTGGAATAGATGAACCATGGTGCATTCATACAACAGAACGCCACTTAGCAATAAAAGGGGAGAATGAGCTATTGATAGACACAACTGCATAAATGAATCTCAAATTCATTACACCGAGAAAAAGAAGTCAGATTCAGAAGCTACCGACTTATGATTCCATTTATATGACACCAGAGGCCCGATGCATGAAATTCGTGCAAGGGGCTCGGCCCTCACAGCCCTGGCTTTGCCCGGAAGGTTGTCCAGAAGGACATCCAGAAGGTCATTCGGCTGTCTGGTCTAATTAGCATATTATGCTTTTATTATTATAGATTCTGGAAAAGGTAACACTAGAGGAACAGAACAAGGATTGGTGATTGGGGAGGCCCGGGATTGAGACTGAGAGCAAACAGGCCCCAGGGGACTTTTGGGAGATAATGTACCACATCCTGATGGTGGTGGCCCGTTACATCACTGTGGGCATTTGTCACCACTTGCAGTGCTGTATGCTAAAAGGGCACGTTTTACTGGATGTGCATTATACCTGGACAGTCCTAGCCGAGATACAAGGATCTTATGGAGTGAGCAGATATACGTTTAAGTCACAGAAGACCCCTTCTCACTTTTGAAAAGTTCTGTATGGCCCCAGGAGATAGCAGTATGAATCTAATTTACAGAAAATGAAATAAAAAAGAACTGACTGCAGATACAGCTTCTGCGGAGGGTGGTAGAGGGGTGACCCACTCTTCCTATTCTTAGGGTCCATCGATGGAGCAAAAGGACTCTGTTCTGGAAGATAGACAACCTGAATCTAAAGAGCCACTGGTGTTGCCCAGCTGGGAGGTGACCTAAGTTCTCTGAAATAGGAAACTAGGAAGGTGAGGATGGAATAGGAGGACAGTTAAATAAAGTCAAGGGATGCGTTGTTTTTCTTGTCTTTGCAGAGGACCAAAGCTGCGTGCTCTGGGGTCACAGAAGTCGCTCAGGGCTGGGTTTGCAAAGTCAGCTCACTTCCCACAGAGGACACATCCTGCTCTGAATGGAGGTCCAGCCACGGAGGGAATCCAACGCACTGACACAGCTAACACGGGCTCAGCAAACACACCAACATCCGCTCGCGTGGCCCCATTCAGAGCCATGGCTCTTGTTTCCCCAGGCCCATGGGTCTCTCAAATCTCCTACCCCATGGGGGTCATAATGAGTCCATGATCAATTTCCCTTTCGGCTTTGTGAGTCGCTGGGGGCTAGTTCGGAAGCAATGATGGAACGCGTGGCCATTTCCGGAAGTTGTCTTTCCTTGTGGGGTTTCACATTTGGGGAAGATGAACCCTGACCCCTCTCTGGGGAACAGCTGGTTCAGGTCAGGCAGTGTGAGCTGGTGTCTTACATCACCCCGGCCTGCTGGCTAAGCAAATGGGTCTGACCAAAGTCAGCCTGAGCCTTCCCCACCTCCACGCCTGACCACCCCTCTTCTCTCTTCCCATAGCACTTGATTTCTATCTCAGGTGTTGCCTTTATCCTAACATATCTTCATCATGCCTTCCTGCATTTGTGTCTTAAGCTCCCATTTACCCCAAAGACAGCAAACGCCATAGGACAGGGCTGGGCTTCGTGGCTACTGCCACCCACACACTTGGCTCATCTGGGAGTGTGACAAGGACTCTGTAAGTGCCTGCTGAATGAAGGAACAATGGGAAGCCTGGTGCACGGCAGAGAAATGCATTCCAGAACAAACCCCCAAAGAGACCACTTGGTGCAAAGCAGGAAATATCATGAACTGAAAACAAGACTTTTTTTTTTTTTGAGAAATTCACATGCATCTCAGTTTTACCAAAGAGACATTGTAAGCACTTCACCCAAGTGACATGTTGTATACAGAGAAAGTGCTTCATTTATTTCTATTGCACTGAGGCTCACCCTCTGTGTGAGTCCCAGAGGTCTGACACTCATTACGGGGTCCCCCATGGCCAAAGCCAGGTTTAAAAAATATAAACAGAGAAAACAAAGGAAAAATACATGAAAAAAAGAGACTTCAGAAACCTATGCCACTTTTATAATTAGAGAAAATAGGAGTTTTTCTCAGTCACTCATCACTATTTCCATTTCAAAATTTAGCGCCTCAAAGAACCATAACTAAATGTGTGTGTAATTTTTTTAAGAAAAGAAACAAACCAAAAATAATAAGAAGAAAGTGATTGGACAATCAAACTTTAATTCTCTCTGCTCTCTAACTCCGGTCAGAATAATTCCCCTTCCGTGAGATAAATTTAGTATGAGAACAAGACAGCCTTGGTCCTGCTGCATAATTCATTGGCAGCTTTAATCTTCAGAATGACTATTAGCGAACAGTTCAGGTTTTATTGCGATTTTTTAAACAAATGATCTTTTAAGTTCAAAGTGAATATATCATGAGTTGGCAATTTGTAATATGTTTTCACTCAAAAGGAAGTCAAAATAAAATTCCTTTAGACCTTCGGATGTGAATTGAAGACTTAAAAACAAACTGAATATAGAGCATGTAGGACAGGAAGTCAGACAAACAGAAGTCGGCATGAAACAATGTATTCAATAGAGAGTCTGATGAACTCGTCATGAACTGCAATTGTATGGATGACCTTCCTTAAAAGGATATGCTAATAATATAGGGCAAATCTACGTGATTCTAAGGAACATATTTAGTCAATCATCTAAATGGTGTGCCTTCCAAATGTCCAACACTCCGTGGTTTGTAAGTGCCAAATATATGTGAATCTTTATGCAGATATTTTGTTCTTGGGCTAATGTAAGGCTTGGCCATCTAGGGACATGGACACAGGCTCAGTCTCCCTTATAGTATTAATGGGGGAACACCCTGTCTGTTCAGCTAGTGTATTTGCAAATCCAATCAAAAGATGTGTGGGAGAAGCACACATTTGCAACTGGGCAATTACTTGAAGAATCCGTATAAAAAGTATCACCACATCAACCATTTATAACTTCAAACCATATCCACGTAATTTACCTTAGAGTTATAGAAACTAAGCAGAACCAGACACCACTAAGATGCATTAAGCCATCCCTTTAGCTACCTTTGAGGTGAATTGCATGACGGTTTACTCTAACATTAATATGTGTTGACCACTGGGAAGGAACTGGCAAGAATTCTTGCCTGTGGTTACTGAAGTCTTCATCTGCCTTAATCTTGGTTCTTTTCTACTCTTTTTTCTTCTTAGCACTGCCTATCCTCAGCGCCCCCCCCCCCCCCCCCCGCAAGCTGGCCTTCTTCTTTTGAAATAGGAATGTTTCCGGAAAGAGAACAGCAGAAAAGGATTCTCAGACTCGAAGAGGTAACCATCTTCATTTTAACAGGTATACATCCCACTCATCTTAACTAGCATACCCATGTCTCCCGTAGCACACTCAGATTTTTGAGCTCTGTTCATTAAATATCTTGACTATTTTATTTGCCTAATAAAGTTTTAAGACTATGGTGTATGGATGGCTACATGCCCTGGTAGAATCTTCCCAAGAGTCTTGGTTGTTTAAGAAACTCTTCTGTTAAGGCCAAAAGTTAATGACCTTCTAGATTTAGCACTCGTACTCATATGTCTCTTAGTGGTCAGTTATAATGACCACTAGTTACACTGACTAGTGTAATAATCCTAACTATCTGGTTTCAAATTTGCCTTCATTCTTGGGACAGCATCCATCGGGAGGTTCAAAGGAGGATTAACCATCCTACCTAGAGATGGGGTGAGAGAAGGAGGAGACTTTTAGGAGAGGCTTTCTAACAGAGGGAGCATCTTGAGCCCAAACCACAAGGGATTTTTCTCTGAGTAACTATACATGCATTGCAGTCGAATATCATGATATTTTGCTTCTTAATAATCCAACCTCATCTTTGTTAATAACCAACAGATACCATTCCTCCAGGATGAATAACTTGAGAAAAAAATCATTAAATAAAAGTCGGTTAATTGCATTTCTTAAGAAATCCAACTTTTTAATGTTCCTCTGAGAGCAGAGCAGCAGTATAGTCAAAGGATCAATTATCTTTTTCCCCAAAAAATTGCAGAATGCAACATTTGCTTTTCTTAAAGGGCTGCAGACATTGCCGTTTCTTTCCATAAGAATAAGTTGAAAAGGATGCAAAGTTATACAATCGACAATTCACTGCACACAAGCTGCTTTTGATTATATTGCCTCACAAACTAGATACTTTGCTGGGAAGCATAAAACTGTTTATCACTAAACATTTGAGATTCCACTCAGATAATTTACACATAATTAGACAGAAGCCCAGACTTCCTAGCGGCAGCATTACCTTCTCTCTAACAGACTATTCTTAAGAACATTTTTTGGTAGCATAATGAGTGTTTTACGAGGATTTGTAATCAGTCTTAACGTAGGTGGAAACAAAGGTGAATTACTTCTCAACACGATCAAATCATTACATAACTCGGTGCAGAATAAAGATGAGCTAAGGTTGGAAGAGGTAACCTGCCCAGGTATTTGAAGGAAGTAGGAAATTCTGGTCTTTTCCAGAGGCATAAAATGAATTAAGTCATCCCTTAGGAAGCAGAAATAGACAACAGAAATAAGCCTAGAGGAGAAGTCTCCCATTTAGCCTTGCCTATCCTTTGCTTGCTATCAGGGAAGGAGATAAAAAGATGGAATATAGAGATGAAGAGGAAAACTAATGGCATTTTCTGTCCATAGTCACAGTCTTCACAGATGTCTAAACTCTTTGGGGTCGCATCTTGTCTTCTCCAGACATCTTCTGTCCTAAGACACAAACAAATCCTTGGTAGGGAAAACCAAGCCAGCTGTCCCCAAATACGCTGACTGTCACTCAAATATACGGAGTCATCGGGGAGAAGAGGAACAATAGGGGGTGTGGGGAAAAGTGTCACCATTTCATGAGACAAAGACCGCAGCCAGAAATAGCTTGGTCTCTCGATACTGCATTACTCTGAAGCTTCAGTTTCGACTTGGATCTGTGCCTCCAAGGGGTGTTTCAACATTGCCACCTTGCAAGGTCCCTTTGCATCTACAAAGCATAGTTGGCTAGCTTCCATTTATGGACAAGGAATTATGTTTTGATTTCTCTTTATTGCCTTTTTCAACCAGAGACGGTCTGTATCTCGCTTTTATGCATGACATTTAAGCAGCTTATAACCTCAGCTACATTCAGTTTGTACCATGACACAATTTGTGTCCCCCCCCCCCCCAGATTATTCATAGGGGGAATCACTGAGGCCAAGCCGCATAGCGATCCCTGGGTGGCCACTCAGATTCTCAGCTCCTGTGCAGGTTGGACTAGGTGTTCTTTAAACTAGTCAACGTGGAAAGCTACTGCTTCGGCTGCAGGTGGTAAAGTATACTTGGATGCTGGTGGCATACACGATCAAGGCAATGTCAATTAATATTATAACTATGATCTTGGGAGACAATGTGTCTAGGACTCCAGTTTTGGTCCCTTTGTGATCTTAGGCTTAATCTTTGTGCAGCTTTAATCTCAATGTATCATCCAAATTCAAAAGGCTTTCTAGAACAGGCTCTTCACCAAAGAAAGCAACAATTTAAATCCAAACAAAAAATAACAATGTTTACCTAATTATGGATGCAAGTATATGTGAATATGTCAAAAACATATGGATAAGAATATCTGTGTTATACTGATTTACACTGATGCCTGACAAATAATAGTTCTAAATAATAATTTGATGGATGCATGGATGAATGAATGAATGATAAATGAATGAATGATGATGAATCCGAAGCAATGTTCAAAATAGGGGAATGAAGCCCTGGCCAGTGTAGCTCAGTTGCTTGGGTATTGTCCCATGAACCAAAAGGTTGGTGGTTCTATTCCAGTTCAGGGCACATGCCCAGGTTGTGGGCTCAATCCCCAGTAGCAGCCATGCAGAAAACAGGTGATCAATGTTTCACTCTCACATTGATGTGTGTTTTTTTTTCTCTCTCTCCCTTCCTGTGTCTCTACATATCAATTAAAATATATTTAAAAGTAGGGGAATGGTTAAGCAAAGGATAATCTATTCATATATTTGAGTATTATACAGACATTTGAAATCAAGTTGTCAAGGAACATTTAATGGCATACATGGAAAATAATTGACACAATGCTATTTTTAAATGGGTTAATAATAGATTGTATGTTTTCAATTGTCTGTTTCCTTCCTTCCTTCCTTCCTTCCTTCCTTCCTTCCTTCCTTCCTTCCTTCCTTCTTTCCATCCATCCATCCACCTACTCATTCATCCATCCATTCATAAATCCCAGATATAAACATAAATATACTGATTAACAGAGGTCCAGAGTCCTGCCTGATCATCATTCTCTTCCATGACCCCACCATGACTCCTGGACCACCCACACAGAGTCTTTTGAGCTTTAGGAAATAGATAAAAAATGAATGGTCTCATCCAGCCCTCCAAATCTGGCCCATAAGAAAACTTAGTCCCAAAGAGAAGACCTGATTATCTTAATGTTAGTGTCATAAACAAATTCAGAACAAAGAGGTCCCAAATTCTCAGCCATGCTACATATTTATGTACCATCTAAGCTTAGGAAGGGCCTTAATTTCCCAAGCATACAATGTGTGTGTGTGTGTGTGTTCATGCATTTTTACAGTGGGACTGCTTCTTTATTGTATGTCCCTAAGCAAGAAAGTTAACCTTTCTTTTAAAAGATAAATTTATTGATTTTAGAGAGAGAGAAAAAAATCCATGTGAGAAAAAAGCATTGATCAGTTGCCTCCTGCACATACTCTGACCTGGGATCAAACCCACAACCTGGGTATGTGCTCTGACAGGGAGTCAAACTGATGACCTTTTGGTCATGGGACCACACCCAACCAACTGAGCCACATTGGCCAGGGCAAGGCAGTTAACCTTTCTGAATTTGTTTCTTCAACCATAAACTATGGGTACAAAACATACCTCCTTTATGATTTTGTTGTAAAGATTAAATGACTTGATAGAAATAGAGTTTACAATGGCACCTAGAACATAGTAAGCACTCAATAAGCATTAGCTAATTTAATATTATTCATTAATGCTGTTATGAGTGTCTAGAAGACTGCATGAATCTTACAGATAGACAGAGATATTATTAGCCAATACCTCATTGGTTTACTGGATTTCATGAAGCCAGTGGGAAAATTCCACATTTACAGTTTTTTCGAGTGTTTTATGTCATTTCAAATATCTAAGTGCTGAGTTTCAGTTAGTGAAAAAAAGTAGCCTTCAACCATTGTTCAGTAACATTTCTTGGAGATTTAATAAAAAGAATTATGGACTTAAGTAATACCACAGAAAAACCAAAACAATCGATGACATATTGAGACAATTACATAATACATTTATGTAGGCCGATAATGAAGTTATGCAGTAGCAAAGAGAGGGAGAGAGAAAACAAATGTGACATTGGGAAAATAAACAGTTCTATGAACAACACAATGAAATGGATGTGGCAAAGCTTTCTGAATTGTGTTCCCTGTAGTGGAGGATTTAGATAAAACTACTGAATATTCTATATTTAAAACTACTGCCCCACTTTCATTAGAACAAAGCCTCATGATTTGAAAAGCAATTTCTCCTACATTTTTCTCACTCATCCTCCTAAAAATCCTGGAAGGTAGGTGTCTCCTTTTCCATTTTTCAGGTGAGGAAACCAAGGTAAAGGAGGTAAGACAACTTGCTGTAAGTCATGGACCATCCAGTGGCAGAGCTGGGGTTTGTACTAGACTGAATCCCAGAGGCCCCTGTAGGCACTTGAGAGAAGCCAAGATGGGCCCATTCCTACTTAGAGTACAGGAATAATAAGCTCAGAGGCTAGAAACCACCATCAATCCAACCTGAGATCTGGTTGGGTGGATGGAACCAGTAACCCAAAGACACAGCAAAGAGTGATGTTCCCATCAGTACCAGAGTCTGGGGTCTCTAATGAGGATGAAGGGTAAGACAAAGAAAAGGAGGGAGAGGAAAAGAGAGGAAAGAAGGAAACCAGGATGGAAAAGAAGTCAAACCTTCTCTGAGAGGAAGATGAGGCAAGAGAGTGCCCCTAAAAGTTTTCAGGGGGCAGGTGGAGGAATGCATAGCTGTGACCACATGCCCCCCGCCACACACACACAAGAGTCTGATGACTCCAAGGAAGCAAAAGCAGCGAGAGTGTTATAAGAAAGGAGGAGGAGGTTCCCTGGAGGACTGGGGCACCCCAGGGCCATCCAATAGATTTATGTGCACGGGAGAAGGGGTGAGAGGAAGAGCTCCCAGGAGTTGCTCTGAGAATTTTCCTGAGATATTTATAGTAAGATCCTAGGAGATGGTTGGCTGTGGGAGAACTACTTCGACGCTCTAGAAACATGACTGTTTTACCCTCACCCCAAGGAAGACTTTCTTTTAAATCAGTATTTCTCAACATTTTGTATTGAAGCCATGAGTGGGGCATCGGATGGTCTCAGTTTGTAGTCACACATATATTTTAAATATTAATTTACCCATGCAGTTGCGGTTCAATTGATAACATTGAGTTTCCATTGACTGTAGTGACATAAACATATTCACATAAAGCAATCAATTAGGCATTTAGTAAAGAATAAAACAAGTGATATTAAGAATAAAACAACAAACTGCAGGTGACTTAAGTGTCACTAGCCAGCTTTAAAGAGTAATTTTTTAAATGGTTATGAAAGGCACTCTATGAAAGGTTAATGTTGGCTCCTCTTATCAAATAGCGGATTCCAGTGGTTGCAACTCAAGCCTGTCTCTTTGAAGTGGAGAAGATGCTTGTGAATGTTCCCACATACCCAACGGATGGAAATCCAACATTCAGTAGCACGTGCAGTCAAGAAGGGTGGGCATGGGACAGAATGTTCAAAAACATCCCATCTCCATTTAGGGGAAAAGCAGGCTTAAAATATGGACTTGAATATTATATCTAGCCTCCACTCATGATCCTTCAAAAATGTGCACAATGTAATACGTTCTATTTCAGGTCTGTGTTAGAGCTATGATGCAATGCAGCAAAGGAAGGGAAGCTTAAATTACCCCGAGATTTAAGTAGGGCTAATAAAGACACAAGCTCCCACTTGCAAACATCTCTGTCTTCCAAATGGCTCAGGGTATAGCTCTACCCTGACGTTCAAACTTCTCCTACCTAACAGGCTAGAAAGGGGCTTCCCAGTTGTGGGAGGCATTTTAGTGTAAAAATAACAATGGGGCCTAAAGGAAGATTTTAGAGAGTTGATTCAGAGGGGAGAGGTGTGGTGATTGACATGGAAGAGGAAGAGAGCTAGCAAGCTAGCAGGAGATGCAATCTCAACCCATTGGGATCAAAGGGACACGAATTTACTGAAATGAACAGCAGTGGATGCTCCCAGAGCTACCATTTTTAAAGAGAAGGTGGCACTTAGTATTTGTGTGATGGCAACAAAGTCAGTATTTCAAGCACTATAAAAATAAAATAAAAATAAATTAAATAAAAATAAAATAAAATAAAATATAAAATAAAATAATACATTAAAATAAAATAATTAAAATAAAAATTTAAATTAAATTAAATAATAAATTCCTATATAATAAGGAGGTAATGTGCAAATTGACCATCACTCCAACACACAGGATGGCCACCCCCATGTGGACACAAGATGGCTGCCACAAGATGGCTAGCAGGGGAGGGCAGTTGTGGGCAATCAGGCCAGCAGGGGAGGGTAGTTGGGAGGGACCAGACCTGCAAGGGAGGGCAGTTGGGGGCGACCAGGCCTACAGGGGAGGGCAGTTGGGGGTGACCAGGTTGGCAGGGGAGGGCAATTAGGGGTGACCAGGCCTGCAGTGGCGGGCAGTTGGGGGGGACCAGGCCTGCAGGGTAGGGCAGTTGGGGGGACCAGGCCTGAAGGGGAGGGCAGTTAGGGACAATTGGGCCAGCAGGGGAGTAGTTAGGCATCGATCAGGCTGGCAGGGGAGTGGTTAGGGGGTGATCAGGCTGACAGGCAGAAGCGGTTAGGGGAAATCAGGCAGGCAGGCAGGTGAGCGATTGGGAGCCAGCAGTCCTGGATTGTGAGAGAGATCCCAGATTGGAGAGGGTGCAGGCTGGGCTGAGAGACACACACTATCATGCACGAATTTTGTACACCAGGCCTCTAGTTAAATATAATTTTGAAAAATGATTAATGACATAGTAAGCTGCTTATGTTTTTACTAGAGGCACAGTGCATGAAAATTTGTGACTCAGGGGGGAGGGTGCCCTCAGCTTGGCTTGTGCCCTCTCGCAGTCCGGGACCCCTCGGGGGATGTCCACCTGCCAGCTTAGGCCCACTCCCTGGGGGATCAGGCCTAAGCTGGCAGTTAGACATCCCTCTGGCAGCCCGGAAGCCCATGGGGGATATCCAACTGTGGCTAAACGGAGCTCCCCCTGTGGGAGCATTGAGTGTCTACCCCCTCGTGGTCAGTGCACATCATAGCGACTAGTTGTTCTGCCATTAGGGTCAATTTGCATATTACCCTTTTATTATATAGGATTATTATATAGGATACCATGTTTAAAATATAGGATCAATTCTGAATATACACTATGAGTCTAATATTATAAATGTACACACACACATGCACACACACTAAACAGATCAACCAGGGAAATATTAAAAATTTGAAGTGTGATTCCAACTATATGACATTCTGGAAAAGGCAAAACTAGGGAGATAGTAAGAAGATCAGTAGTGGCCGCGAGTTAGGAGGAGAAGGAAGAAAAATAAGGGAGCACAGGGGATTTTTGGGGCAGTGAAAATACTCTGTGATACTGTAATGGTGAATACAGTTATTATTTATTTTTCCAACAGAATGTACAACAAACCTACAGAAAGTACAACCCAGAGATGGAACCCTAATGCAAACTATGGACTGTGGTGACTATTGTGTGTCAACGTAGGTTCATCAATTGTAACAAATTTACACTCTGGTTGGAGACGTTGATAATCAAGGAATCTGTGCATCGGAGACACGGGCAGGGCAGGGGGTTATATGGAAAAATATTCTCTGCATATTCTTCTCAATTTTCCTATTAACTTGAAACTGCCTAAGAAAATGAAGTCTTACTTTTTAAAAATTAAAATTCCTTAAATTTTAATTTTGGCGTGATGAGCAGCTGAAAGGTGATTTTTTTCATGTGTTTATAAATGTTTCTGAAAAGAGCATATGTTGCTTTTCTAAACGTATTATTATTAAAATTTGGTTTGAAAGGTGGGTGTATATAGGAAGCATGAGCCACGGAGAACTAAAGAAAATGTGGAATAAAGAACTAAAACGCTGTATATTTTGGAATAACTTAACTTTGGGTGAGGAAAAGGCTAGGCTTGAGTTTGAGGTATTAACTCCCAAATAAAATGTAGACAGGATTAAATCATAGTTATACAAGCTCCGGCAAAAGAACTTACTATAGTCACAAGATAACGCCAAACCATTCAGAGCATAATCTATTCTTCATTAGCCGTAAAGCGTGAGGCAATTGGCAATTCCAACTCTTCATTAGGACATATTACCTCCGAGGATGGGAGGGGATGTAAGGCACCCCTGAGAAGCAGCAATTTGGGCCTGCAGCAGGCTGCAGATCTCCCAGGGCTGCAGGTGAGTGGGGGCCATAGTTGCCCAGACAACAGCCTTCAGAAAGGGGCGAGCTCAGGAGGGAGACAGCGACCCCTACCGTCCATTCTCCACATAGCACCCCAAATGTAGTGAAAATGCAAATGACTCCAGTGCTTCTGATTCACCGAACTGCATTTAGGGTGAAAGATTGCATTTAAAATAAACTCCAAACTCCTTTTCGTGGGCTACCATTCTCCCGTTTTGCTCACCCCTTTTCAGGCACAATGGCCTTTTCTCTGCTCCAGGGCTCATGGCTTCTCTTGTCTTGAAGGCCTTTTGGAACTTGTGTTTTCTTTCTCTCTGTCTATATCTGTCTCTGTCTCCCTTACTTCTCTCTCCTCTACCTCTCTCTCCCCTCTCTCATGCCCATTCTCCACCACTGCCTTCAAGCTCTCTCCCTGATTCCTTATCTTCCCCCCCCCTCTCTCTACCATGTGAAATACAAGAAGTCTGCAGTCTGCAACCCTGAAGAAGCACCAGAACCCCGCCATGCTGGCGCCCTGTCTGGGACTTCTACCCTGCAGAACTGTGAGAAATGAATGTCCGTTGTGTGAGTGAGCCACCCAGTCTATGGTATTTGATTATGGCAGCCCAGACTGAATTAGACAACCAGTCTACCCTTAGTGCCTAGGACAGAGCCTGCAATCTCTCAGACCTTCATTAGATATTGATAGAAGAAAGGATGTGGGGCTTATCATGCTTGTGGCAAAGCAAAAGGAATGGGAGTGATCCGCTTCAAGGTCTGGACGCTGGCTGAGGAGAACAAACGCATCCTACAATTGTGTGTGGGGCTGATCTGGGGAAGGCAGGAGAGTTGGACTCTTCCTGGCTTGATGGACCTTCCTGTGCAAAGTGAAACTGGGGACAGAAGTCTCAAATAGACACAGATTACTTTTCTTCTGCACTTTCTCATCAACTCTTTACCCTCCGCATGCTTCAGACTCTGAACCAGGTGGCAGATTACAGCCCACAGCCCATATCATCCCGCTGCCTGCTTCTGTCTAGCCAATAAGCTAAGGGTGGTTTTTATATGTTTAAGTAGTTGAGAAAAATCAAAAGAACAATAATAGTTCATGTCACATAAACATTACAAGTAACACAAATTTCAGTGTCCATACATCATGCTTTGTTGGACCACAAACACGTTTATCTGCACGCCCATTCTGCATCTCTGCCTTTGTGCTGTGAGAGCAGGTTTGAGTAATCCTGGCAGCGAATGCATGCATGGTTGGCAGCACCGACAATGCCTACTCCCTAGGCCCTTTCTTGTATTTTTTAATGTATTTTTATTGATTTCAGAGAGGAAAGGAGAGGGAGAGAGAGATAGAAACATCAATGATGAGAGAGAATCATTGATCGGCTGCCTGCTACACACCCCCTACTGGGGATGGAGCCCGTAACCAGGGCATGTGCCCTTGACCCAAATCTAACCTGGGACCCTTTAATCTATAGGCTGACGCTCTATCCACGGAGCCAAACTGGCTAGGGCTTCTCCTAGTCTCTTTATAAATTACCCAGCTCAGACACTTCATAGCTGTGTGAGTTTGGACAAGATGCTAGACTACTCTGAGCCTTCGATCTCCCATTGCAAGCTGGGGATCACTGGGTTGATTTTACAGAGCTCTGCAAGTTTATTCCAGAGCCTTGAAGGCCATGAAGAAATATGAATTCTGCTTATTTGCTGTGTCATTTGTTTTTGCTGTAATGCCCACTGGCTCTCCTTGCATTTATCGATCTTGTTTTTCTCCTGCCCAGTTCATGCCCATCTTCCTGCACATCTTTTTGAAGGGACACAGCCCAGCAACACAGAGCTTGGGGACTGGAGGCCCACAGCCTAACCCTTCAGTGTCTAAGCCTTCTTTGCTTTGGTGGAAAGGGGATGAGCATTTTGTTTAGAGTTGCTGTGAGAAAGGCAGGAACAATCGCAAACAGCTGAGCATGATGTCTGACTAGGTCGGTTTTCACTCTGATGGTGACAAAGACTCAGCCAGATCCTCAAATTCCCTCAGTGTCTCTTTTCTCCTTCCAGTTTCATTATCCCTACTCCTACCTGCTGGTCCCTGCTTCGAGCTCAGCCATCCTCTGGAGGTTCGGAGCAGGGCTGCTCAGCCCTGCCAGGACCCGAATCACCAGAGAAACCATAACACTTGATTCTACCCTCAGGGACTCTCATTTAAACTGGTCCAGGAGCCAGCATCAGCAGTGGTTAAGAACTCTCCAAATGGTCCTACCCAGCCTGGGCTGAGAATCAGTCTTCTCATCCGTATATTCACTGCTACAATTCTGGGAGATTTGGGGGCCCACACAGGCCTAACAAGGGGGCCAAAGTGTCTTCAGCTCCCAGGTGTTTAGTGGGTACTAAGGATGGATGCCAGGTACCTTCCTGATGCTGGATATACGGAGCACAGTGATTGGCGGTTCCTGCCCGCACCAGGCTCTGAATCTAACCCAGAAGAGAGGCGCAAGTAAGGAAGTGTGCACACTGGTTTTCAGTTTCTCATTTCCTAAGTGCCTTACAAAGGGATGAGGCCGATACAGATGCCGTGGACGGATTTCAGGAGAGCCTAGAAGAATATTTCTCATTGCTCATCACCCTCTGGCACTGGGTAAGCTGAGGCCCCAGGGACTTGGTCCTCTTGTCCGATGCCACCAAAATGCAGGTGCGTCCAGGCAGGCCCTGGTTTTCAAAGAAGAAACACATCTTCTCTCTCTTGCCCCATGTCTGATACTGAATAGCCTTTCAACCTGGTTTTTAGCCCTAATTTAGGAGAGGAATCGCATTCAGGAGTCCACGGTTGCCTTTGCGTGCTGTGCATGGCACCCTCCCTTCAGTGATGGCCAAGATGCCTGCTGATGGCCCAGGCCACCTCCGTGCTCCTCCATGCCCCTCCGTGACAGACGGCAAACAGTGCCTGAGACAGGGACCAAGGATGAGATTAAAGCCGAAGCAGCAGCAGCCTCCAGGGATCACAGATGGACCCAGGATGAGGTGCCATAGTTACTCCATGTGCTGGGGCGCCAGTGGTGTGTGCAAACATGTTTGATGGGAACAGAGGTAACTCTGATATTCTAAATGTTAACACATAGGTATCCATATTCGCCTAACACTCATGGAACACTTCTTCTGTGCCCTATTTCTCCCAAATGGTCCCCAAAAGGCAGGAAAACAAACTAAAGCCTTTGAAAGAGAACTTGGCTGTTTTCCTCATTCATATGGAAAAGAACCAATAGGGAAAGGATAAGGAGGAAAAGCAGAGCCCAAGGATGATGCAACCCCAGCCATTGTTCCATCCCATAATTAACGACTTGCCCCGAGGTCCTCAATCCAGTCTGCACTTCCGAATCACCCGAGGACAGCTCACACTGTCCGTGCCCAATCGGCCTCAGATTTTGTCAAAATGAATGCACAGTGTTGGTGAGGTCCAGTATCAGCAGTGCTTTGAAAGCTCTCCAAGGGGATTCCAGTGGCAGGCTCACACGCTCTTTCTTTGTTCTTCCCAACCATCCCATGAGGTATGTACTGTTATTCTCATGACTAGAGGCCTGGTGCACGAAATTCCTGCATGGGAAGGGGGGTGTCCCCTTAGCCCAGCCTGCACCCTCTCCAATCTGGGACCCCTTGGGGGATGTCCGACTGCCTGTTTAGGCCCAATCACCTGCCTGCCTGCCTGGTTGCCACTAACTGCCCCTACCTGCCAGCCTGATCGCCCCTAACTGCCATCCCCTGCTGGCCTGGTTGCCCCCAACTGCCTCCCCACCTCCACTGGCCTGGTTGCCCCACGCAACCTGCTGTTCAGTTGTTTGGTTGTCCCTCACTAACCACCCTGCCAGCCTGGTTGTAGGCAGCCATCTTGTGAGGGGGTGAGGGTTAATTTGCATGTTACCTCTTTATTATATAGGATACCTATTTTTATCAATAAAAAATAATGCTCAGACTGGCATCCTGTTAGACAATTAGCAAGCAGCAGAGTGGAGCGTAACTGTGGAGTGTGGGTTCCTAAGCATCATGCTGTACAGCCTCTCTGCTGAGATGTCTTTAAACTTAATTTGACTTTCTGAAAGAGCAGCAGCTCCCGGACAAACTACCCAATGAGTTATCCCCTACACTGATTCCAGCTTTCCTTTAGGCAGGGAGATAACAGAGGAGCCATTCATTCATCAATTTTCTAAAAGCATCTAACCTTTAACTATTGGGTACCCAATATAGACTAGACTCTACACTGGGTTGTGGAGAATAGAGAGTTTGCTGCCCTAAAGTCTGGGCATCATCATGTTGATGGAGATGGTGATGGTATAACCACAAGCCAACATGTGCTGAGGGCCCACCATGCATCATTCCACTTCATACACCATCTACTATCTCCTTTAATACTCAGAGCTCTGCTACGAAGTAGATCGTTAAGACTCAGGGAGGCTAAGCAACTCACCCAAAGTCACACAGCCAAAGCATGCTGGAGCTGCAACCAGAGCCCCGGTAGGCTGGCTCTGTAGAAAATGCCTCCTAGAAGTGGTGACACAGTGCCATTGCGCCCCAAATTCCTTTACTTCCATTTCTCAGGTTGAGTAGCACAGGCCCTGCTGGTCTTGTGGGAGATTGGCATCATCCTCCAAAGAGACTCAAAACCCTTGGCCTGGGCTTTCTTGACCCTTGAAGGGACAGTGAGACACTTACACAGAGCCTAGCACTTACCCTAGTCATGGGGCCAACCCCAGTGACTGCATCAGAATTCCCCCTGGGCTTTGATGGAATGTCCATAAGTCTTTCGCATGGGGTCGATAGAAAAGCAATTTTTCCATTTGGTCTCTCTGAGGACCCTGCTTTCTGCCAGCCCGGGGAAGTAGCCCATGTGTGTGGTATACCCGGAGGTCAATAAAAGGCTTTAGAATCCTGGAGGATTGAGCGGAAAATATTCTTGTTATAACATTAGAGAAACTTTAAAAAATCAATGAAGTAATGGGATACAGCACCAAGTGGGGGGGCCTTCAGCCAGACTCAATTGTTTTACCTTCATAAAGCCTCTGGATGAGGCATCACGGAGAGGCAATGAGCTATTTCCCGAAGAAGCAGCCTGAGGCGGCCAAGGAGATGAGAAGCAGCTAAGGGGGCAGGAAGCATAACAATATACAAGATAAAAAAATCCAAGATCCAAGATCATTTCTCCCCAAAGTCAATTCTATTTTGGAGCTCCATGGGTGATTTGGGGGCGGTCTATTTTATCTCTTTCTTTTAGTTTGTTGTTGTTCAGAGGAATGGTTAATGGAATTTGACTAAAATTCATGCTGCACTATTTCACCTGTTCATTAGGATCAGGGGGGAAGCACTGCTAGGTTACTGAGGAGTCTGAATGAGCAGTTAAAGAGAAAGGCAGTTTTATTTCTCCTAATAATTGATGAGGAAAATAAGACATTTGAGCGGGGTGGGGGGGTACTAGCAGCATGACTCTGTATCCCTAATGCACATTCCTGTTAGCCTATAGTCTAGTCCAGTGGTCGGCAAACTGCGGCTCGCGAGCCACATGCGGGTCTTTGGCCCCTTGAGTTTTTAGCAAAGGCCAGCTTAGGGGTACCCTAATTAAGTTAATAACAATGTACCTACCTATATAGTTTAAGTTTAAAAAATTTCTCTCAAAAGAAATTTTAATCGTTGTACTGTTGATATTTGGCTCTGTTGACTAATGAGTTTGCCGACCACTGGTCTAGTCACTGCCCCTTCCTTAATTATCTGGTCTTGCAAGACCGGTTTACCTAAATACTCACATTTTACAGAGGCCATAAACCATGAACAATACACATCTCCCGAGGGGGTTATTAGTGCTGGCGCCAGGCCAGGCCTTTAGGTGTGGTCTCACCGCCCCCATCCCAACACATGGGGCTTTTTGCAAAGCCTGTGAAAGGTCCGGAAGTCTGATCCTTATTTGGGGGACAAAGAAACCAAAGGGTATAAAGAGAAAGCTTCCTCCATTATGAACTTACTCAGGATTTGGAGAACTGACCCCTGAGTCACTGTACCAGTACATGTGAAACATCGGAAAATAAATGGGTTTTTCCTGTATCTCTGGGTCCTGCTGCGTATTTTTCGGTCGCCTGGTAAATTCTGTAACATAACAACTTCACTTAGGCTCATAGCATGTCGTTTCATAGTCGTTCCATAAGAGTGTTGGTTTGGCTTTTGGATAAGAATACTATGCATTACCTCTCAAGCCCTAGTGTGGAAGGGCCTCCTTCCACGGTGGATAGTTAGGTTCTTACCGAAATACAACAATGAGTAGAGTCTCCTTTCTTGTGAAGCGTATAAGCTATGACAACAGATAAGCCCCACGGTGGACTGGGGACCAGTTGAGAGTCTGACATTAGTAAACAAGAGAGGGAATGGCTATGTCTGTGTAAATCGGCAGGCATTCATTTACTCTGAGCTGTTTACCAAGCGTCTAGTATATAGGAGGCCCTTAGTGCAGGAGGCACACTCCATGCTTATTACAAGCATATACAATGATCCTACTTCAGAAGAGGTTATTTTTGTGTGTGTGTGGAAGTTTCCCTCTCTCTCCATCAACCCCACAGCTATTGATAAAGCAGGTGGCATTGTTACTAAGAGCTGGCCTCAGGGCTGTGGGAGTGATTTACAAACAACAGAAAATAGTCACCTCTCAAGTAAGTGATACAATTCAACCCCTCTGGGCTTGTTTGTTAGGAAAAGAAAACAAAGAGAGAAATTGTTGGAATTTAAACAGCTTCTCATCTCTGTTTTCCCCCTCATGTTGTAGATTTACACTGACCACTGTTTCTCTCCATAACCCATGTTCCCAATGTTCAAAGCGCTGTTGGCATTACCGTTGATGCTTATGGTGGAATGATTTTGTGCAATGGCACGCACTCTACAGGGGCTGACTCCTTTAAGAAAACAAGACAACAGCCCTAGCCAGTTTGGCGCAGTGGATAGAGCATCGGCCTGCTGACCACAGGGTCCTGGGTTTGATTCTGGTCAAGGGCACATACCTGGGTTGCAGACTCTTCCCAGGCCCAGGCCCTGGTCAGGGCTTGTGCAGGAGGCAACCAATTGATATGTTTCTCTCACATGGATGTTTCTCTCTGCCTTTCCCTCTCTCTTCCACAGTCCCTAAAAATCAATGGAAAAGTATCCTCGGGTGAGGATTAAAAAAAAAGGAGAAGAAAGAAAGAAAGAAAGAAAGAAAAGAAAAGGAAACAAGACAACAGTCCTGCTGTAGGACTGTCTGCCCTCTGGTGTGCAGCATGAACAACCAGAAGGTCATGAGCATGTGGTGCAGGAAGGTGGTGGTATTCTGGTTGGGCTTAAGCCTCTCTTTGCAGTTGATTTCCTTCCAGCAAAAGGCTTCCCACCTTCCCTTTAATTGTACAACATCAATGAGAAAACACTTGCCCCACTGACAACTCCACAGTGTGATGGTGGGAGAGGTCATCTGGCATCAGCAGCCTCTCTCCCAGTGATAGATTGATGGGTGTGGCCATCCAGGCTGAACTGCTTCTCAGGGACTCTTCATAAAGTAGGGTAGCCTCCGTTTCGCTACTAGTTTGTTTAAATGTAGAGGTGACCACTAGTTTGAAGAGGGGCAAGCGGTGAGGGGATACACACACCTGAGAAAGTGTGCAATATGTCACAGGGGGCAGAGGACCCATTTTTCTTCCATCCAAAAACTTTGCCTCAGGGGGAACTGGAGCACAGTCACAAACCTGTAACATCCTCCTTTCACAGGGGACGGAGGAATTTAAAACCAGAGTTCCGCACTTACAAACGTGAAGGCTCAGTGACATCTGTTGGAAGAAGCCTTTCTCAGTCAAATGTAAAATCAGCAGTAGTTGCAGCAACTGATAAAGCTGAGGTCAGTAATGGGGAGACAAATGGGATTCCGTGGCCCCAATAGAACAGCGGCCATGACCTTTGCATTTCATTTGAAATTCAGCCATCATGTTAGGAAAATAATATAGTTCAGGATGGATAGTAGTTTGCTAATATGATTTATAGATCTCTAATATGAATCTCAGACTTAGGAGTAAATTACAAAGGTGCCAGCTCTGATATATTTTTATGTACATGTATTACAATATTTCACAATCCACCAGCAGTAATCCCCCCCCCACGTGACAGAGAGACAGAAAGTGGAAGATGAAAAAGGCAAATAATATATACAAGTGAAACAGCATTTCAAACCTTCCCAAGTTGAGGAATTTGGACATGAATCTCAAATGTCCAGTCAATCGATAAACATAGGCATTAACATTCCTTCTTATCATGTCTTGCTCATTTTAATGTCCAAAATAGGGAGACTCTATAAATTAAAATGACTAGAATAATTAGTGGCAGACACTGAGTTGAAAATGCAATTAAGGTTTCCATGGTATGTCCACCCTGGCTTCTGTTTGTTGCACATTTTTAACCCCATGCCCACAGCCCTCCAGAAGAAACCAGTTAAGAAATGATGGCTGGGACCTCTGAAAGCTGTGAATTATAAAAGGACATTTTCATGAACGGAATATGGCTTTGCCTAAAGCGACCAGTCCGCTGATTACATTGAACATTTCAAATGTCAGGGTTTTGCCAATACAGAACTCCTTCATTAGGCGGTGCTCAGCTCGCTCTCCCTTCTGCTCCCTGGAAGGTGGGAGAAACCAAGAT
Source organism: Cnephaeus nilssonii (assembly GCF_951640355.1). Taxonomy (NCBI): domain Eukaryota; kingdom Metazoa; phylum Chordata; class Mammalia; order Chiroptera; family Vespertilionidae; genus Cnephaeus; species Cnephaeus nilssonii. The sequence goes on along the minus strand of NC_137073.1, from coordinate 19,125,374 downwards.
GGAATCTCCTTTTATCCAAATAGGATGGGAAGAGTAACGGAATGCAGGGCCTTCAGACTTAATTTCCTTAGTTAAATGCTCTCATTTAGCAGCGAGAGCCCTCCCTGCCCTCAGATCTTCCATTGAGGTCTGCAGAGTTCTACTGAAATGCAGGGGCAGTGGAGACCTCCATGCAGAATAAAGCAAAGAGGCGATTTCCTGGCTGTGGAGAGATACATGTGGTTCCTAGGAAATCACAGGATACGTGCAGATGAGAGGAGGGGGCTCTTGGTGGGTGGGGATGGACAAGGGTGGGCCAAGACTTTGGTGGTGGGGAGGGACCTGGGGGGAGGCTTGTAGGGGAACAAACACAGAGAATTGTCTGATTAGACCGGTAAAAACCAGTATCCTGCTTTCTGACAGTCACAGGCACCCAGCTCTCAGCGGATGCTATTTTCCCAGCTTCCAATCAGCCAATGTTCAATCCAGTGGTTTAAGGAATGAAAGGGAGAGGTAGAGGGGCCGCAGGTCTGACTCGGTTGCCATGTAATTGTCCCCCCAGGCAGTGACCTTCGGGAGCTGGGAGCCACACAGGAAATGTGTGGGCTCGGGCAATTGGAGAGGATGCTCTCCCTGCCTCACCGTTGGGGCTGCCGCCTGACCTCAGGGATGGGAAGATGTTACCGATTAAGTCTTAATGAGATTTTCTGATAGAGAAACAGCTAGACCGGAAAGGGTTTTCTCAAGGCAATTTTTGTTCAGTTCCACACTCTCCACTGAGGGGCTGCGTATGGTGTTCAGAGCCTGAGCCGTACCAAGCTCTGGACACCGCAGGGAGCAGAGTTGTGAACAGCGGCCTGTCCTCAAGGAGGGTCAGATCACAGGGGAGAGAAGACAGGACAAAGACCAGAAACAGGACAAGGCTGGCTGTGGGGGGTGCCCCAGGGGTCGGGGAGAACAGGGAGGCATTCGGACAGGTGTCCCAGATGCCTGGGAATACGGAAGCAAAGGGGACTTACAAGGGGAAAAACCCGGGAGTAGAAAGTGTAGGGAGGCGGGGGACCCTGGCCCAACACTAACTGAAATGGGATTCACAGAGCAGCCCTGTCGCTGACATTCCCATGAGCCAGCAGAGCCCTGTGCGCTCCGTGGGGAGCATGATGTTGCCCCTATTGCAGTGGTGTGTGACTCTCAGAGAGCCCATGCGCAGGAACAGATACACGGTCTATCTGTGGCGTTGATATTTAATGGGGGAGGGGGAGGTGACTAGGACAATGGCTGTCTGAAGGGCTGCCAGTGAAGGGACAGCAATAAAGGCCATCAACAAGGGAGGAGTTCTGGCAGCCTTTCCCATGACGATGGCCTTTCTCTCTCAGAAACTGAAAATGAATCTGGGCAAAACCTCAACCCTCTGGCAGGCGAGGCAGCCTCTCCGAGACCCACTTCCTGAGGGGTGGGGACCGGACTTACCCTCTCCCCTCTTCACGGCTCTAAGGCGAGACATTTGGAAAAAGGGGTGACTGAGCAAGGCAAGAAAGGAGAGAGGGATGCCGAGATCATACCATCCTGGTTCCCTCCACTGAAATAGGTCACATGCTTACATTTCATGTATTTATTTTTAAAAGTGAATGATGCCTTTAATCGTTTATTTTCATGACGAAGGCAGTATGTGATTACTCTGGAAATCTGGAAAATGCAGGTGAGACCAAAGGAGGCAACAAACTAACAGCAACACACATAACCCCACCATCCCAAACAGGACACCTTAGGGTCTTATTAGCCTTCTCCCCACCCAGCGAGGCCCAACAGGGCACCTGGGAACCACAGTGGCCACTGAGCGCTTGAAATGCCCTTGGTCCACACTGAGCCGTGTTGTCAGTGCAAAATGCTCACTGCGTTTGGAAAACTCAGTAAACGAAATATATATTGTGAATATTTTGCATATTTCGCAAGGGTTTTTCCCCTTGAAATATGTTGGATATGCGATTTTAAATACAATATGTTATTTAAAAAATCATCTTGCCTGTTTCCTTTTCCATTTTTTACACATATGTCCTGCATTGTATTTCCATTAGTCAGTGCTGGTCCGGACCTTGCCTCTGAATGTGCACACAGGCATGCACACATGTACAGTCCTTAGACAACAGATGACAGGGCGCAAATGCTTCTGAAGTCTCTTTTCCACTAAAATGTAAGCTGGGCATCTGTCACAGCAACACATTTTCAATTTTGTTTAAAGTGAATGTTTAAATGCTAAATAATGTTGTATTATACAGATGTCATTAAATATATTAAACCAATCCCTTATTAGTGGATACTTGGATTGTTACCAATTATTCGATAGTTTTACAACTCTGCAGTGAATGGCCTTTTAAAAATATTTTTTATTGATTTTGAGAGAGAGAGGAAGAGAAAGGTAGAGAGAGGAAACATTGATGTGAGAGCAAAACATCGAACGGCTGCCTCCTGCACTCCCACTACCAGTGATCAAGCAGCAACCCAGGCATGTGCCAGATGACTGGGAATAGAGCCGATGACCTCTCAGTGCATGGGGTGATGCCCAACCCACTGAGCAGCACCAGCCAGGGCATGAACAGCCTTTTAAGTAAACTGTTTACACAAAGCTTCCAGAGAAGCAAGGTAGAGTACAAGTAGCAGGGCTTAAGGCTAGACAATTCTCAATTCAAATCAAGCGTCAGCCTTTAACCAGCTGTTTAAAGTTAGGCAAATTGTGTCTCCACCCTCAGGCTCATTGTCTAAAATGGGAATAGTTTCTTAATTTCCCAGTGCTGTTGGAAGGATCAGAAGTAGTGTTATTGGGGGCACACTTGAGACATTCACCATATAGCCCAAAAGATTTTTTAACATTATAAATAAAACTTTGAAAACACTAGTGTTAGGAAGTTCCTAAACTGTGGACACTCACACTACCACAACAAATAAAATCTTAGAAACTGACTAATTGATGGCTGAGTCATAAATGCATATCTGAGTTGAAATCTGAAATGTCTAGAGATATTTGTGGTATCTGCTGACCATGCTCATGTTTGGGAAGTTTTCACCCACTTAAGACCAACATCACTCATCCCAGAATCCCAGCCCTTTTCTGCTTGCTCTACCCTGCATGGCATACAACCTAAGGTACCATTCTAGGTAGGAGTAAGAATGCCTCAGAGACACAATGCCTACATTTAGTTCTTGGATAATAACAGTGGCAAAACATGCCTGTGGATGTCTTTCTAACTTGGATTTGAATGGCTCTCACTTCTGATTGGAATACAGGGTTGAATAGCAACATCATTCCTTTCTTAAGATGCAGCCCAGAGAATTATAACCTGGGAGGCATACAAATGGCATCCTGGCACAGTTAGATAAATGGTAAAATGGCCCCTTGAATGTGTATATGTTGATAATGAAGAAGGGGACATAATGTGCTGGCATCTTCGAGGGCTTGACCAGGCCATCGATACCTTGGCCATAGACTGGTTTGGGCGATCAAAGAAGTGTGATAGATAATTCAATAAACTCAATTAACCTAAGGATGCCCAGAGTTGGTCTCACCAAAGGATGAACCATCCAAGAAATAATCAAGTGGCTGAAGGCAAATAAGTCAAGAACATCTTTACATAGTGATTAACCTTGAGTGCTGGCGGCCAGGCAGCTTCTGTGGGATCTTTGTCCTCCAGCAATTAACTGTGCAACTTTACGAAAACTATTTAACCTCTTTGCTCATGAGTCTCCTCATTGCCAAACAAGGGGTCATAGGGTTGATATGAAGATTAAAATAACTAATGGGAATCAAGGGCTTGCTCTTAGCACAGTAGCACAATACCCAATGTGGAGTAAGTGCTCAAAAATGCGAGGTGGCTCTGTAGCTTCAAATACTTCTATGTAAGTCACATGGTGCCTTTGAAAGACAGTGCTTCATTTGCTATCTCAGATTCTGATATAATCCTCTCCTGATAGAGCTCATCCATAAAGACCTCCCAGAATTAGATACCGATCATATAAAATATTAAGTCCTCTAGCACGCATTTCTCAAGTGCTCTCCTGCACAGAGTTTGGGCTCCGTGTTGAAGACACAAGACACAATCTCTCCTCCCCACCAGGAGCTCACAGCCATAACTCAGCAGCAGGACAGGTTGAGAGGTTGCCACCTATTATTATGCAGCGATGGACAGAGGCATCAAGCTGCCTGAGGAGCAGGTCAGGGAAGGGTGATGTTAAGCTTAGGCAAGATGGTCACATAGGAATTGGCTGGGCAGAAAAGGCGGCAGGAGATAAGAGCATTCAGAAAGAAAGAAAAAAAAACATCCAGGACAGGCCTGGAGGTGAGAGAGCAGTCAGGTTTTGCGGTGCCGGGGAGGGAAGTGATGGTGAGAGTCAAGGCTGGAGAGGTAGGTAGAGGTCTGATTCGGAAGACCTTCTGGGAGCTCAGATGGCAACCAGGAACCTTGCTCTTCATTGTGAAGTTGTAAAGCGAGAGAGCAGTGCTCAGCAGCTAGAAGAAAAGAATGGACCGGAGCCTGGCATTTTCGATTTTCAGCCTGATGCCACCAACATCAACATGAATTTGGTGAACAGCTCCATGTAACAGAAGTGACTGGATGATTTGTCCATTTCACCCCAGGAACACACCTGTGAATGCTGAAGCAACTGTGGCCCACACCCTCTTTGCCCTCAGTCCTTGTTTCTTCCAAAGAAACAAGAGAGGTGGAGAAGTGACTTTATGCAACAGAGCTGTCCGAATGCAGACAGATTGACTGGGTGTGTTTGCTGAGTCAGCTACATTGTGTTTAAGAGGTAATTATAAGAGTGTAAATAAGAGAGGAAAGAAGACCTTCTGGGCTTCAATATCAATTATTATAGGCTAAGATGCTAAAATTCATTTAGAGTGAGTGTACAAAATTTACAAAATGTTTGTATTTCTGCACATGAGTGTGGATGCTCTAATATCATGGCTCTGCCACGTAGGAAGGTAGGTAGAGTGATAAAAACAACACTTGATCTGAAGTCAGAGACGTGGGTTCAAATAGCACATGTGACAATTCCTACTACATAACTTCAGCACACAATCACTATATTTCATCTACAATGGGCATAATAATAGCTAACCTGAATATGACTTGTGTTTGCTGAGTGACCTAAATTTGAGAAAGGATTTGAGGAGACAAGATCAGCTCTGGGACAAGTTGGTGAACTCGATTAGTACAGTTGGTAACTAAAGAGCTCACGGCACACCCAAAGCATTTAACAACTACCAAAGCCCAACAGATTGTTGTTATGTTGGATGGTGGCCCAGTTTTGCCAGATCATCTGATTTTTAATGAGAAATCTAAATGTCTAAGTAAAAATTCCCAATTTTTCAATGTTGGCAGTAAATTCAACTTTGAAGCAGCTGGAAGGCAATTAAACCCAAAAGGCCTGTGGTCGGTCAGTTTGAGACCTCTGCTCTGCCAAGTGCACAACCTTTTCTGCAATTAGCAAGCACGGGTAGTGAATGAATCATGTTTTCTGGTTTGCTCGTGAATTGCATTTTCACTTATTTTCAAGCCCATAGAGGGAAGGCTTGAAATTTAAATTTTCTAATGAATGAATGAAGCAGTACATTTTTTTTTTTCAAAGGAGGAGCAGCTCCTTCCTTCTTTTTGGTAATTTAAGAAAGGGAGCATCTTCCCAACAGTGCATGAGGGTTCCCTTTTCTTCACACCCCTGTCAGCACTTTTTGTTTGTTGATTGATGATAGCCAATCTGACAGGTGTGAGGTGCTATCTCACTGTGGTTTTAATTTGCATTTCTCTGATGATTAGTGATGTTGAGCATCTTTTCATATGTCTATTGACCATCTGTGTGTTCTCTGTGGAGAAATGCCTATTCAGGTCCTCTTACCATTTTTCATGATATTGTTTGTATTTTTCGTGTTAAGTTGTATGAGTTCCTTATATTTTTTTGGATTATTAACCTCTCATCAGATTTATCATTGGAAAATATCTTCTGCTATTCAGTAGATTTTTTCATTTTGTTTATGGTTTCCTTGTTGCAGCCACTATGGAAACCAGTATGAAGATTCTTCAAAAAATTAAAAATAGAACTCCCATATGACTCAGCAATTCTACTTTTGGGTATTTAGCCAAAGAAATCCAAAGCACTAATTCAAAACTACATATGCACTCCTATGTTCATTGCAGCATTATTTACAATGGCCAATATATAAAAGCAACCTAAGTGTACATTGATAGACAAATGGATAGAGAAGATATGGTACAAGGGAATATATGCAATGCAATATTACTCAGCCATAAAAAGAATGGAATCCTGCCATTTGCAACAACGTTGTTGGACTAAGCAGGTATTATACTAAGTGAAATAAGTCAGACTGAGAAAGACAAATACTGTATGATTTCACTTATATGTGGGATCTAACAACCAAAACAAAGAAGCAAAACAGACACAAACTCATAGATTCAGAGAACAAATTGATGATTGGGATATGGGAGGGGGTGCTGGGAAGAAGGGAGAAATGGGGGAAGTGATTAAATTGTACAAATTACCAGTTATAAAAATAGTCAAGAGGATATAAAGTATAGCATAAATAATACAGTCAATGATATTGCAAAAACTTCGTACAGTGTCAGATGGGTAGTAGCCTTACAGGGGTGATCGTTTTGTAAATTACATAAATGTCTAATCACTATTCTGTATACCTGGAACCAATATGATATTTTATGCAAATGGTAATTGAAAATTTTTTAAAAAATAAAAAAGAGAGAGAACATATTCTATCTGGCCTCTGCCTGCTCTTCTGAGCTGGAAGATATATTATTTCTCTTCCTGTTCTGAAATCCACACTCAGTGGCCAGGTCTGCAGTTTCCCAGGACTCACGATCCTTCTCCACTGTCCTGCTCAGCCCCATCAACTGGAGGGGCTTTAGATCTTCCTCCAGGAGCCTCTTTGGGAGTCTTTCAGCACCTTATGTTGCCTACAGGAAGGAGAATAGCCAGGAGAACAGCAAGAAGCCCGATTCTTTGGCAGAATGACACAAAAGGTTACACCCAGTGTGACCCTTCCTGGCAAATGCTTTTATATATAAAAGCCTTGGGTGCATAAATATTCTGAGAAGCACAGTGAGATGTTCTTCAACAGCCTGATGGTAAAATAATCTGATCATCTAAATAGACTCAGATTCTGCTGAATTGTGACTCAAGTGCCTGGGGTATAGAATCCGAGTCTCTGCCTTCAGGAAGATTCCTTTCTTGGAGAAAGGGATGAAAACTAATTAAACTGAGGAAATGTAAGTTCTGATGCCAGTGGTGGGGGCCAGAGCTTAGGTGAGGAAGCAGCTCATTTAAATGGCTGGGTTAGAAAGGATTTCACTGAGAAAACACACAAAGAAATTGTTTTATACTGCCAAGTTGGCTCTGGCATGTTTAATCATCATGTTGGCATTCATGACCACCACTACACTGTTAATATAAGCATCCTCTTCTCCCACTCATGGCAGGTAATTCCTTCTTTTTACTTCCGTAGGGATCTTTCACCCTAATGGTTGATCTACACATGTCTGCTAAGTGGAATCATGCTTTTGCTTACCATTCAGAAACACTGTGTTTGAAAAATCAAAAAAAAAAAAAAAAAAAAAGACACAACACTCAAAAAATTGATGAAAGACATGAAGAGGATTTTTCCCAGAGGAAAAAAACACAATTGTTCTGAAAACAAGGTAAACTACCCAGACAGCATGACTCACTAGTTGACTGTCGACCTATGAACCAGGAGGTCACTGTTCCATTCCCCATCAGGGCACATGCCCGGGATTTTGGGCTTGATCCCCACCCCAATAGGGGTCATGCAAGAAGCAGCTGATCAATGATTCTCTCTCATCATTGATGTTTCTATCTCTCTCTCCCTCTCCATTCCTCTCTGAAGTCAATAAATATATATATATATATATATATATATATATATATATATATATATATATATATTTTAAATCAGGGTAAACTTGAACAGTCATTAAGTAAATGTAAAACAAATAGTTTCTGTATTTTCCCCCAAAACTACCAACAGAAAGGGATTTTATAATGCTAGTATTCATTACTAAAGGCTATTTAGGGAATAAGTCTCTCTGAAACACTACTGTTGAGAGTGTAAATTGGTTTAACCTTTCTGAAAAGACAATTTAAGAATGTGTATCAAAAGGCTTAAATATTTGCATAACCTTTATTGAAGTATTTCCACTTGTAGGGCCTGATTCCAGGGAATGTCCTGGGGTCCTGGATGTGCTTCAGATACAGACACAGAGCTGTCCATCACTGCCCCTCTGTTATGTTGGAAAACCAGTGTTAACACAAGAGCTCCACACTGGGAATTATGCAAAATAAAATAAAATGAAAAAGAGAGATCTGGTACACATTCCATGGTTTACAATGTGTTATGCCAGAGGGGTAACAGAGAGAGAGAGAGAGAGAGAGAGAGAGAGAGAGAGAGAGAGAGAGAGAGAGAGAGACACTCAGGTGTCCATTGGCAAAACCCTTTCTCCTTCGGGATATAGGTAAAATTGACACAAAGCTCCCATTTCTATGGCCTTTGGGAATCTAAAGAGCTCCCAGATTTCCATAAATTCCCAAGTGGATTTTGTTCTTACTGCCATCTCTGCCCCCCCCCCCCCCCCAGGCTCCTCCTATCATATTTATTCTCTCTGTACTGCACCATTTTAAGTGTCTATCAAAAAAGAAGAAGAAGAAGGACACAGGAAATGAAGAAAAGGAAAAGGAAGAGAGGGAAGGAAAACATAGGAAGCAGTGGAAACACGTCCACCCTGCAACTCTCTGAGAGCACAGTCATCTTTCCTGAAGGTTCGCAGTCACAGGAAGGGGGCACCAGGTGACCCTCAGAGTTCCGTCCTCTGCCTCTTTGGTTCCTTCCTGGACCTCTCCTGTCAGTCCTATCACATTCAGATGGAGGCATCTCTCCTCTCACGTGGCAGTTACACATAGCAACGCTCATCGGCACTTTCCAGGTAGCTGAGCCACACACATTATAAATAGACTATAACTGAGCTGTTACTCATAAGGACCATTGTCATGAATAGCATTTTTCCGGGTACATCTATATCTAGATCTCTAGAAAAATAGATGAACTACAAGGTTAACTCACATTACCTCTGGATGATGAATGCCAAGATATCCTAATTTTTTTCTTTGTGCTTATCTGCAGTTTCCAAACTTTCTAAAATACACTTGTATCACTTTTGTAATGAAGGGGAGAGGGGTGTGAAAATAAGTCACCCTTTCCAAAGGAAGAAATTCCTGGTTCTGAGGGGAAGTGGGCCCATGGGAGAGATGAGTGATGAGACCATGAATAATGGGTGAACTTAATTAAAGCCGTTCCTCATTCAGCCAACTAAGCAGTAGGTATAAGCATGAAAGTCCATGTTGATCCAGACCATCTCTTCCCCAGGGGCTGAGATAACATGAAGGGGCTCATTCGAAGGTGCTGACCAACTGCATTCTGATGCCCCCATATGACATCCTACTGAGAAGTATCAGCAGCTGGGGATTGGTCACCAGAACCACAGTTTAGAATTCTTAGACAGAAACCGACTCATAGACACAGAGGACACTGATGGCTGCCAGAGGGGAGGGGCTGGGGGACTGGGTGAAAAAGTTGAAGGGATTGAGAAGTGCAGATTGGTAGTTATAAAATAGTCATGGGTATGCAGAGTACAGTATAGGGAATATAGATAATCATATTGTAATACCTATTTATAGTGCCAGTTGGGTACTGGAAAGATTGGGGGAAACATTTTTTAAAGTATATGACTGTCTAACAGCCATGTTGTACACCATAAAACTAATATAAAATAATAGTAAACTTAAACTATAACTGAAACATTTTAATTAAAAATAACACAGAAAGCCCCAAGTTTCTTCCTTGTGATGAAAATGTACCATAACCTAAATTTAAAGAGGCTATGTTCACCATATTCTGTGACAACTGAATTGAAAAATGTATAATGATAAACAGTAATTAATGTGTTCTTAAAATCCCAATATTGCTAAGTCAGATATAAGTTCATTTAAATATAGCTTATGAGCTTTTGGCTGTTTTAATATAAAACTATTCATTAAGCTCAATGTTATTGAAAGTGTCATGCATTTGATCTTATAGAAAAACTAGAGGCCCGGTGCACGGATTTGTGCACTGGTAGAGTCCCTCAGCCTGCCCTGTGCCCTCTCACAATCTGGGACCCCTCAGGGGATGTCGGACTGCTGGTTTCAGCCTGCAGGGATCGGGTTGAAACCAGCAGTCCAACATCCCCCGAGGAATGTAGTAGAGCACAAAGTGGCAGGCAGCTGGGGAGGAGCCAGATCCCGGGCCCGGTGCCGCCCCGCTCCTGCTCATCCCGGTCCATTGTGCCTGCCGCCAAGGCTAGGTAGCGCTGCCACAGAGGCAGGAGAGTCTTGTGCCGCTGCAGCTGCACTTGCCAGCTGTGAGCCCAGCACCTGGTTCCCCTTGGTCAGCTGAGTGGCACTCTCGCTGTGGGAGCGCACTGACCACCAAGGGGCAGCTTCTGCATTAAGCATCTGCCCCCTGGTGGTCAGTGCGCATCATAGTGGCCAGTCACCAGTTGTTTGGTCACTTAGGCATATATATATATATCTAATCTAATAATAGACAAATATGCAAATTGACCGCACCTTCACGACACCCAAGCCACGCCCACCAGACAAGCCATGCCCACCAACCAATCAGGACGAATATGCAAATTATCCAAACAAAGATGGCGGCTAATTTGCATATCGTGACAGCGTAGAAAGAAGCCAAGAGCTGCAGAAGGGAGCAAAGCTGCAGAGAAGCAAGCAAGCCGGGGGGAGGAGAAGGGAGGAGTGGAGGCGGGGCCGGGGGAGAAGGAAGTTGAGCAGGTGGGGCCAGGGGAGAAGGGGCGGGGCCGGGGGAGAAGGGAGGAGCAGAGGCGGGGCCAGGGGAGAAGGGAGGAGTGGAGGCGGGGCAGGGGGAGAAGGGAGGAGTGGAGGCGGGGCCGGGGGAGAAGGGAGGAGCGGAGGCAGGGCCAGGGGAGAAGGAAGGAGCGGAGGCGGGGCCAGGGGAGAAGGAAGGAGCGGAGGCGGGGCCAGGGGAGAAGGAAGGAGAGAGGGCTGGCGGAGAAGGCGGGGCGGGGGAGAAGGGAGGAGCGGAGGCGGGGCCGTGGGAGAAGGGAAAAGCAGGCGGGCTGGCAGAGAAGGCGGGCCGGGGGAGAAGGGAGGAGCGGAGGCGGGGCCAGGGGAGAAGGAAGGAGAGCAGGCTGGCAGAGAAGTTAGAAAAGCAGGAGGGCTGGCGGAGAACTCGGGGCGGGGGACAAGGGAGGAGAGCAGGCAGGGTGGGGTAGAGTGCAGCAGGAAACCCTATTGCAGGATTTTTCCTGCAACGGGAACGCTAGTATATATATAAAATACATCATTATTGTTAATCATAATCTCAACTAACAGTTATTGTGTACCTGGTACTTAAAACTCATTCTATTAGTTTATGGTAGATCTTTGAACCATATAGTGCATGGTAGAAATATTTACTCCCTTCCCAGCTCCATGGACAGTATGTACTTCCTCACCCTTTGGCTGTGGGCTGTGTCTGTGTGACTTACTTTGGCCAAGGTATGTTAACTGGTAGCCAGTGTGATGTGGCCAAAGGCTTAAAGGTGTTCGCAGCATTGGGCTTCTTCTCTTGTGCTTCTCTCATCATGATGAGAAAATCCCTGGGCTGGCCTGCTGCTCCCAGGAGAAGGACGTGAGACACATGGACCAGAACCTTTCCCAAACTTAGCCTTCTGAGCCTGGTGCAACCTAGATCAGCAGCATCTCCTAGATCACGTGACTGCGCCCAGCCTACACCAATGTCCATGTTGTACTCCAGATACATGAGCTAAATAAAAGCTTACTGTTGCCTGACAACTAGATTTTGTAATTGTTAGGTAGTGATAGCAACAGGATATCCTAATAAGGGAGGCGTTGTTCTCATTCTTGATTTAAAATGAGGACACTGAAGTATAGGAAGGTTATGTAACTTGCACATTTAGTGGATGGCAGATCTGGAGTTGTGGTTTGACTCTGAAATGAGTCCTTCATGCTGAAGTCCACTTTGATCATTCAGCTAACCAGACATTGAACCCAATATTTTACAAGCACCAGCTGTGCTCTAGGTGCTGTCCATGGTGCTGAGACCATACCCATCAGCACCACAGCAATCCATGAATTTCAAGGCATGTGTTTTACCAGGGAGGACAGGAAAGAGGCAGTTGCACTAAACCTGAGTGAATCAGTAGGGGGCCATACAAGCTGACAGTCAATAGATGTGCAAGATTGAAGGCCTTTGGTTGGGAATGAGCCTGGTATGTTAGTGAAAAGGAAAAGAGACCACAGCATTCAGTGTAGTTACAAGAGGAAAAGTGGAGATCAAGAAGCAGATAATACAGAGCCTGTTGGTCATAACAAGGCATCCTGATTCAATTCTGGTTACAATGGGCACCCACCAGAAAACTGTAGGTACAAGAGAACAATGTTCTGGTTATCATTTTGAACCAATCTCCAAGTATGCTTTGCAGTGGACAGACTCTAGGGAGGGAGGCTAGGAAGGGGGGGACGGGAGAGGCTGTTGGAGCTGTTCAGGTGGGAGATGGCTGGATAGCATTAGGGTTCTGGCTGTGGAGAGGCTAAGGATTGTTTCCAAATTGCTTCTCAAATTCAAAAGCAGTTCTAACTTCCCTATTTCTAAAATAGACTTGGCTTCGGCATGCCTGAATAAAACATTTACCAGTTTAAGGGCCAAACTAAATTGTAAAAAAATCTCTCAAAATATTTTCTTAGAGTAAAAAGTAAAAACACACTTAGAAGTTGTAATTAGTCATTCATCTAAGGTGGGGGATAATTTATGCCACATTGGTAGTAAAAAAAAAATAAATTTACATTTATACTGAAATCTATACTTTTTTTTCCCCCCAGCTTTAGGCTAATTGTGTTTGTTGAATTGTTTCAAGTTGATATGGGCTAGGAGAATTGAGAATTTATTTGCAAGACTATAGGGATTAAGTTAGATAAACCCAAAGAGAAAGTAATTGGGAAATTGTGAAGCATTGTATGAGTGCATGAAGTATTGTCCAAAGCACTATGAAAGATTAATGGCTTGATAGTCAAATTGAGGTTAAAAAAAAACTTAACATTGACCCTAAGTATCTTTGAGACAGAAAACAAATATTTAAAAAACACACAAATAAAAACATTAGGCTATGGACACTTGTCCATCTGCTCCAGCCTCGCTCAAGCTTCTCCAAAGATTAATGTGCTACTTCCCAGAAAAGTCCTAAAGATCAGATTTCTTTCCTATCTTTTCTGTCTTTATTGAGTATGAAAACATGCGTTGCATATCATAATGTTCTCTACTTGTCTCAAACCAGTAACCCAAAGAAGAAATTGACCACACCCATATGTTTTGTCGGGTCCAAGTAAAGCATAAAGTATTATATTAGAAGTTCAATTTTTTTTAATTGATTGATTTTTAGAGAGAGAGAGGAAGGGAGAGAGAGATAGAGAGACACTAATCTGTGTTCCACTTATTTATGCATTCATTGGTTGATTCTTGGATGGGACCTGACAGGGGATGAAACCTGAAACCTTGGTGTATCAGGACGACACTCTAACCAACTGAGCTGTCCAGCCAGGACCAGAAGTCCAATTTTCAAATGGACAGATTTCATTTAAAAAAAACATTTTGAGACTCTCTTGAAAAGAAAATCAGAAAATCTGGTATATTTCTATGTTGAAAAAAATGTCCAGGAGCTGGACAGTAGCTGCCACTCTTAGACTGAGCATGAACTCCTCACTCTGCCCCTGTCCCCACTGCTCCCCACTGTGGTCTTAACGTGAAGGGTCAGCTGACAACTGTTTCGCATGTGATATGATGCTTTCTTATAGTCTAGGAAGATCTCTTCTTACATCCATCATGACCAGACATGGGAATATGAAGAGTACATGGAGCTGGCTATACATTTTATGACCCAGCCCACTTCCCGCATGTATGTTCACCTCCCAGCTCCTGGGTTAAGAAAGTGAGTGAGAAGTGGAAGGGCCTCACAGATAACAAGCCACAGATGTACCAGTTTTGGCAGTGCCATCGGTTGAGTATTCGCTATAACCAGAGACCTAGGCCAGCCCTGTTGTGTGCTGATTAAAGCGTCTGTTGTCCGGTGGCATCGCAACCAAAAGTGACTGCTGGCTCTGATTCCAGTGGAAGCCTGCCAGAAATACACTCCCACTTAAGAAAATGGAATATGATTTTGCTAAGGGGATGGCCAAACTTGATCTCAACATGACAAGGAATAACAATGAAGTGTGCTAAAATGGCTCGCTCAGGGCATCTTTGGGGTTCGAAGAAGATGCTCAAGCACTAACGGCTTCCAAATGCAGGATGATCATGAAGACAAGCGTGTCATCAATGCAACACTCAGTTTTTCATTTCCAGGTGAATATTTTGGCATTTCCCTAGAACACATTCTGAGAAAGGTGAAAGATATATTCCCATGAATTTCATTTACTTTTACATTATTTTTCTATGAAGACACCCTTCAATGACAATGTGGCCATTTAAAATTGAGCTAGAAAATGACCTAAGAAACAGAAACCAAAAAAAAATCTTTAACATATAGTGATTATTTAATCTTGTTGAGAACATAAAAATCATTTGCCAATGTTGATTTAAAAGCTATGAACCTTCTCTACAGAAAAAAAAAGTATACTAGACACAAATGCAGAGCTTGCTATGGGACTTTAGAGATTTAGTGGATCTTCTGGTCCCAACACTAGAAATGAAGATCCTTGATCATCTGAAATCCAAGAGTACAGCATCATCGTCAAGAACGAGGGGTCTGGGGCTGCTACCTGAGATTGCCTCTGGTCCAGCCATGCCCTGCGTGGACATTCGGAGCCTCAGGTTTCCTCATCTATGAAACAAGGAGAATGTCTATCCATAATTCATGGTTTGTTTTAGGGGTAAGTGAACTGAATTCATACCAAGTGCTGAAATAGTTACTGGCACATGGTGGCAGATCGATAAATGTGTGCTGAATACTCACTTTCTGATTTAATACTGGCTGTGTTACAATTTTAATGAAAACCTTCAAATGTATTTTATATTGGCATTTCAACCATTTTAAGTTAATGACAAAGATAATCAAAAGAATACATTATTATACTATCTATTTATATATTTATATGTATAACTATTCTATCTGTTTATTATCTATCTATCTATCTATCTATCTATCTATCTATCTATCATCTATCTAATATATATGCCGGAGCTTGACATTCTACAAATCAAGTCACACAAGTAAGAGGAGGAGGAAGATGACAAAAGAAGGAATAAGATGAAGATGGTGGAGATGTAGGGCAGACATGGTCTCACATGCAGGACAAGAATATGAAGAACCAGCCCTCACACCTGAACACAGACCTCACAACTCTCCTGGTGGCCTGGTCCACATGTGACCAAGACAATCAGGTCTGAATCAACAGATTGACCATTTGGCGAAGCTGTTTAATCAGTTCTATCACACAGCTTGTTCATCCAACCATATCAGTCATACATGTGGCCAAAGTCTCAATCACAAACCCAATCCAACTGGCTGATGGATGCAAATCAAAATTGTTAGCATTCGAATGGATTGACTGAGTGGTAAGCCTTGGGCAACTGTCACTTCTGAAGGTTTGTTGATCCTGGAGACCACTGGAAGCCCAAGAGGTGATGCAATGCAGAGCATCCTCTTTCTTTGGTGCATGTGTGAGTGAAGAGTCCAGCAGAGGTACACTCTATCCATGAGTGCAAATGGTAAGATTGAAGAAATAACCTTTGCTGTGCCAAGAAGGCCTTCAACCTATATGGAGAGCCTCT
Source organism: Cnephaeus nilssonii (assembly GCF_951640355.1). Lineage (NCBI taxonomy): Eukaryota > Metazoa > Chordata > Mammalia > Chiroptera > Vespertilionidae > Cnephaeus > Cnephaeus nilssonii. The sequence goes on along the minus strand of NC_137073.1, from coordinate 19,109,455 downwards.
CCTTTTATGTGCAGTGGGTTCCAGAGCCTGCCATAGCAGGTGGCTTTTGAAGAAAGTGACAGGATTTGAACCTTCTTGGGGCACTAGGGTACATTCAGGAAAAGCGTATTAGAAATCCCTCTACCCATTCTTTTCATGCACAGAAATTGGGGGTACTCCTCCTTGCCTGCATTTTGACTCATCCCTTTGCTACCTTCTGCTTTCTTCTACATCATTTAAAAAATAAATTTTGTAAAATAACCATGATGGCTTGAATTTCATAGATGAGGGAACTAATACTCAGAGAGGTCTAGTTACCTGTCCAAGGTCACACACCTGTCATGTTGCATAGCCCAATGTGTCTGCATCAAATGAGCCTGCTTTTCCCATCATGATCTGCCATGCCTGTTATTCAGCATTTATTTTTTCATTTGTTTTGCTCAGGCATTTATGTGCAATCATGCTCTTGAACTCTGGGTTAATGCTTCCATCAGTATGTTGATTAAACTACTCATGAAATAATGGTTTCCATGTGTTAGAGCATATGTATGATACCCACATGTATGAGTGTACATGTGTGTATATATGTATACTTATATATGAGTGAATCTATCTGATATCCACATATATGAGTGTGTATATCATATATATGTGTGTGTATGTATATATATATATATATATATATATATATATATATATATACACACCTTTGAGTGTGTTATGATAGCCACATATATGAGCTGTGTGTGTGTGTGTGTGTGTGTGTGTGTGTGTGTGTGTGTGTGTGTGTAGAGCATTGATCAGTGGTTTTCAGTAGGTGGGGAGTCCATCCCCCCACATTTGGCCATGGCTGGAAGTATTTTTTAATGTTATAGCTACAGGGTGTTGTGTGCTAATGGCATCTAGTGGGTAGAGGCCAGGGATGCTGATCAACATCCTACAGTGCACAGGACAGATCATCCACCTCACAACAAAGAATTCTCAATTCAAATTAACAATAATTCTGAGGCTAAGAAATTCTAAATACATACACATACATAGATATATACACATTTCCAGATATGTGCACTTATGTTTTCATATATACACATATGTGAACATATAACCCATATGTATGAATACCTGTATATATTATATGCATTTATATATATGTGTATACACACACGTACATGTCTATCAATATGTGTCTAACAGGAGAAAGAGAAAGGGGGAATGTGGATATGGACATATGAGTATCTTATCTAATAAAAGAGTGATATGCAAATTGACTGTACCTCTGCCACACCCACAAGCCACACCCACCGGCCAATCAGGAGTGAGTATGCAAATTAACTCAATCAAGATGGCTGCGGCCACGGAGAGAGCAGGAGGCTTGCGTTTCCCTGGCAAAGGAGGAAGCCAAGCTTTCCGCCTGCCCTGGCGGGCCCAGGCCTCCACTCAAGGCTACAAAATTTCAATTATAGAAGATAAATAAATCCCAGCTACCAGGGCCTCCGCTTGGGTCGCCGGGGGGCATGGCCACCCTGCAAACCACCACAGGCCCCTCGCCCAGGCTGCCCCATACCCCAAGGGAACCCCACCCTGATCCGGGACACCCTTCAGGGCAAACCAGCCAGCCCCCACCCGTGCACCAGTCCTCTAGCCTATCTAATAAAAGAATTGTATGCAAGTTGACCGTCACTCCAACACACAAGATGGCTGCCCCCATATGGTCAAAGATGGCTGCCCCCATCTGGACACAAGATGGCCACCACAAGATGGCCAGCAGGGGAGGGCAGTTGGGAGGGACCAGGACGGCAGAGTAGGGAAGTTGGGGGTGACCGGGCCTACAGGGAAGGGAAGTTGGGGGAGACCCAGGCCTGCAGGGGAGAGCAGTTGGGGGGGACCAGGCCTGAAGGGGAGGACAGTTAGGGGTGACCAGGCCTGCAGGGGAGGGCAGTTAAGGGCAAACAGGCTGGCAGAAGAGCAGTTAGGCATCAATCAGGCTGTCAGGGGAGTGGTTAGAGGGTGATCAGGCTGGCAGGCAGAAGCAGTTAGGGGCAATCAGGAAGGCAGGCAGGTGAGCAGTTGGGAGCCAGCAGGATTGTGAGAGGGATGTACGACTGCCCATTTAGGCCCGATCCAGGTAGGATCGGGCCTAAATGGGCAGTCGGACATCCCTCGAGGGGTCCCAGATTAGAGAAGGTGCAGGCTAGGCTGAGGGACACACACCTCTGTGCACAAATTTCGTGCACCAGTCCTCTAGTTAATATTTATTTGTGTGTATGCATATGTATAATTGTAACTACCCATTTGTCTCATATCTGTCTTCCAGGTGTGGATTTTTTCATAATGCTCTCTCACCAAAAACATAATGGAGGTAAAGAAGGAACATGTTTTTTTCTTTACTATAACTTCCAGATACAACAAGACATTTTAGATAACCCTTCCACGATGCCCCAACCCAAACTGAATCCATAATGGTCCATGCCATGCACGTTTTTGCTGTGAAATTTTAATAACTTTCAAAATGCTCTGCCCAGAAACATGTGAGTCAGCTTGAACAAACCAAAGGATTTAATTAAACAGCCACACTTAAATGCTGGCATACTGCAAATCCCATAATACCACAGGGAGTCACATCCTTTTTCCAAGGCAGTTCAAGTGGCCAGGAGGTGACTTGCTCTCTGCTTGGGCCACATCCACCACTCAAGCTGAGATGAATTAAACACCAGCACTGAAACGGAAGTGGCAGAATTCGACTAATGAGTATGAAAACTCTAGCATGATTTATGTTGGATGTGGGGCGAGATGTTTCAGGATTCTGAATAATCAGTTCTCCAGGGGTTTTCCCATTTTCCACCTGCAAGAGAGACTCCTTGCTTGGAATCCCTATCTAGAAAGGCAATCTGATATAAATACCAAAATCTCCACTTCATAATTAAAAACAAAAACAAAAAACAAAAAACAACTTGCTTTCCCACCACAAACCCTGTGGCTTAATTCCCATCATGGCCAGAGCTGCCATCGCTGCCCCCAAAGCAATGGCTGGGACAGTGGGGGAAGAAGGAAAATGCCACATCAAAGCAGAATACTTGTGCTGTTGCTTTAAAATCTAAAGTAATATCAGTGCTGCAAGAAACAAAATTTAAGAAAACAGTATCCATTTATAAAAATCAATATACTAGAATAACATATTTGTGTTTTGTCTTTAACACACATTAAATGCATCTATTGGGAATATTTTATAAATACACTGCTAGTGCCTCAGTTTCCTCATCTACAAAATATGGATGACAGTACATAAGTAGCAAGTATTTCATGCAGATTAGTGAATTAATGCATGTAAAGTATTTAGAACAGGGACTGATATAATTTCATAAATTATGTTATTATTAAATATTATTTGAATTCTATGAAGAAGAGAGTTTTTAGAATTCCATGACAGTTGAAATACTCATCAACATGGGGGATGTCCTCTTTGAGTACATTGAGCTATATGGATTCTGTTCAAGTAGGAATTTCAAGGCGTCAAATGAATGTAAATGACACTTATTTTCTTCTTACAAGCCACAGGCTCCATTTTCATTCTTAAATGAGTTACTGCTGATTCAAGGAAACACACATAAAACCTCAGCAAATTCTAATAAGCTAACCTTCTATGTCAAGGGTCCAGAATAACAAAATAATACTCAAATATTAGAAAAATGTGGTGTCACACACTTAAAGGGGACAACAGTACCTCAAAACCCCCCTGTGTTTTTTATTTCATCTCATTGTTCACACACTCATGGGCTCCACCTAATGTACTTTGTGAGGTTTCACACCCCAGCCGATTCTACCTTCCTCTCAGAACACCCCAACACCCACAGTTCCCACATAAATGGTAGGAGTAGCCCCATAGGGGTATCAAACTGTGTGTCTTAGGAAGAAGGAAAAGATAATGAAAGAAAATGCATATGAATGTTATTAGAGACTGGGAATTTGGAAGTTACGGAAGGTAGGAAGACAGGAGTGGGCGTTCCTAACAACATGGTGATTGGGTCAAGGTTGGAAGGATGAGGAGGGTTTATTCAGAAGAGAAGAAACAGTCAGTGTTCTGGACAGAGGAAATGGCCTGTGCAAATGGCCTGTGGAGGCAGGAGCAGGGCCTGTTTCAAGAAGCTAGAGAAAGAGAGATGGGTCAGGTAAAGAGAGCAGCCTTTATTTTCCAAAGCCACACATCTGGAAAGAGGCAGAGCTGGGAGAGTAAGCTAGTTAGTCCAACTCTAGAGTCTGAATTATTTGCTTTTTACTTTGCTCATTCCATCCTGCTTTAGGTTAATGAGACCTGGAGCTAGATAACAAATATGCAAATGAGTTACAATCTGTGCAGCAGTTAGAGCCCTGTCTCCTCCGTGGACAGAGCTATGGAAGGATCCTTCCTAATGCTGTCGTTAATTACCATTGTTATGTACAGCACACTCAATTAAGGCCAAGGCCAAAGTCCCTTCTGTGCTCTCTGGTGATCTAGCCAAGTGTTTGGTTGACATGGAGGAAGAAAGGGCAGAGGGGCTCCTGGTCCCGGCTGGAAGGAAAGGCCAGGGTGCCTTCCAGATCACCAGGCAAGTCCCAGATGCCAGAGAGGGGAAGTTATTTTCCATGAAGGCACCTGGCACGCTGGCCTATTCCACTGACATTTGTGTTGGCTGCTGTGCTGCTGTCCCTGAGAAGTTTGGGAAGCAGCTGGCTGCCCCCAAAGCCCACACTGCCCTCCGTCTCTCCTGAACCAGGCTGGGGGTGATGTAATGGCCTCTTCTCCTGAAGCAGTGGCTCTCCTCTTCCTGAGCCGGCCCCTCTCACCGCTGCCTTGTATCCGGTCCGCAGCCCAGAGGCAGTCTGCTGGTGCAGTGACGCTGCTCGATGCTGCGGACACCAGACATTCTAGAGGAAGAGAACTAGGCTTCTCATCACCATTCACACGGATGCATGTCTCCAATGAGCCCAGTGTTTGCTGAGAATCAGACATGTTGGCCAACCCCAGCAGGACAATCCCTTAGCACGGACTGCATCTGCAATGACTGCGAAATAACTGCATGCTTGCAGAGACTGAGGAATTAAAAGAATGTGAAGTTGCTAAAATGCTTCTCAAAACAACTACCCAAAGCCTCATAGACCTATCGCTGTCTGGGAAGTTGACCGTAACACACTACAGCCCAAAGGGTAAGCTAGGAGCAGAGAAAGATTCTGCCAGATTGTACGCCAGCTGCGAGGAGCACCGGAGGGCACCTACTAGTATGTGCTTGCAGGCTCAGCACCTCCCCAAAGAGGGCGTGGCACTCTAGACACAATGGGAGGGGGCTGGTGACACGCTTTCTGCATATGTGGCATTCTTCTCTCCCTACTCGTAAACTGAGTTAAGGAAATGTAGTGTTAAACAGAGCCTATGAACCGTGGTTCACCCTGACTACAGAGTGTTTGGGCTTCCCTTTAAAAATCTAAGATATACCACCTGAATATTTGCTTCGATGCGTGAGCTTTTAAGTATAAGAAAATGAATGCTTACTAATAGCATTGTTTAGGTGTCTGATATAAAACAAAAACAAGGAGATGTTTGAATTTCTGAGATGCAGAAGAGCTGAGTGAAGTCCAGAGAGACTAAAACCAGGATCTTCATGATCCGAGGGGCTATTTTAACAAGATGCCCACGTTCTAGCTAAATCCTTCCACTCACTGATCAGTTCTGGTGCAATCCAAAAAACACACCTTTTCTAACGAATATTGAAATTGGCTGTCATTAAGAGAGATCACTCAATGGAGGGCAAAGAGACAGCGATCAATATTCATATGGATACACACTGCTTCGCTGACTAATAGCCTTCGACTACAAAAACTGGAATGCCAGTAAAAACTGGAATGCCAGTAAAAACTGGAATGGCAAGCTGACACAGGATATTACTTAGATTTGAACTTTTAAAAAAATTTGAGCAAGTCTTAATCCATAAATTGCCAGGAAGGAAAAAGAGATGGCTTTTCTCCATCCCTCAACAGGATGTTCTCAATGCCATGCGAGAGGACACTGTCATCTTCCTCCCAGGAAGGCTGGTTCACCCATAACGTGGCTGCCCATCATCTCAGACTGGAAAGCAGGCCCCTCCTTCTAGCCCACATGCTTCCATTCACTGCACAGAAGGGATACAGCTACAAGGGCTCACACTGTGTCACAAATTACCAGCTTCTCCTTGTCGGTGTGTGATGTCTATGTTGTAGGAATAAAGGTTCTTCCACCAGAATAATTTGTTCTTGTTCTTTTTTTTAACTTTATTTATTTTTAAAAATATATTTTATTGATTTTTTACAGAGAGGAAGGGAGAGGGATAGAGAGTTAGAAACATCGATGAGAGAGAAACATCGATCAGCTGCCTCCTGCACACCCTCTACTGGGTATGTGCCCACAACTAAGGTACATGCCCTTGACCGGAATCGAACCTGGGACTCTTGAGTCCGCAGGCTGACATTCTATCCACTGAGCCAAACCGGTCAGGGCTGCTCTGTTCTTTTCAGTTCAGTGGGCCTGATACTCTCCCTCCAGGCCCCTGCACACCCTGCCCTAAGCCAAGGGCCAGAAATCCCACCACCAGCTCAGGCTGGCTCCTCCATTCGCCAATGTTGAACAAGTTGCTGACTTTCTGTATGACCTGCCCCTCAAATGCAAAGTAAAAATTCCCATGGCAGGACTCTTCTCCTCTTTCTAAGGAAGGCCAACCGCTTAAAGCACTTTGAAGATATATGCTGCCAAATGAATGTTTAGCATTAGTGTGACTGCCACCGATGTGTAGATTTATAAGCTTCCTAAAGAACCTGTGCTACTTCCCATTCTTCCTTCCAGCCAGGCATGTCTTGGAGAGACTCCCACTATGACACGGACCAGCCCAGCAGAAACTCACTCGGCAGACCTGATAACACTGCAGTGGGAGAAATAAATCTCTTGGATCCACACCATGGCTGTAAAAAGAGAGTGTACAATATGTTTCTGAAAGTGGGATTGGGAGAGGTTCATGAATATTTCTTTTTCGTTGTTTGTTTATTTTGTTCATTAGTTTCCACATGCGAGTGAGATCAAATGGTACTTGTCTTTCTCTGACTGGCTTATTTCACTTAACATAATACTCTCCAGGTCAGGGGTCCTCAAACTTTTTGAACAGGGGGGCAGTTCACTGTCCCTCAGACCGTTGGAGGGCCGGACTATAGTTTAAAAAAAAACTATGAACAAATTCCTATGCACACTGCACATATCTTATTTTGAAGTAAAAAAACAAAACGGCAAAAACACCTGCATGTGGCCCGCGGGCCGTAGTTTGAGGATGCCTGCTCCAGGTCCATCCACACTATCTCAAAGGGTCAGATTTCCTTCTTTCTTACGGCCACATAGTATTCCATTGTGTGAATGTACCACTGCTTTTTCATCCACTCATCTGCTGATGGGCATTTGGGCAGCTTCCAAATATTGGCTATTGTAAATAATGCTATAATGAACATAGGGGTGCATATATTCTTTTGAATTGGTGTTTCAGGTTTCTTCAGATATATCCCCAGACGTGGAGTCACTGGGTCAGAAGGCAGTTTCATTTTTTTTTTCTTTTTTGTGGACACTTTATACTGCTTTTCACAGTGGCTGCACCAGTCTGCATTCCCACCAACAGTGCAAGAGGGTTCCCTTTTCTCCACGTTCTCGCTAACAGTAGTTGTTCATTGATTTATTGACGAAATCTATTTTGACAGGTGTGAGCTGATATCTCATTGCGGTTTTAATTTGCATTTATCTGATTATTATTGACATTGAGTATCTTTTCATATGTCTATTGGACATCTGTATATCCTCTTTAGAGAAGTGTGTAATCAGGTATTTTGACCATTTTTTAATTGGATTGCTTGTTGTGTTTTTTTTTTATGTTGAGTTATATAAGTCCTTTATAAATTTTGGATAATAACTATTTTTAAATATATTTTATTGATTTTTTACAGAGAGGAAGGGAGAGGGATAGAGAGTTAGAAACATGGATGAGAGAGAAACATTGATCAGCTGCCTCCTGCACACCCCCTACTGGGGATGTGCCTGCAACTAAGGTACATATCCTTAACCGGAATTGAACCTGGGACCCACAGGCCAATGCTCTATGCACTCAACCAAACTGGTTAGGGCTGAATAATAATTCTTAAGGGAAATGTAAAAATTCTATATATTCAATGCTAAAAACATCCATGTACACACATGGGGTGCCTTAAATTTTTTGGACATTGAAAATGACTGTAGTTTATTACTGGCTTCTGATGTCTTCATTCAGGACAAGATATTTGGAGGATTTGGTAAAATGACAAATTCACTTTTTTTATTGTTTGCATCTAGAAAACTCACTCCATTTTAAGTGCTTCATACGACTTGGGACAAGGTGTTTCTACTCCAGGCTGAGGGCAAAAGCCTGGGGCTAGTCTCCCTTCTTTGTGGGGAAGGAAGCTTATTTCACAGAAGCATCTTTCTTTCTTACCGTTCCCTGCCTAAGGATAACCTTTCTCCCCTGGTGGTTTTACTAGAACATGGATGGAACCCAAAGGAAATGGATTTCTGGTCCTAACTCTTATAGCTCCGTGCTGTATGCAACACAAACTTGCTGGAAGCTAATTCTTTTATCTTTATGTTTAATGTTTCCCCAGGAGGGTTACTCTTTCCTTGGCCTGAGAAACCCTTGCCTTGAGCAGATGAGGACTCATGGTCCCTTGCAGCGTGCCACCACTTGACTGCTGTGACCCAGGCATCCGACCAGGGCGTCAGGCAGCAGAACATACTGTTGTGAGCAGAGCTGACTGCAATGGAAACAGAATACACGTGCTGATGAAATAGTTCCCATGCCACCCCTCTCCTTTCATTGTAATATGACTCCTTGAGGTTGTCTCAGTTTTGCTGAAAATGAGAAGTATCAACACAGAATGAAGCGCATTCACATCTAGTCTCTCAGGACCAGCAAAGCGAGTCCAGATGGAAATATGTCCATTGGTTAAGCAGTCAGAATAGCTCCCGCTGAGCAGTGATGGACTTTTGGGCTGAGCTCAGCAGAAATGAAGCTTGTGGTCAATTAGCTTTTCCCTTAATCGGATGGTGCGGGGCGAAATCAACTCGAGGAAGAAGTTGAAGGGAAAGCTGTCCCTTAATGAATTCCCAGACGTTGTCATTTTCCCCTGAGACATACATCATAAATAAAAGAAGGGGTCAAAGTTCAATGGGCTGCCACCTTGAGCCAAAGTCACACTCCTCGTTGGAATGGCAGAGGATGGAGAAACAGTGGGGCATTTGGAGGGCAAATGATGACTGTATCCCTTTAATAATTTCACCAGTTTATACTTTGGGGCAAAGCAGACTCTGTAGCATTTTCAGGACTATAATGATAACAATGTCCACACAGTGGTCTCATTGAACAAGCACTGATTGGGGGCCTGCTATACACCAAGCATCGCGTTGGTCTGCGGAGCTGCGTTCATGCATAAGGTGGACAATGAGCACAAAGCAAGCCAATTGTTTAAAGTTACAAATGGTAATAAGGGGTTTGAAGCAAGTGAACAGGGTGCCATGGCAAAGAAGAAAGCAGAAGTGGCGTCACCAGGGTGAAAAGGGTGGGTACAGAAGGTCTTTGCAAAGGTGACTGTTCAGCTGGGATGGAGCCAGCTTCCGACAAGTCAGAGTCAATAGGATCAGAATGAGAAAAAGGGGATGGATTTAGAGAGACTGGCAGCAGCCAGCCTTTGAGGGTTTTACGTGGAGGTGGTTGGAATTAATTGTAAGTGCAGTGGGGTTTTTAGCTTGGAAGGAAAAGCATTTGGTATGCGTTCTGAGATGTGTTCTTTGGCGGCTGTGAGAAGAATCTAGTGAAAGCAAAGGAAATAGAGCAGGGAGGGCAGCCCACTGCAGCGCTAGGGGCGGGGACTGCAGCCTGACTGCTGTGGAGACGGTGGAATAGCAAGTTTTGAGAAATCGGGGCTGTGGATATGACAAGTTTGGATAATAATATGTGGTAGGTAACTTCTGCACATGTGTTATCTGAAACTTCAAAGCCATCCTACTGAGCAGGAAGTATCTGGGTGTCAACGTGCATACAAGTGTGTGTGTTGAGGGGATTGCCTGTGTGGGATTTATTGAGCAGCTAGCAGTTGGCTTATAAACATTAGCTCCTTTGAATCTCTCCATCATCCAAAGATATAGACATCTCTTGCCATTTTATGAAAGAAATAGGTGGCTCAGGCAAGTTACATATCTCACCAAGGCTGTACCCCAGGTCTCCTTGCCTTTTTAATGGACTATTTTAAAGTGAACAAGTCCCTGGTATTTGGTACACCTGCAGTGATGTACAACCGCCACTGTTGTCTACTTATAAAATATTTCATCCTTCCAAAAGAAATCCCCTAACCCATTAAACAGTTATTCCTCACATCCTTCTCCACATTCCCTGACAACCACCAATACGCCCCCAGTTTCTATGAACTTACCTATGCTGCATATTTGATACAGATGGAGTTATACAACATGTGACTTCTTGTATCTGGCTTCTTTCAATTAGGATGATGTTTTTCAAGTTCATCTACATTTTAGCAATCTCAGCACTTCATTTTTTTGTGGCTGAATAATATTCCACTGCATGGATAGATCCCCGTTTGTTTAGTCATCCACTGGTAGACATTTCTGTTGTTTCTACCTTTTGGCAATTGTGAGCAATGCTGCTATGGACATTCATGTACCAGTATTTGCTTGAATTCTTGTTTTCAGTCGTTCGGGTATTTACCTAGGAGTGGAATTGCTGAGTCATATAGCAATTCTATGTTTAATCTTTTGAGAAACTTCTCTTTGCCCTTTAAAAGTTTGGCCGGGATGATGACTGAGCTGGGTAAACTGCTTGCTCTTAGATGCCACATAGTAGTGGACATTGTGATCATTTCCCCATCGTTTCCCTGACTAAACTCTCAAATACTCCACCTCAGTCACACCCACCACAGTAGCCTACTCCTGACTCATTCTGATTGGTTTAAGGACGGACACATGATCCAGGTCAAACTGATCCAAGTCCTCCCTTCTCCCTAAACCCAGACATCAGAAAACACACATCATGTTCTAACTTCCTGGATTGTTCTGTTGAGGATGGTAGTTTTGAGCTATAGGGGCCTCTTTGCTACCATGTGATGAAAACCCACGTTCTCCAGGTAACCACACGCACTCCACAATGAATTCTGGAGAGCTAGGCCTTGAGAAATACTCTCCATTTAACAGAAAGGACTGATGATGCCCAGGGAGCCAGAGTGCTTGCTCGGGTTCTAATGTGATGAGGGCTGATGCTGGAACTCCGGCCCAGGGCTTTGGACCCCACAGCTCCAAAGACCAGAGTGACCACTTGCCTGATATAAGAAGACAGAACCACAGCCAGTAATTTTGGGGAGAACCGGCAGGTTTACATAAAATGAGGAACCGTCAGCTGTCTAAGAATAAAATGGCCTGCCCTACACAATAGTAATTCTATTGGGTAAAAAACAAACTGATAAAAAGTGTGGAGAAAGTTTAAGTCCAAAGAGCAAAAACCCAGCAGTGTAAATTCCTGCTGGCTGGCTAAGGTGACCTTGAGGTCACTTTCAACTGCAAGTGGCTCTCCCTTCCGTATTTAATGTTGCAACGCATTGCTATGAGCAAATCCCAGAATGAGCACATCAGAGGCCAGAGGAAGAACCCAACTCCATCACTCAGTTTGGGAAACAAAGGCAACCCAGCTTTCCTTTCCTTCGCTGATGGGGGCTGAGTCTGCCGGGCAGTGCTTCATTAAGGCAGGGCACTCAGCTCTTTCCTCAGTGTGCTGATCCAGGGCCCCAAATCCGTGGGGTTTTGAGAGCCAGGCTTTCAAATTAATGAACTGTTGAAGCTGACATGTCAGGCCAGAAGCAAAGTGTGAATGCAAGAATATACAGCCTGCCCCAACACACATAATCGCGATGCCTGGATTCTTTCCTGCCGTCCTCATAGTTCCCCATGAGAGCAGGTGCCCTGTTTGGTTTTGCTTACCACTGTTTCTCATGTGGCTCACATAGTGTCTGACACATAGCACATGCCCAATTTTTTAAAAAAGATGGTGACTAAAAACTAAATGGAAGAGAAAAGGATGGTGAGAAGGGGGATTTTTCTTGTAGCTTCTTTCCCTTCCTTCCTCCCTCTTCCTCTCCCTCATTTCCTGCTCATCCCATAATATTTTCATATATCAGTATCTGAGTGATGGTTTCCTACATAGATAGGAAAACTAACCAGGCCATCTCCATATGTCCATTACTGGACAAGGTCCTACACATCATCATCAAGGTTAATGTAGAGAAAACTTAGTGGTTTCATCTCAGGTATTCTTCGGCTCGGGGGGAAGCGTGTCTTTGTGAAACACTTTCGTGTCTTGCAGAAGATTGCAGTGAATTATTGGTACATCGCTAGCTTTAAGACGGATGCTTTCTGAAGCATGAACGAAGTATCTGCAGCTTTTCCTTTTTATGTTTAAATTACCTTGCTTCTTACTTGACTACTTTTTCTGACCTTTTAGAGTGCTTCCTTCTTTGTATTTCTCCTTGAGTCCCTTAACCATGCTTTAAAATAATTTACACATATCTCTTTTGTATCTTCTTTCTTAGCCTTCTGTTCCCCATCCTTCCAGCTCATCTTCTCCTCACTTGACCCTTCCATGTAAAGCCGTGTAATATTATTATTTTCTTTGCCCCACTCCATTCATCTTCTTCTTCTCTCACAATGCAACAGATAATGTGAAGCTATGAGTCTATAAAACTCTTTTCTCATTTTCAAGTGAATGTGAAGTTATGACCAAGGGGTTCTGTTTTTAATCAATTTCCCCCCCAAAAAATGAATGTAATGGGAAACTCAGTCAAATCAATTTAACCTCTTGCATATCTCACCTTGGGATTAATGTTCTTCCTGTCATCCTACATTGAGCTTTAACAGAATAGAGTAAGACAATAAGGTGCAGAGGGAAAAGAAGAGGATCCTGAGGATCCTTCCAGATCAAGTCTGCATCAAGTCTCCACAACTTTACAGCCATGTGGCCTTTGACAAATTACTTAACCTCCCTGGTTTCCAATTTCCCAATCTATAAAATTTGGTATTACATATAGCAATGAATCACTGAGGAAATTAAATGATCACACCTATTTTGGACTGCCATATGGTAGATATCCAAGTTAAGAGAGTCATAATAATGGTTTAGGCTATCAATCAGCAAACATTTATTGAACTCCTTTGATAATGATGATGGGAGAAGAAAATGAAAGGGAGCCCTTAATTTCCCTCCTAAAATGTGAGTTTAAAGACTAGAGTTTTTTCATTTTACTTTGGGGATGAATATAATCTTCAGCTCTGATGAGGAGAAAATGCACTCATCCATTCAACACATATGTATTGGGAATCTACTGTGTGTTGACAAACATCAATGAGTAAACCCAACACAATGCCTGTTGTCCTGTAGCTAATCTGTGCCATGTTCCTGTAAGACAGTGGTTCTCAACCGGGCAAATTTGCCCCAAGTGGGCATCGGTCAATATAGAAGAAATGTTGTCACGACTGTGTGCTATTGGTATCTCCTGGCCTGAGACCAGGAATTCTGCTAAAAGTCCTCCAGTACTTGGGATAGCCCCACAATGAAGAGCTGCCTGACTGTGGAGAAACCCTGCTATAAGGGAAGGGAGAGGGATTTGAGATAATCCATCATTAAGGCCAGGAGTAAAACAGCTAAGACAGACTTCATCATTGCTCTGGGCTCTCCCAGACAGGAAACTGTAATTATGAGATTACAGTTTCCTGCAATTGCCATAGGAAGGAAATAATTTCAGGGCGCCTAGGCTAGGAGGTGCCGCTCAGCCTAGAGCCAGGAGGATGGACCGAATGCCCACAGCCTGGAACGCTTGGCTGTGCAGCTGCATCCCTGGGTTTGCATTTCAGTCAAGGCTTTCGGACTCTGAGAGCTGCCCCCAGGGAAACTGCTACGTATGAAGAGCTGCAGAAGTAGCACTTCAGCAGAGATAGTTAGATAAATAATCCTGAATAAAATTGCATACTGTTAAGTGCTTTATTAATGCAGTTGGGTAGAGAGCATGCTAAATTCCTACATCATGGAGATGAAGGTTACAAGAGGAGGATTATGCAGAGAGCTAAATGAGAGGGGACGGGGAAAGAAAAGAGCAAAGCAAAGGCCAATTCCTTGTGTGTGTGTGTGTGTGTGTGTGTGTGTGTGTGTGTGAGAGAGAGAGAGAGAGAGAGAGAGAGGGAGAATAAAATAAGTATAGAAATATAGAGATGTGGCTATAGAGCACACACTGTGTTTTGGAGGTATTCTGGGGATGGACTGACACATCACATAGGCCACCATGTATATGAGTAGGTGACATGCTACTATTACACCAGGATTTACAAACTCAAATGCCTCCAGTGCTGAATAAATCCTCTAAGTGACTGACGCTGGCCAGGTGGGAGCTTTGGGTGAATGCAGAAAGCATGCATTGCCAGAGGGGACAACCATAGTTCTACTCTAGTCATTCCTCATCTCGGAGGGATGGGGAGAAGCCAGAAATTCATATTTTTACATAAAATGTTATTTCTTAACACACACACACACACACACACACACACACACACACGCAACATGAGGGGGAAAAGAGACTATTTGCAAGCCATAAAATCTACTAGCCTTGCAAACCTCAAATTCTCAAATTCGTAATCTCTGGCTTGGGTTTTATTTTAATGGCATTCTTATTTATTTATTTATTTATTTATTTATTTATTTATTTATTTGCAGAGAGGACTATACAGGAGCATGGGTTTTTGAAGTGAACTGGGAATCCAGATAGTCCTTCCAATTAGCTATGACCTTAGACCCATCACTAGATTGGGGAGCTGTCTTTTCTGGTCTGGAAGTTCGATTCTGCAAGATCCACTTCCAGAGTGCCTTTGAACAGATAATGGGTCAATGGTGTAAACAATATAGCATCGCTCCAATACCAGACAGAGCCGTCGGTGTTGGCTCCTTTCTTCCTTGGGAGGCAGAGTTTAAAGGAGCTGTAATGGCAGGAAGGGCGGAGCCAGGATATTGTCCTCAGAATGTACCTGCAGGCAGATGGAGAGGCAATGCCGGTTGTCCCCGCCTCACTTCTTTCTCCTTGACTCCCTGAACTGACACCCTATGGTGGACATCAGTCTCCAACATCTACCAATATTTTTTCCTCGTGATAAGAATAACATCTTGCATTTCGTTGAAGAAAAATATCCTTCTCTAGCCCTAGTCATATAGAACTTCTAATTCATACAGTCTTATTCATCCTTGAGTCCAAACCTATCTAATCACTATACCCCATGCTCCAGACTGTGTCCCATGGTTCAAGGATGAATATGCGATACAGAGCGTTATCACTGGGATGTTGCCATGATGACTGGGAAAGTAGTACGCTTTCTATGCTGCCCATGATAAGCTGGTAGTCTCAGTCCAGAGTTGCTGGGAAACAACTTCCTACCATGTAGGGAGAATGTGTCATGAAATAAAGTAAACACCAAGGGAAATAGAGCTTGCAGTTACAGCAAGGCACATTCCTGAGGAAGTCATCATTTGGTTCCTGGATCCAGCCATGCCTGAAACCCATGTTGAACCATAAAATCAATGGTTTTAAGAGTACAAAATATTCCTCTTTGGACTAAAGGCAGTTCTATTTAGATTTCTGTCATTCTTAAATAAAGTGTTGAGAACAAAACACTCCCTGCTCTGCCTTGCTTAGGTATCCCTTTTTAAAAATGTTTTTATTGATTTAGAGAGAGAGGAAGGGAGAGGGAGAGAGAAACATTGATGAGAGAGAAACCTCAACCAGTCGCCTTCTGCATGCTCTGACCAGGATTGAGCCCTGACCAGGAATCGAGCCTGCAACCTCTCTGTGCACAGGACAACATCCAACCGACTGAGCCACACCAGTCAGGGCCCAGCTTAGTTACCTCAATGCAAGGCCCAATCCCATAGTCTCATGTGGCCCTGGAAGGAAGACAATCTAAAACTTTACATCTAGAGTCATAGTTCCTATCCTTTACATTATGGCAAATAGGCTAAGTTCATGGCTTAGGGGAAAAGACCTCAGCTGGCAATTCAGCTCTTCCATCTACTATCTGGGGACTCTGAACAAGTAACTCACAATTTCCGCAACTGAACATAAGGAATATATTGCCTTCTTTATAGGGTCATTGTAAGAACTAAACAAGATAATAATAAACTACTTTTGGAACTCTGTCAGGATATTAGACACTGGGTTTACTGCTTTTCATTCATGGCATCATTTAATTCCTACAACAATGTAAAGAGAAGCATATCACCAACATGTCTTAGCCTAGTGCCTGGCATATAGCAGATGTTCAATAAAAGAGATTGGTCATCATCGTCACCCTTCTCCTCACTGGTACCTAGGTAGTGCCATGCTTCTGTAGCTCCAAGTGCACTGAGCACCTGGGGACTCCTTCAAGTTCAGATTCTGCTTCAGTGTGTGTGTGTGGAGGGCGGCGGTGGGGGGCGGGGGGGTGGGGGAACAGAGATTCTGCATTGCCAGAGTCCTTAAGTGATGCTGATGGTGCTGGTCTCCTGAGGACACTTAGAATAACAAGAGCCTAGTACACCCACAGGACCAATATAGCCCAAACATGAGAATACATGTCCTTTTTGAGACATGTCCTCTCTCACATCCCAACACGCACTCATTTGAAACATCTAAAAATCTTGATGCCCAGACTCCTTCTCTACTAATTAAATCAGAAGCTCTGATGGTGGGGGCCAGGCAGCAGTATATCACAGCTCCATACATTGAAGGCAAGACTGAGAACCACTGGAGTAGAGACACCTGGAGAGACTTCATAGGCCAAGGGTGGTGACAGCACCACTCCTTCACACGAGCAGAATTCAAATGTCACGGGGCTGCCAATGGCTTTTGATAGAGTCAGCATATTGACATGAAAGCTGCTGAGTTTTATCACCTACATTTAGAGAAACTTAGTCCATAATGTTTGCTTGTACTAAGACTAAAATAAGCCACTTTGTAATTAGCATATTAGCACTGTGGACCTCTTCTCAATAAATTACTGCATTAGGCTAGTTCTTCAACTGAAACTTTTTTTTTTTTAAAAAAGGGAGGAGTCAGGGTAGAAAATGCTATTTGAAAATCTCATTCCTATAAAACCTAGAACAATCAAGTTAGGAAATCATCTGTTCATCCCAATGATCCTACATTTAAAAATATGTATATTGATAATATATCATATTTTACTTATGTACTTATAAGTCATATATTTCAGAAGTGAATAAGGCATATGAATGTGAATTACGTCTTCCTATCCCACTTTATGTCCACTTTCAGCTGGGTGCATTTAAACTACAAGGCATGCTAACCAAATTACATGAGAGGTTTACAGATTTTAATAAAGAAATTGCTAGTTCTGGAAAATAAATGCTTTTGGGGTTTCAGAAATGTCCCCATTTCTATTCAACAAAACTAAAAAGTCTCGGGTATGTTCTCTGCCTCTGTCCACCTGGCTCATACCCATCCCCACCGAGGGCTCAACTGAGGGCAGGGATTACATGCTCTGCACTTTCGCATGTCCCGCAATGTCCAGCACTATGTGCTTGTAATGGGGAATTTAGTCAACGTTTCTGGAGCTCCTAGGCATCAGGCACTCAAATGAATAGCAGAATGTGGAAGTGCACCGATTGGGAGTTCAGCTGATCTCAATGGAAGCTTGACTTGCTCCATAATTCTTGGCTGAATAAACCCACCTATAAAATGGAGAGTATTATGCTAAGCGAAATAAGCCAGTCAAAGAAATACAAGTATCATATGATCTCACTCATATGTGGAATCTAATGAACAAAATTAACTAAAGAAAAAAAATAGATCCAGAGACATAGAAGCATGGAACAGACTGTCTAATTTCAGAGGGAAGGTGGAGTGGGTGGGAAGAGATCAACCAAAGAACTTGTATGCATATATGCATAACCCATGGACACAGATAATAGGGTGGGGCAGGCCTGGGGTGACGCATAGGGTGTGCTAGAAGGGGTCAATGTGGAGAAAAAGGGACATATATAATAATTTCAACAATAATTTTTTTAAAATCAAAAATAAAATAAAATGGGAGTCATGCTAAGTACCTCCTACAGGTATATCACTTAAGCAGAATCTATCATATTATATTATTTACATTACCAATACTAATTTATCATGATTGAATGAAAAATATAGTTTGATTGGGTTTCTCTTTTCACATCTGTCCATATAGTTCCCCATAGACACACATCAAACCCTGAAGGCTTGTCTACTACTCACTGTCAAGTCTAGGCTCAAAGAGAAATCCTTCCATAGGCTCTGAGAACAGGAGGCACATGTGATTTCACTGGCCTTGTGAAAGCGCCCCTGAAGGTCTTGCCTCCTCATTACTCTGGTCTCAAATTTGAGTTCTTCGGCTGACCCAGCCATGAATGATAACCTCCCTAACCCTGGCTAATCCACCCTCTGCGCTAGCCTCTAACCCTTGGAGATGCAGGTGACCTGACCCCATCCAGCTTGGTAGCTAACCTCCCAGGCTGCTGCTGGGAAGCGATAAACAGAAACCTGTCCTTCAAGCAGGCGCCAGCCCACAAGAGTCTCCTGGGAAATGGAAGGAGGAGAAGGAACCATAGCAGAAAAGCCATAGAGCAAAGAAGTCTATGCTGGGCAACGAGGGACCCTCACGGAAAGAAATTCACCACCAATGAGAAGCCTGATTGGGCAAAACTTCATGAGTGAGAATCTTGGACAAACACCCCTTCAGTGAACCACTGAAAAATGCCTGTATAGGTGTCCCTTGTACCTAGGACTGGATTATGTAGCTGATAATCCCAGAAGTTGAAAATATTGTAAGACAAAAACAAATTTAATATACCTAACCTACCCAAATCAGTGCTTAGCCTAGCCTACCTTAAACATGCTCAGAACGCCCACATTTGTCTATAGTTGAGTAAAATCATCTCAAAATGCAGCATGAATACCTTAATTGCCCAGTATCATGAGAGTGTATTACACTGCATATTCCTAGCCTGGGAAAAGATCAGTGTTCAAGACTTAAACCATAAGAATCCTAGAGAAAAAATGGGCAGTAAAAGCTCCTATATTTCTCTTAGCAATATTTTTTTTCTGATATATCACCTTGGGCAAGGGAAACAAAAGAAAAAAATAAACAAATGGAACTATCATCAAACTAAAAAGTTTTTACACAACAACAAAAAAATAACATCAACAAAATGAAAAGACAACCCACTGAGTGGGAGGACATATTCATCAATGACACATCCAATAAGCAGTTCCTATCCAATATGTATAAGGAACTTATAAAACTCAACAACAAAACAAAAACAACAACAATCCAAATAAAATATAGGGCAAAGGACCTGAATAGAAACCTTTCCAAAAATGGCATACAGATGGCCAAAAGCCATATGAAAAAATGCTCAATGTCACCAAACATCAGAGAGATGCAAATTAAAAACACAATGAGATATCACCTCACACCTGTCAGAATGGCTATCATCAATAAATCAACAAACAACAAGTGCTGGTGAGAATATGGAGAAAGGGGACTCTCCTGCACTGTTGGTGGGAATGCAGACTGGTGCAGCCACTGTGGAGAACAGTATGGGGTTACCTCAAAAAGTTAGAAATGGAACTGCCTTTTACCCAGCATTTTCACTTCTGGGACTATATCCAAAGAAAACTGAAACACTACTTTGAAAGAATATAGGCACCCTTATGTTCATTGCAGCATTATTTACAATAGCTCAGATTTGGAAGCCTCCCAAGTATCCATCAGTAGATGAGTGAATAAAAAGCCATGGTAATTTACACAATGGAATACTACTCAGCTGTAAAAAAGAGGGATATTTTGCTCTTTTCAAAATATCCATGGACCTGGAGAGCTTCATGCTAAGTGAAATAAGCCAGCTAGAGAAAGACAAGTATCACAAGATTTCACTCATATGTGGAATCTAGTGAACAAAACAAACAAACAAACACAACAGGAACAGACTCATAGATACAGAGAGCAGACTGACAGTTGTCAGAGGGGAAGGGTGTTGGGGGATTGGGATTAAACAAACAAAAAACTCATAGACACAGACAACAGTATGGTGATTACCAGAGAAAAAGGGAGTGAAGAGAGTAAAGGGGGGGACTTGACTTGGGGTGGTGAGCACACGATACAAAATACAGATAATGTATTATAGCACTGTACACTTGAAACCTATATAATTTTATTAACCAATGTCACCCCAGTACATTCAATTAAAAACTTGAATCCAGTTTCTACTGAAGGCGTATTGCTTTTGCACCATTGTAAAGCTGGAAAATCATGTAGTTGAACCATCAGAAGTTGGGACCTTCTCTACATGCTGGGACACTGCTGTCTTTTATGGTGAGCCCCTGGGGACCTCCTGTGGTTGCGTGCTTCCCGCTTCCCACTGTAACATCAGTTGCTACAGAGCACCTGCTGTGTGTCAGGCATGGGGCTGGATCTGACATATGATTTCATTTAACCTGCATGGCAACCCTGTGAGGACGCAAGGCTTACAGGTGCCAGCACACAGTTCACAAGTGGAGGAAGGGAGCGTTGGGCTCAGCCAGCACCCAGAACGCATAACCACTGTTCCTTGCTGCCTCCCCTGGATCCCAGGATCCCAAGAGCTTTAGGCTGTCACTTCCTGGCACTGCCAACTTTTCAAGGGGGAGAACTCATTTTGACGGAGCTCTGGGAGGCTGCATGCCCTAACAGTTCCGTGAGAATGAATGAGGAAACTTGCATCGCTGAGGAGTGTGTTGATAATTGGGATTGACAGGGGAGCTACCTACACAGCCAACATGAGACTTTGTACATGAGGGCTGCTTGCCTGTCAAATGCAGCATGAATACCTTAATTGCCGGCACTTACTGCACTTGAGTAAAATAAACAAGAGCAGAGAGGAATTTGTGCTGCTTTGTGGCCACCTTCCCTCCGCTGTGGTCATTTCTGCATCGCGTTCTTGCCTCCAGCTGGGCTTTTGAAAAGAGGACGCTTTATTTAGCGGGACTGTTCACCGCCACCTTTCACAGCATCAGCTGGAGGGCTGACACACAGCTTTCAACACATGGCTTTGAGTCTTCATGAGAAAATGTTAAGTGATTGACACGTTGGCTAATAATGGTAAAAATAAATAAATAAAATGCTGCCTCTCTCCTTTTCCATCGCAGAGGAAAACCCAGACTCTGAAATCTCTTCTGCATTTTATGGTTTTCTACCCATTTCGCAGTTGGATATGCTGAGATGTCAGCACAACGATGAAAAACCAGAAGCTCCTCTGAAACGGAAATTAACTTTTCACTTCTCATCAGCTTTGCATTCTCTGGTCTCACTTCTAAATATTGTGACCACTCCAGTGGAATAACAAACTCATGGACAGTAACTACACTGACACGTTAAAGTGTATACATGGTGTGGAGCATAATTAAGAAAGAAAAACTTAGATTTTCCCTTTTATAATGTGGCTGCCCTGCCTTCAGAGACCTGATTGGTGGCTGGGCAGCCCTTCTTCTGACAATTTCCAAACTATTTCTTGAACCCCTCGAATGTGCAATGCAACTGTTTTGAATCCCACCCTCTAAAAGGTGCTGATGGCTCTTGGAGAGACATCTAAATATGGGCCACAGTATAAAACGCCGCAATCCAATAAAACCTCAATTAGTCACAACTCTCCTAGCCTCATCTCTGGGAACAGAATGAACACACACCTGACAGTCAGACAGAAAACCCAAAAAATTAAGCTCTTCGTTGCTGGGTTTGGAGAACAGTGGATTGTTTTCTTAGCCTGACAGGTGTCCTTTCTCATCAGCTTGTGAAACACAAATTCATTTAGCTTTCCCAAGCACACATTCAGTAGAAAGTCCCCAGAATGCACTAGGTTATGACAGACAGAAAGTAGAACAGGACGTAAATGTTCTGGAGATCAAGGGAACTTGGGGACACCGGGATGCCCGTTAATGATGTTGATTCAAGGACTACTCCTGACATAATAGGTCGGATGTGAGCCTGGGAACTCCATTTCAAACCAGGTTTCCAGATGATTCTGAGGCAGGTCCAGGGAGCACAATCTGAAAAAACACTGCCCCAAATCATTGATGAAGTGGATCATTTAAAACTATAGGTACTGGCTCTCAACTAGAAAAAAAAGACGAAGCAATGGTACCTGAAAGTATGTAACTGAAAGTGATGCAGGTTCCAAGAGACACATCCAACATCAGGGTCTCGTCCACGGTGGGCACATGAAGTGAAACTTACGCATAGTCAGATCTTAGGAAACTGCTTAGGAAGAAGGTTCCATGTTGTTGCAAACACTCCATCATTCAGAAATGTCTGACATAATGCATTGTTCTTTTTTTTTTTAAATCAACAGCAGATGAAGATGTTGGCTTGTGCTTAGGGACACCTTGGGTAAATGATACACAATTTGAAATAGAATCCCATTTGGCATGATGAAATGACAGAACCAGGGAGACAGGTAAGACCCAGGCCCACTGAGCAGTCACCTTCCTCCCCCTCCCTTCAGAGCAAGCTCTCCATGAATGCCAAGCACTTTCGCCTACATTTCTGTTGCTAGGGCTGATGGGAGCAGGCAGGGCTGGTACGATATGTAGCATTATTGAGTTTCATTGGCCTGGCATCCACAACTGAATTCTCTTGGGTTAAACATGTGAATGCTCTGACCATGATACTGACTTTAATTTTTTAAAATATATTTTTATTGATTTCAGAGAGGAAGGGAGAGGGAGAGAAAGAGAGCAACATCAATGAAGAGAGAATGATTGATTGACTGCTCCTGCATGCCCCCTACTGGGGATTGAGCCCACAACCTAGGCATGTGCCCTTGACTAGAATCGAACCCAGGGCCCTTCAGTCTGCAGGCCGACGCTCTATCCATTGAGCCAAACCAACTAGGGCCCCACTTTAATTTTAAGATGAAGTTTAGTTGGACCGGACACACCACATTGACAAAGCCAATACAACTCATCTTTAAAAATAGCTAAAAGAGCTACTGAAACCTATTGTGTTGCTATTTTTTGATCAAATGGATTTCTCTTTGGTCGGAAAACCTCCTTGGACAATGCACTTGCTCTTTCAGAAACAGTAAGAACCCCTTTGGTGGAAGGAAGGTCATGTATTAATCTTATGGGCATAGAGAAAAGTCATTCAGCTATCCATCTGGCTTTCGGAGAGGAATGGAGTGGTTCCAACACCACTTTGCCAAGCCCCTCCCCTCTGTTTCCAGGTGCACGTGGAGCCGGGATCTACCGCAGAGGGGCTTAGGCAAAGACAATCCCATCAAGTGTGAAAAATTCACCTCAATATTCCTTCTGGCCCAGCTACGTCTCCTATTTCCCGGGCACTACAAAACGCCTAGTCCATCATATTTGTTTCCAGCTGCAGATTACATCCGTTAACACACCTAACAGCTACTTTCAGAGGAAAATGCATTTATAAATGAGCGCGGCTGTAGCCCCCACAGTCCCTTTCCCCCCTCAAACTTTTAACTATGCTCATCAATTACTCTTAACGGTGCAAAGAGTTGGCAGTGTTTACCCACCATCCTTTCTGAGTTATTCAGCTCGATCTTGCGGCTCATTAAAAGCATCTCTATTTATTTGCTGTGTGTTACAGTCCTTAACTTTGGCACAACATGCCAAAAGAAAGCCCATTTTCCTTTTCCCTGTGGTGTTAATTGGTGGAGCATGCTGCCTGCCTCTTCATTAATTAAGTCAATGCTTATGAAACTTCCATTTTCATGGGGGTGAATTAACGAGGCTTCTCGGCTCAGGCCTGACACAAAGCCAGCCCGACTACCTGTGCTGAGGGGGATAATGAAAACCGCCGGTGGCCAATGCCATGTTCCCTTGAAACGGCCTGCTCTGTGGGCCCCAGAGGCCTCCTCCCCGCCCCTCCTCTTGTGAACACCAGCAGGAAACAGGCACGTTGGTGACACCGGGGATATCAGCTCCGTGAGGACAGCCCACGTGGCTGCCCAGACCCCAGCGATCACCTTGTGCTGAGCATGCAAACTGCATGGGGTTGATGAAGGGCGGGGAAGGGGCCGGTTCAAGCCCCCAGTGCAGCCAAGGCTTCTGATGCTCTCAGCCAGGCCGCTGATTACCTCCTGCAGGGGACGCGGGCAAATAAAGGCCATCCCTGCTGAAGCTCCTTTTTATCACTGTGAGAGGTGACTTGTGGAAGTCTCACAGCCAGGTAGGAGGGAAACACACACACACACACACACACACACACACACACACACACTACAGAACCCTAAAATCCTTACGCCAAACCACATCTTCTGGTTAACAAAATCATTCTTTTTTGTCTACTTCTCTGCTCAATTACTGTTGGTAAAGAGTGACACCTAGTTACTGTTTTCCTGTTTTCTCCCTCAAACATGCCTCCTCCTCTGTGAGCTCGCTGCCTAATGTGGGATACAGATCTCTCTCTCTCTCTCTCTTTCTCTCTCTCTCTCTATCTTTCCCTGTCTCTCCATATCTCCTATCTCTGGCTTCCTCACTCTCTCTTACTATCACTATCTTCATCTTTCCATCTCTTTCTATGTGTCTCAGATGACATGCACACTGAAGGAGAGTGAAAGAAAGATGTATACGTCACAAATGTATTTGCTAATTGCCACTCCCAAACACACCTTTGGGCGGCAGAGAATGGTGATTTGAAAAGGATTTAATGAGACTCATGAAGAGAAAGAAAATGTAAGGTTTCAGCTCATTTCCCTATTCTCGAGCAAAGTGCTGGAAAGAGTCAGCAAGACACAGGGATGAAGCGTGGCCTCTGAAAACGGAGCTCCAACCAGGTGAAGGTGCACCCCCCCAGGTACACACAGACATGAAAATGGATGCACACAATCATGTGCACACACATATGTGTGTATACACACAAACACATCATACATGCAAACACGAACATACAGATATACCTACAAACATATGTGCACATATATACACATAACACACATGTGCATACACAAACACAGATATACACCCATGTATGCACATACATACACACATGTATACACGCAAACACGCACACACAAAGATATGCACAGACACATACACATAAACATGTGTGTGCACAAGTGTACATACAGAGAGACACATGCACATGTGTGTACACACAAATATACACAAACATGTACACATACATACACCTGTATACACACGAATACAGACACATATACAAACACCCCCCATATATATATACATACAAACATGCAATGCATAAACACACACATACAAACAAATACACACACCTGTAGGTAGGCACACACACACACACACACACACACACACACACACATAAACACAGTCAGCATAGATAGTGCGATGGCCGCTTCTCAGGAGAGCCTCCCAAGATTTCAATACCTTGACTCTCAGGAAGTGCTATCTGATGCCTCATTGCGTCTCTCCTGCTGCGAAGGAAGCTTTTCCTCAGGAGAAAGGGAAAGGCTCCAAGCCACCAGCACCCTTCCCAGGTAAGAAACAGGTGCACGTTCCCGTTAAGCTACGTCCTCGGTCACACTCCTGGACCCAGCAACGTCACAATCTCTTGTCATGCCTTTGGTGGGGGTGGCAGAGGGGGCTGGCAGTCAGGAGGCAAGTGGATAGCAGGTCCCAGATTGTCCTTGTCTGGGCTCAGACAGAGGTCCTGCTGTACTTTTTCTTACCTATGTGCACATGGGCACATTCCTGATTCATCTGTGACTTCATTTCTTCACGTATAAAATGAGAACATAATGACTGCCTCACAGGTTTATTGAAAAGAATGAATAAATGACTAGGACAGAATGAAAATGAAATGAACATCTGTGAAAAAATAATAGTTTAAACAACTGCCACCATAAGAATGTTAGCCCAACAAAAAGGGAATCCAGAAGAGTGGCACAGACTCCATGGAGTGCTCATTATGTAACAGATGCTGGGCTAACCTTTACTCACATTATTACGGTTCATTATCACAATGACCCACGAGGTCGATGCTATTATTGTGGCCATTTTACAGAAGGAAAAACTGAGGCTTAGCTGAATCAAATAGCTGGCTGAATTCCTACTGATAGTAAATAGAGGAACCTCTGCTCTAAACTGAGGGGGAGAGGGGGGTGTTATTCACAATAAAAAAAAGAGGAAACAATCTAAAAATAAAATATATCCATACAACAGAACATCCTCTGGCAATATCTGCTACACCACGGATGAGCCTAAAAACATTCTGCTAAGTCAAAGCGGCCAGATACAAAAGGCCACCTATTGTAGGATTCCCAGTCTATGAAATGTCCAACATTGGCAATTCATAAATTGCCTACAGTTGAGGGGAGGGGTAAATGAATGCTAATCTGTTGGAAGATCTTTTTGGGGTATTACCATGGTTATTCCTCTTGCCCCAGTTTTAATGAGGTATAACTGACCAAAATTGTGTATATTTAAGGTTTACAAAGTGATGATTACATATGCACATACATTGTGAAATGAAACGTTCATTGGATTGCGATGTTGACTGCACGACTCTGCAACTAGACTGAAGCACATTGGGTGGTACACTTGCAATGGGTGAATTGTATGGTATATGAGTTATATCTCAATACAGCTGTTTATGAAACAAACCAAAAATCCTCTCCTTGTGAGGCAAGCTACTCAGACCACTCCACTCATAATCTCATGGATGCAGGCATATGATGTGAGGAACATTTACCTACTTAATTTTGCAGAGGTGGGAACCAGCAGAAGGAAACACTGTGGGGCACAGAAGGTGGAGAGCAGAAAGAAGATCCTGTGATGTGTGGCAGCTCATGTGAAGGGTTCTGCACTTTATTTCCATGGTTCAGAGAGATGTGTGTCTTTGGCTATGCGTATATATATGTCAATGTGCTTGTGCCTATGTTTGCGTGTGTTTGTGTCTGTGTGAGTGTGTGTGTGTGTGTGTGTGTGCATGTGCATTTTCAGCACTGGAGAAGAGTAGTGCGGGGGCATGATCAGATTGGTATTAAAAACTATTACTCTGAGTGCACAGGATAAAGTAGAGATAGCAAAGCAAGGGGTTGGTCATGCAGAAGCCACAGTGGCTTCCTGTCTGAGAGACAGATGAGGCCAGGGCCTGAGACATGGTAGAGATGGAGAGAATGGATGGTTCTGCAACACAAGTCGGGGCACGGCAATCTACTGGGTGTTCATGGGGGAGAGCCGGCTGCACAGGAAGGAGGGATCAAGGAAGGCACCAAGTTCAGCTTCAACAACTGGGGCCATGTCATTTGCTGACATAGAATCTATGTAGGAAAACATACTTGTTGGGTAAGGTCATTGAGTCATTGTGAAGATCCTCCTCCCACATGCACAGAAATTAAATCTCAGAAGGTCTTTGGGGAAGAAAGATTAGAAGAAAACTGGATAAAAGGCAGAGACTTGATTCAATGAAGGGCCTACATCTGCTTCATTAGACAGACAACACTTCCTTGCTTGAGATACAGTCAGGGACCAACAAAATGAGGTGTTGGAGGAAAGAAGTGAGAAAAGGCATTCCCCATAAGCAAGTCCAGAAGCTTCCAGAAAGGATCAGATTCTAGGCAAGAGGGACATGTCAAATGTCTTCTCTCTTGCTCCTCAGGACAGTGGCGATTAATCCTGAGTCACACAGTGTGAACTTGGAGTGTTTTGCTTTCTTAATGATGCACCAGTTCAGATTCCTGTACGCCCTGTGGCTATCAAAGCCCTCCAGCTATCCCCAAGTTCATTTCCCTATTTTTGCCCCAGACTTTTTATTTTTTTTAACCCTTATCCATCAGGGAAGTCTATCAGGCAGAACTAGTTTTGGCATGAAATATACTCGAGTTGCATTATGGCTCTATCCTTCATTCATGGTGACTTCTTGGTGACATGTTTCCTTGCCTTCTGGAACCTCAGCTCCCTCCTGTATAAACTAGGACAGTACCAGAGCTACGCGCATGATTCAGTGAGACAGTCTATCTTAGGACCCCTCTCTGGTGCCTGGCACACATTGGCTCTAAGTTGGAGGTGGTGATGGTTACCATCATCCTCTAAGCAACAATGCTCTACCTTTTTTGGTTTGTTTGTTGATGTTAGGGGATCCTTTTGAGAATCAAGGAAAACCATACCCCACCTCTTCAATAAATGGTCATGAATGAAAAATCCAAACAGACCTGTTGAAGTCTGATCCATAAACCATATTTTAAGAATCTTTGATCTCAGGCAGTGGTTCTCAAATCTGACTGCCCATTCAAATTCCCGGTGAACTTAATAAAGAATATTGATGATCAAGTCCGTCTTCCCTAAAATGACCCTGTGGGGTTGGACACAAGTAATATTTCATAAGGCACCCAGGAGACACTAATGTGCAACCCAAAAGGAGAACCACGGATGAAGGGAGAAATATAGGGGCCTTTCTTCCTCTGCTCAAGGCATTGTTGTGAGTGCCCTGCATGTCCCCTGAGTTGGCTGTGTCTCAAGGTGGTTTTGAGATCAGCCTCCAGGCCCCTGATGACCTACAAATCATCCATTCTAACTACCATTAGCAGCATAATCTTGGCAAGCTATCCAACTCTTTGGCTCCATTTACTTCTTTCCACCGCTAAAAACAAGAATGGGACAATCATATTTCTTCCAAGATTTGGGAGAGGATCAAATTATATGTTCCATGGAATATGGAACATAGTTCTTTAATATGCAAGGTATAGCATTAGCTCAATAAAAGGTCTTAGGTCACCATTATTGCTTTCATTCATATTAAGGCTACCATCATCATCATCATCATCATCATCTTATCATCATCATCATCATCATCATCATCATCATCATCATCATCTTAGTGTAGAACCACTTTAGCCTCAACAACTAAACTTCTCAAATATCAATGCTATTTTATCTCCTTTTTAAAAAAGCACCTGGGTGAGAATGCCTCATGCCAAGGTTATCAGCCTCCCAGGGGCATGAGACTCCTCTGCCTGGCGAATGGTTGGTCCCAGACCCAGAATGTACCCAGACTGAATTTCCTACACCCTGAATTTGCTTCTGTGGAGATTCACATGTGCCCATACATTTGAAATCGTGTTTGTAGGGAGGCTACTCATAGCATAGGTTTCCCTGGGTCATCAAACACCAGGGCCATTGATGCTATAACCTGAGGGAAGAACTGTGTCCATGTGGGAGAAGCAGAAGCAAAGGGATCATATTCAACAGTGGCTGATGTGATGACTACATCCAGCAGTCTCTGATTTCTTCCCTTGACCCTAAACAACAGATGTCACTCAAATGGTCAGCTTCTGCCACCCACACAGGCTAGTCACATGGCATTTGGCACACTCTCTTTTCACTGCTGATCATCCATGCATCATCCTTCCCTGGGCTTGTCTGAGATCTCTCTGGCCCTGCTTCTCCTGAAACAGTGACTCAACCAGGCAAGGCAGGTTATTTGGGGTGACTTGATGAGGGTGACAGGGGGTGGGCCCAGGGGAGGAGGGGTGAGAGGAAAGGCAATTTATGGCGCCCGTGGGTAGCTGGCTTCCCCCCACTGGCACAGTTCTAATTTTATTTTGCTTGCACTTATATTAGAAAGTGCTGTAACCACCTCGTGCTCAGGGCGGGGGATGGATTGGGGGGAAGACAAGAAGGCCCACAGTTGCTTAAAGACAAGGGGCCTTGGAACAACCCCCCTGAGGCTTCCTGGTTCAGGTTACCATCCACCTGGTGTAGGAGCTGATGAGGAAATGCCCCCGTAACCCCCTTGGCAGGAATGACTGTACCTGAGGTTCTTGTCCGTTTCCCCCTGGAAACAAGAGGAATAACATTCTCTTGCCAGGTGTGGCCCTAGATTCAAACACACTCTCTCTCTCTCTCTCTCTCTCTCTCTCTCTCATTTCAGATGCATGGATCGCTTCCGACATGGGAGACGCTCCCTGGGTTTTTACTATTTCATATATTTATGAGTGATGGAGCCCAGAGCCCAGAATGTCTCTCCCTCTGACAGCCACCAGCACAGCACGATGGTCTGAAGTCTGGATGTGGAGATCACACAGACCTACTTTTTAATCCAATGTGACCTTGGATGTGTCATGTAACCTCCCTGACCTCCTTGTAGATAATATGAGGATATAATTGGGATAAAGATATAAATACAGCCCAGCCAGAATGGCTCAGTGGTTGAGCATCAACCTATGAACCAGGAGGTCATGGTTCAATTCCTTGCCAAGGCACATGCCTGGGTTGTGGGCTCAACCCCTAGTTGGGGGCGGGAGGGGCATGCAGGAGGCAGCTGATCAATGATTCTCTCTCATCCTTGATGTCTCTATCTCTCTCCCTCTCCCTTCCTCTCTGAAATCCATAAAAATATATTTTAAAAAGACATAAATATAATTTATGCCCTTTTGTATGGAGTTTCAATTTCTGTGATTTCAGTTAACTTCAATCAACTTCAGTCTGAAAATATTAAATAAAAATGTCCCGAAATAAATAACACATACGTCTTAAATTGTGAGCCATTCTGAGTAGCCTGATGGCATCTGGCACCATCCCGCTTCGTCTTGCCCAGGAGCTGAATCATTCCTTTGTCCAGTGCATCCACACCTTGTAAGCTATTGACTAGTTAGTGACTTAGCTGCCTTCTACGTTATCAGATTGACTGTCACTCCATTGCAATGTTTGTGTGAAAGTCACCCTTATTTAACTTAATAAAGGCCCAAAGCCCTTCACAATTACTGCATATTATTTATTTTTTATTAATTATCTATAATCTCTTACTATGCCTAATTTACAAATTAAAATGTATCATAGATATGTATGTATAGAAAAAAAAGTATATAGAGAGTTTGGTACCATTCGTGGTTTTAGGCATCCACTGGGGATCTTGGAACAGATAAGGAGGGACCACTATACCACATGTAAGAATTTTAGCAGCATGCCCAATACTTACCAAGAATGCAATAAAGGACCTTACCATGTGAATTTTGGAAGGCAGGGACACGATTCAGCTCATAATAGAGGGTGAGAGAACTGGCCCCAACTTCATACTTTAGCTCCAGCTAGATCCCTGCTTCCCAAAGCCAAATTCCAGAAGTAGATAGCAATCCTGTCTTACGTGTAGGCACTCAAGCCTCTCTTGGTTATCTCATTGGGGATGCCTCAAGTTCCAGCTTGCTAGGGAGGAAGAGATGCACCAAGTTCATTGGGTGAGGAGCAAAATAAATCCCACTTAGAAGAGGCCCAAAATAGAGGTAACCAATGAGCTTTCCCAAGACAAAGACCAAGAGAGGTGAGGACATCCTCCTTGAAGTTCAACTGTAGCAGTTGATCCTCTCTAAGGCTTTGCCCCTTGAATAAAATCAGGTGTTCTCTGGTGGCAGGTGGTCCCTGGTAACAGATGGTGGCTGACTGCCCTGCATCAGTGCAGGTTCTAGCACAAAGCCACCTGAACTGGCCCAACAGGAACATCTGCTGTGGACGGGCTGGCAGCTGCTGCCACGCAGAGAACCCAGGTTGCTACTCCATTGTTGGGTTCTTTGTATCTCCTAAGACTATCACTGATGACTCATTTGGTCCTTAACCCGAATGGCTCTATTTCCATTTCATTTTTTTTTTTTTGTAGCAAGATCAGCAATTTATTTCACCATTCAAACAATATTCAATGTATCCTCTGTTGTGTACCAGGCAGTATTAGGGACCCATCTGGGTTGGGTTTGATTTGGTTTTAACCAAAGTTTCAGTTCTGGCTCTTTTATGCTGTGGAGTTCCTCTCTGCACCATTTGTGGGCATCTCATGGAAGAAGGGATAAAGATTCTCAGAAGGGGCAGTGGAGAAATAGTGAGAAGCATGTCCCGTCTGGTCAGCGGCACGGTGACTGACTGAGCTGCAGCTGGCAGAATGAAGGGCCAGAGCGATAGCAGAGGCACCACCAGAGAGCCTAGTTGAGGATGCGATATACACAGTAATGGGCAGCTGTGTGACAGCCAGAGGTAATGAAGATGCTATAAAAGAAAGCACAGTGTAAACCTCTTGTTGATCAGCTAAGAAATGCCAGGAAGATGGATGGGGTTATTTGGAGACTCCACAAAAGCACCTACACGTCCGGATGGTATTTCCATAAAGCCCTGGAAGTCTCTGGGATGAGGAACGAGATGATGATGAGCTACAAAGGGCTAAATTAGCTGCAAAAGGCCATGAGCCCTGAGCAGGTCAGTGGGACTAATAGAGTCAGGGAACAAACCGTGGCGATGGGAAAAAATAAACCGGCATTTCAAGTCAAGATGAGTTCTCCTGCCTCCCCACTTTTTTCAGATAAAGGGGATTGTTTGATTGTTTCTAAATCCCAACCTAAAAATAAAAAGAACTGCCTGTGCTCTAAACCGTGTCTCTGCTAAAATACCCCCTTCCCCACTCTCCCATTGCATGTTTCCCCTTGCCCAGGAGCTGGGGACTCAGTTCTGGGAAATCTCATAGTAAATGTCATGGGCATGTGTTTGTCACTGTGTAAATCCTCACTCTGTGCTTGACAGGACTCCAAGATCACCTTTTAAAACTGATCTAGCTGAGGGATAAGACAGCATTCTTAGCACTTCAACTCCAGCACAATATGACTGGCAATAAAATCTGCCTGAACCTCTATGATTGGCAGAGGGTTATGGTATAGTAGGCAACTCACTTTAAAAAATATATATATTTTTATTGATTTCAGAGAGAGGAAAGGAGACACAGAGAGAGAGAGAAACATTGATGAGAGAGAAATATCAATCAGCTGACTGCTGCACGTCCCCCTCCTGGAGATTGAGCTGCAACTTGTGCATGTGCCCTGACAAGGAATTGAACTGGAGACCTCCTGGTGCCCAGGACAATGCTCAACCAACTAAGCTACATGGGCAAGGAGACAACTCCTGTGTGTATTGTTGTTATTGTTGTTAATCCTCATCTGAGGATATGTTTTTATTGATTTTCAGAGAGAGTGGAAGGGAGGGGGAGAAACAGAGAGTGAGAAACATCAATGTGAGAGAGACACATCGATTGGTTGCCTACCGTACATGCCCCGACCAGGGCCGGGGATCAAGCCTGCAACCAAGGTACATGCCCTTGGGTGGAATCGAACTTGGGACCTTTCAGTCCACAGGCCAACTCTCTATCCACTGAGCAAACTTGGCTAGGGCAACAACTCACTTTTTAGAGTTTTTGAGTTTCTTATGAAAAAAAAAAAATACCTGTAGACATTGGACATGCATGATCTCTAATTGTCACGATCTCTCCAAGACAGAAAGGATGAGAGATCAATAACTTGCCCAGTCACACAGCCGCCAAGAGGCAGAGCAGGGAAACAGGTTGTGCTGGCTCCTGGAAAGGCATTCTATTGACCTTGCTGGACTGTCTCTCTCTCCCATCCCCAGCCCTTAGTTCTGCCCAGTACCAAGTATCTCTCCAAGGAGCAGATGACAATGATTCCTATCTGGATCCCCCACATGTGGACACACACACACACACACGTGCCAGTGAATGAACATGAACTCAGGCACGAAACAAAGCCAGAAATACTTAAAAATACCTGTGAAGAAATATCCTAATTGCTAAAAACATATGCAAGGTATTCCTTAGGGGTCTGTTATGGGCAAGGCAAAGTAAGGCACGTTACTTAGCAGACAATCTCAAAACTCTCATCTGGCCTCCATCCTGAATGTGACCAGATCTTGCAAACATCTAATACTAAGAAGTCATTCCTTAGCCGATCTACCTTACCTACTACGTCTCCCTAGCAAGATAATCAGTTACACTGACTGGCTTATTCAGGCAATACGTATTTCTATACAGAGAGGGCTGTTTTTCTAAATTAAGTAAGCACTCATCTAAATCTGCTAAACGTGTTATTGCGTTCTTAATGTTGGTTCAACTAGAGCAAAACATCCTGCTCTCATGCAGGTGGCCCAGTCACACCTGTGTGCAAAGAATGGCATCTGCCGTAGACTCGCCTGCTGTCGGTCTATGTGTGTGAGAACGTGGATAATGGGCCTGGATTCCATCCTGAATGCTGAGGAGTGGGCGCTAGTGACTGCCTTGCTTTGGGGTGTGTCATAGAACATTATTTTTCCTCACCAATTGCTACATGTGGTTCCCTCCAGGGTGAGGGGACCACTCACTTCCCAGAGGTCATTGGTGTGGCCCCTGCACTTGGCTTTTTCCTTTTAAAAGACCTCGGGGCCACTTTTCTTTTTTCTTTCTGCCCACTGCCAAAGACTATGAGCTGAATGACCAGGTTTACCTTAACACTACTAACGGTGAGAAAGGCATGAAGATACCATTTTCCAAATGTGTCATACATGATAAACATGGACAGCAGAGATGGGAGCATGGTGGGGAGATACATGCCAGAGAAGTTTCTACATTTCTCTCCACAAGATTTCACTCCGTTGGAACTTCCCAAAATATTTACCTGGCATCGCTCATCATGTGTACTGTTTTCTCCATCTCCTAGCCTCTGTCTTATTTATTCTCTGCACTGGAGAGGGGGAGGGTGTAAATAGAAAAGAAATTAAATATTTCACATGTAGTTTCTACTTCTACCTCATAGGGGAATGGCAAAATTCTCCTCTGTCTCTCTAACACACACACACGCACACTAAGGAGAGTGCAAGATAAAGAGAAACTGGTGTTATTCTTCATAAGAATGAGAAAACAGGATTTGGGAGTTCTGCTAGGCAGCCCCTGAAGGAGCATCGAGCACAAACAAGTGAAGAGAAGTAGGGCGAGCATGAGGAGGGTGGTAGCTTTCCCTTTAACCAGCAGGGCGATGGGCTTGCATGATATTGGTGCTCCCTAATAGAAAGAGACCAACAGTAAAATGCACACTCAACAGGGCATCAGACACTCTGCTTGGCAATTCCCTCCTTATTTACATCTTTGTCCTGCATGTCCCTCCTGCCCCACCATCCCACTGGCCTTCTTGGTCTTTCCTGAGTGCAGTGAGGTCCTTTGCCTTCAGGGCTATGTCTTTCTGCCCTTCCACTTAGACCCTTCCTCACCAGACCTTCAATGGAGACGCCTTCGATTTCAACTGGTAACTCTGCCTAATTCCTTGCCTGTGTACTGCTCTCTCTCATTATGGTAAAGACATCCTGTTCACGGATTTTCCATTTTGGGGGGTATCTTTGCCAACACGACCCTGTGAACTCCAGGAGGGTAAGGGCTTGTACATCTTGTTTACTAGCTTATTAGCATTAAATGCATGCTTGTTGAATGACATGAGTGGTTCACCCTTCATCCACTGAGAAAGAAGATGAAAGAAATGTTAGGATAAGAGAGGGATGCAGAGGAGGAGAGAAGGGGGAGGGAAAATGGAGAAGAAAAGAGGAGGGTCTAGAAGGAGAGAAGAGGGGAGAAGAAGGGAGTGCAGGGGAGGGTTGGGGAGGGGAGAGAAAAGCAGGGGGAAGGAGGGGAGGAGAGGAGAGGGGAGAAGAGGAGAGAAAAGGCTATCAGTCAAGATGTAAGGAAATAAATTGCCAGTGAACAATTTCTGATGTCTGAGAAGACTGAGAAACATTCAAAGTCAAGGATGTTCATATTGCATCTAAATTTTTTGTAGTGATCCCTCCAACCTCTCTAACCCCACATTAAAACATACTGCATGAAGGGAAAACTGAAGTGTGTGCTCACACTGAGAAAGCACTGAATCCCTTGGGGCAGTGGTCAGCAAACCGCGGCTCATGAGCCACATGCGGCTCTTTGGCCCCTTGAGTGTACCTCAATCAGATTGAGGACGTTTTTAGCAAAGGCCATCTTAGGAGTACCCTAATTAAGTTAATAATGTACCTACCTATATAGTTTAAGTTTAAAAAATTTGGCTCTCAAAAGAAATTTCAATCGTTGTACTGTTGATATTTGGCTCTGTTGACTAATGAGTTTGCTGACCACGGCCTTGGGGTGTAGACAGATACCTGGGACAGGCTCTGGGCTTCTCACCACCTATGGATGAACGTTGCAGTTTGAGAAGTTCGAGGCATTCAGGCTGCAGATCTAAATGCTCATCAAAGATTGTGGCAGTCTTAAAATATAATGTGAGTGATGTTTGAGAAGACAGCACAGCTTGTGCAGCCTTATGTAAAGCAGATGCAAATCATATGCAAATGTGCACATGTCCTCCCTGACTAGTTCTGACTCCAGGCCCGGTCTGAGGATCAGGTCTCTGGACATCCCTCTATGTCTAGTTCAATCAGTGGGTGGGAGCCACATGCTCATGCTTCAGGGCACAGGCTGCCTTTGCTGGGCTTGGAGGGGCTTTTGAGAATAAGTCACTAATACGTTGATATTTGCAGGGGGAAATAGGAACCTCAGAGATGCCAATTGTCAACATGATGGTGGACTGGAACTCACAGATACAGGGACCTGCTTCTGAGCTGTGAGAAGGACAGAC
Source organism: Cnephaeus nilssonii (assembly GCF_951640355.1). Taxonomy (NCBI): domain Eukaryota; kingdom Metazoa; phylum Chordata; class Mammalia; order Chiroptera; family Vespertilionidae; genus Cnephaeus; species Cnephaeus nilssonii. Next base: position 19,072,928 of record NC_137073.1, on the reverse strand, counting down.
AGGGCTATTCTGGCCGAGAACTCATTGCAATCCCAGAGACATCCCATGTGAACCTTCCTCCATTTTTTCATTGTGGCAAAATACACTACAGTGTTCCATTTTACATAGCTTCAAGGGTACAGTTCGGCGGCACTAAATACATTCATATTGTACAGTCATTACCATGTTGTACAGTCATCACCACCATCCATCTCCAGAACTCTGTACACTTGCAAAACTAAGACTGTACCCATGAAACACTAACTCCCCGTCCTCCACTCCTCCTTGTAGTTTTGATTTGCATTCCCCTAATGATCAGTGAAGTTGAGCAATTTTTTCATGTGCTTATTAGCCATTTGTAAATCTTGCTTAGCCATTTTGCTTAGCCATTTACAGTGGAGTATTAATCAGCCTTCAAAGAAGGAAATTCTGGCATATTCAGCAACATGCATGAAACTTAACAGACATTATGCTAAGTGATATAAATCAGTCACAAAAAGGCAAACACTACAGGTTTCACTATATGAGGTATCTAAAGTAGTCAAATTCATAGAGACTGAAAGTAGAATGGTGGATGCCAGGGGCCGAGAGGGAGTGGAGGATGGGGAGTTAGTGTTTCATGGGTATTTGACATTCAGCTTTCTATGGACACTTGGGTTGCTTCCACACATTACCTATTAGAAAGAATGCTGCTATAAACACGGGGTGTACAGATATCTCTTTAAGACCCTGCTTTCAATGCTTTGGATTGTATATCCACAAGCTGAAATCCTAAGCCATATATAGTAATTGTATTTATATTTCTAATATGTTGAAGCATGGCCATACTGTCTTCATGGTGGCTGCAATTTGACATCCCCACCAGCAGTGCACAGGGTCCCAGCTTCCCCACATCACTGCCAGTGTGTATTGTTTTTTTGGGTTTTGATAGTAGTCATCCTAATGGGTGTGAGGTGGTATCTCCTTGTAGTTTTGATTTGCATTTCCCTAAGGAGCAGTGATGTTGAGCAATTTTTTCATGTGCTCATTAGCCATTTGTAATTCTTCTTTGGAGAAATGTCCTTTGCCTATTTTTGAATGGAGTTATTTGTGTGGGTTTTTGCTCATTGTTGCTGTTGTTGAGTAACCCGCATTAATTTTTGTGCACACAGTTGAGTGGCTCTAACAGGAGGACTCCGTGAGAGATTCTTCCAAAGGCAATGTCGATGCTGCATCGACGCTCAGCCTCCTAACATAAGCTGCTTAGGTTTTAATTGGTTTCCCAAACTTCTCTAAGTCCCATTAGGGCTACCTCCGGCATAAATCCCACAATCAACACTCGCCTGAATCTTTTTTTCTTTTTTTTTTTTTTTGGATGTCTTCTTTTTAAAAATTTCTCTATTGCTTAAGGTGTTACATATGTGTCCTTATTCCCCCATTACCCCCGCCCCCCATTCGCCTGGATCTTGATAGTCACCTGCTAAATGGTGACTTCACACTCACCATGCCCATTTCTACATGGCAGCTAGGGCACACCTCATAAATAAATACGAGATCATCACTCTTCTGCCCACAGCAGACTACAGATGCCCCACCTCACTCAGGATCAAATCCCCACTTCCTGGCATGGCCTACAACCTCAGAGGGACCTGCTCTCCCCTGCATCTGCCCTCATCTAGCACCATCTCTGCATCTTCTCCCACTACTGCCCCTCTGCCTGTCCTTTGTTTCTCAGTGATGCCATTTTGGTTGCTTCAGCATCTGCCACCCCATCAGCTTAGAATGTCCTTCCCAGCAACTGCCCACTTCTGACCCACTTGGCCATTCATACCTCAGAGAGATCGCTCTCTCCCACCCAAGAGCAGCCTGCCCCCACCCCGGTCCCTCTCTCTCTCTCACATCTCTCTGTTTTGTTGCCTGCACAGCAGGTTCTTCTTTCTGAAATTACTTTATATTTGTGTTTTCAGCCTTGAGCTCATAAAATTGGACTTGGCTGCTATTGGGAGAGTCCCAAAATAACTGTGGCTTACACAAAATGCAGGTGTATTTTTTTTCTCTCCCAGGAAAGAAGTTCAGGGCTGGGCAGTCCATGCTGAGTCCTGTTGCTCCTCTCACGTTTCCATTCGACCCTCCTCAGGATACAGACTCCATCCTCAAAGTTGCCTCAAGGTCACGCCGTTTCCGCAGAGGGAGAGGGCAAGGGAGAACAGGTGCAGGATGCATCCACAGTGGGTGAGTCAGCCCCTACTAAAGGCTTTCCCCAGGAACCACACAATCATTTTCATTGCCATCTTGTAGGTGATTCCTCTCTGCAAGGGTAGGTGGGGAACACAGTATCATTTCCCTTTCATGTGGGCGTCCTGGCTATGACTAAGCGACCGTTTACCGAAGACGAAGGAATAAATGGGGATTTGGTAGGCATCTGGTGGTGTCTGTCACAATTCCTTCTTGAACGATTTTCCTCTACAGAAAATATGAGCTCCACACAGCCAGCGATCTTGTCCGTGTGGAGTTCTACAGTAACCCCAGCACTCGCCACGGAGTCTGATGGGCACAATAAACAGATGCTGAATAAGAATGAAGCGCTGTGGTGGCTTGCCTTTTCCAACGTGATGTTTAAGAACACGCAGGGATCCCCTCTGCCACGTTCAGGTTCTACCAGGAGACAGGGCAATTTGGTGTTGCCACGAGTCTATTCAGATCCCCACTCCACTCCCTGGGAAAAATCATTTGCCTTCAACCTAAGAGTCCTAGAATCATCCTTATTATACAAGGCGAGGCAGTCTTCCTTTCTAAACATCGCTGCTGCCTAGAGTGAACCATCACATTTCCCGTGGAGCCCAATCGCAGGCCAGGTTAATCCCACAGCTTTCCATTGATATGACCTGTTCCTGTCCTTATGGTCTGACTTTCGGGTTTCTCTCCAGAATTTTCCAGGAATCTGGCTTCATTCTGAGCACACTCATTCAAGGATGGGTCACTAAAGTGATCCCGGATGTCCTTTCTGTCTGATTTCCTTCTAACCCCACTCAGATATGGCCGAGGCCATGTGTGGGAGTAGATGCATCCCTCCAGCCAGGAACAGGACACCTGTCTGGCTGTGTTAAAACTTCCAGTCCTCCGAGTGCCTGTTGTGGAGAACACACACACATCCATTTCCAAAGTGCAAGGTCTGGGGCCCATCTTGAAAACATTTCTCATCTATTACTTTTTAACCGATTACCATTTGATTTTTCAAATGATAAAACAAGAAAACCTTTAAACACACACTGGATCCTGAATTATTAAACATAAAAGGGCACTTTGGTGTGTTTATTATCAGACTGAAGGAACTCTTGCATGGTTTAAGCACTTTGCTCCTTAAAGTGTTCCCTCTACGCTGATGTGGAGTTAAATGTGCATTGGCATAAAACCCCATCCATTTCCAATTTTCTCATCTTAGGTTTCTGGCCTGATAAGCTGTCACCTTCCCAGGCTGCAACTTCCTCTGGGGAGGAGGACCGGCATGATGTTGTGGTCATACTTCGTGGGCACCTCGGAACTGAGACTGAGCCCCCATGTTCAGAACCACCTCCTCCACTCTGCAGACGGACCTCGTTACTCCAAGGACCCATTTCTGCGGCCTTCCTGCAAGCATGGGTCGTACTGTGCAAATTGTGTGCAATGCAACTCATTTCCTTGCAACCTACCCTGCGTTTTCCCTTTGAGGGAGCTTTTCATTTTCATGGAGGTGGAATTCCCGTAACATAAAATTCAGCATGTATAGCTGTCCAATCCAGCAACATTTAGTACATTACCATGTTGCACAACCACCACCTCTACTGAGCTTTGAAACATTGTCAACACCCTCAAAGACAACCCTGCATCTACCCACAGCCACTTCTCCTCTCCCCGCTCTCCCAGAAACCCCCATTCTGCATTCTGTCTCTATGGTTTTCCTCTTCTGAATATCTATAATAATAAAAGCACAATATGATAATTAGACCGGATGGCCAGACAACCTTCTGGATGTCCTTTCAGACAACCTTCCGGACGAAGCTGGGGCTGTGAGGGCCAAGGCAAGCCGCCGCGGCTGCAAGGGGTGAGCCCCTTGCACGAATTTTGTGCATTGGGCCTCTAGTTTCATATAAATACAACGACACAATCTGTGACCTTCTGTGTCTGGCTTGTTTTCACTGAGCGTGATATTTCAAGTCCCACCCATGCTGTGACATGCATCAGGACTTCAGGACTTTTCACAGCGTCTGCTGCATGGTGACACCACATTTTGTTGATCCATTCTTCCATCCATGGGCATCAGGGCTGTTGCCAGCTCTTGTCTATCGTGAATAATGTATGAGCCTGCAATGCACATGTTTTTGTTGGAGTACCTGTTTTCATTTCTCTTGGGTATATGCTCAGGACCAGAATTGCTTGGTCACACGTCTAACTTTTTGAAGAACCGCCAAACTGTTTTCCACCGTGTCATTGTACTTTTCTTTCACTGCTTTGTAGGCTCTCTCTTATTGATATCTTTTGTAACTTAGTACTCAAGAAAAGATCACTTGAGAAAGAGAAGGAAGCGCTGAATCCCCAAAGCAGGAGTTAAAATCAACAGCAAGCTCACCTGTTCCTGTTTCAAATGTAATAATACGGAGCAGGAGGTGCTCAGAGATGTTTTCCTCATCCCTTTCCTCCCTCCCCTAGCAGAACAGCTGGGTAGGAGGCTAAGAGGAACCAGGTGTGTGTTTAGTTTCAACAGTGTGGAGAAACCAGAGAATGCTGGGTGAAGGGCATGTTGGACGTGGGATAGAAGGAGAAGGAACAGCAAGAGAGATGGGAAAGGAACCAGACATATGTTCAGATATTAGTATGTAGGCTGGCCACTCAGGTTGCCTGTGGTATATACCTTGGAAATGGAGTCTTTTAAACTCTCCTAAAAATTACACAGACTTGCACATAAAGATGAGACCACTGGCTTCATACAGTTCAAATAACCCAGCTTCCCCACTGCACACCACTCTAACTATATTTTAGCCATGCATGTCATTTATCTTTGGCTTAGAATCCCACTTCCTTTCCCCTTTGCAAATGCTGTCCTCTTTGCCTGAAACATCCTTCCATATCGTCTGCCTGAAAAATGCCCACCTATCCTCCAAACCCTGTCTAGGGATCACCTCTCTCCTCCAACCTCCCAAGACACCCTTCTCAGCACGACCTCTGACCCTGTGTGCTCATATGCCATGAAATATTACTTATTGTTACAGGCCTGTCTCACCTTCCTAGCCACATGCTCTTCGAAGACAGGGATACTGGATTCCTCTTAAAATGGGACTAAACATATCCACTTCTCAGGGTTGTTGTCAGGGTGAAGTGAGCTCACACATTCAAAGAGGACTACCTTGCACATCGCAGGGATTTAATGCATGCTTGCAAAGCACTTGGACCTTTGGACCACCTGCACTACCAAGGTTGGCAATGGTCTGAACAAAGGATGCTTCTTGATTGTGCAAGGCTAACACGCCTGGTACATGGGATGAAGGAGAGAGGAGGAGAGAGGTGAAGGAAGGTGGGGAAATGATTCACCTGATCTTCAGGATGAAAGGTAAGAATGGACATAACATGGCCAGCACCACCAGCAGAAAACTTACAACGCATACACGTGATAAGTGAATTGGGCCATCATAACTATTATCATTATTGCCATTCGGACTCAGAACATGCTGATTTAGAACCTCAACATTGCTGATTCAGTCTGTGCCTTTGTTTTCTCTGGATAACTAAAAGAAGGAGGAGGAGGGAGAAAAAGAAAAGAGGAGGAAGAGAGGGAGATGAAAACACAATAAAAACAGTAATTAATGAAGTTTCAGAACTCCCTCTGGGAGGCTAAGAAAGATGATACTCAGGTTTGATAGATGCTCAGATCCTGGGCGAAAGGCCTTAGATCCTGACACAAACAGCAACACGACAGAGAATGAAAGAAAAGCTTATCACATGGGCTAGGCTACATGCAATCATGTATTTGTAAGAGATATAAGGCAGGTACCATTATTTAAACTGTGAGCATCTTAGGGACTCAGGTCTCCCAAACCCGTGCTGTTGAGTCATTGCCTTGTTCTGCTGTACCATACACCAGATGTCACCTCAGATGTTGGACAGCTGCCCCTGCCCATGCAATAATGCTCACCTCCTCTGACCTGTGATTTACATAGTGGATAAGTCTGCAGACTGGTTCACTGGGAGAATTGGTTTGGGTTTCTTGCATAACCAAAATTCTCACAAGCAGCCATATCCAGCAAGACTGGTAGGTGACAAATCAGATAAGAGGACGAGGCACTAAGAGTCTTCATATCACCAAATATAAATATTTTGGGGGAAAGCAGACCAGTAGCGGAGGACATGCTTGACTTGACTAACACACTACCAACAACAGAACTGATTCAAACCACAAAAAACAGCAGGGATAACAGACAGTAAGGGCTTTTTAATAAACTCCATAAAATAGGGATTTTAGAAATTGCATTGCTAGAATTAGTAGAAAAATAAACAGCAAATTAAGGACCAATGGACTTAGTTAATCCCAATCAAATTTTAATGCTGAAAAAATGTTATGAATTGTCTTTGGAGTCTTCATGTTCTAAATCCAACAAAAACATTTACTGCTGGTGACCAGGTTGAAAACAAAATGAATTTCAAGATGCCTGTGGGCTTTGGAGCTCAGTAATGAGCATCTCTTTGGTATTTAGAGCTGATCCTTGAAACTCTTCAGCCCCAAAGAATCAGATGTTCTCACATCCAACATCCAAGCCATTCTTCTGCTACTACTGCTAAATGGCTACCATGTGTCCTAATGATGATCCATCAGCTGTTTAATATATCTTCACTCTGATGAACTTTGCTTCCAATGAAACATGTTATTTTTAAAAGACAACTTTATTCAATACTATAAATGGAAAAATATCAATTATTCCAAGTAGAGAGTCACCATAAAATAAATACAACACAACCACAAGTTAGTAAAATCTTGCTACCATAACCTGCAGACACTGATTCCCCAGGTCTCCACTTTATTATTAAAAATGGCGATGGCCAAAGGTTAGAGAGACACCCTAGCACCAAACAAAGACTTTCTCAATGGCATAAACAGGGGAATTAGAAGAAAATTGAAAAAGAAATAACTCCTTCCCAAAATAATTGATTTAACATTATTTAATAGCATCTTTATGTGCCACCGAAGTCCATAATAATCAAATGGGATTTATAATTTGGGAAAGATATTTCCTAGCCAATGCTTTAAAAACAGTAATAGTACTTACTGTCTTTTCAGCTGCTGTTAGAATATCGTACCTTTCTAGTAATCTCTTTTAGAAAATTTCAGTCTCTTATTCCTTCCTTCTCGTGACATATTCTTTCAATTTTAAGTTACCTCAACACAGTACCATAATTGCTGCTAAGACTGGCAGTGCTAGAGCACAGTGCTAATATACTAGGCTGCTTGCCCACGGATCCGAGATCTCCAATGCTCTGCTCTTAATGCACCAACTGTGACACTGGACAAGTTCACATCTCTCTGCTCAGTCTCCTCCTCTCTAAAGCTGGGTGCAGGGTAGTACCTACCTCAATAGATTGAGGAAGGCGATGCATGCGAAATGCTTACAGCGTATAAGGACCATGTGAGCTTGTGATGCTGTATTGATTTTTTTGCCTGTATTTGTTTCCTGTTGCTGCTGTAACAAATTCCCAGAAATGTAATGGCGAAACAGAGCACAAATGTATTGCCTTTCAGCTCTGTAGTTCAGAAACCTGATGCAGGTCTTGGCTGAGCTAAAAGGCTTGGTGAGGCTGTATTCCTTTTTGGAGCCTCTAGGGGTGAGTCTGAGATCTTCCCTTTTCCAGACTCTAGACCAGTGGTTCCCAACCTTTTTTTGGCCATGCCCCACCTAAGCATCTCTAAAATTCTGATGCCACCCTGTGACATATAATTCTTATTATTCAAAAAGAGAACTCCTATTCACATGGAGGGAGCCTAAAAGGCAATTAACTTGGTCTAAACAAGCTTCCAAAGATCATGGCATCCATGAAAGAGAAAAATAAAAGAATGAAAGGGCAGTTGAAGTACTGAGGAAGAAATCATTTAGAAATTATTAAAATAATAATTATAATAATAATATGAAGTGATGTGAAAAAATAGCAAATAATGTTTCAAAACATATAATAGAGAACTGAAATGCATAAATATGTCACTATATATTTATATACTGTATATGAGGCCCCTAGAACCATAAGAAATGCAAAATAAATCACTGTTAATAACTCATTCTCAAATAGCCCCCCCCTTAAAAATCAAATTGCCCCTCTGTGGGGCATGTACCCCACCTTAGGAATCACTGCTTCTACCCCACCTTAGGAATCACTGCTCTAGAAGCTGCCTGCTTTTCTCAGCACGTCTCCTTCCATTGTAAAGAGGGCAATGACCTGTAGTAGAGTTTTTCTCAAGAAATGTGACCCCAACACATTCTCTCCTCCTGCCTCCCTCTTCTTCTCATAAAGACCCTTGTAGTCATGTTGGGTCCAAACAGATAATTCAGAATAACCTCCAGGCCAGATGATAAGCAAGACTAATTCTATTTGCAAACCTAATTGTCTTTGCCAGGTAATCTGGCATAGTCACGGGTTCCAGTGACTAAGGCGTGGACATGTTTGGGGGGGGGCATTATTTTGCCCACCACACTCTCAAATTGTGAGATATGCACCCATATAAAGTGGGTGGATATCCCCACTTTCATGCTGTCTCAGAGGTGCCTGAAGCTGTCTCCTGGGAAGTCTCAAGCAGATAACCTTGCACTTGATCTTTTCTATTAGCATGTCCCCCACTTTGCTTTTACTGCTTATATAATATTTTTACTTTGGAATAGTTTTAGATTCACAGAAAGATTGCAAAAATAATACAGAGAATCCCGGTGTATCTCTCACCCAGCTCCCTCTAACATTAACATCTTCCTAAATCAGAATGATATCCACACTAGGAAATTGACATTGGTACAATACTGTTCACTAAACCGAAGATCACAGTCTCCCTTTTCTGTGCCAGGATCCAATTTAAGGTCTCACCTTGTTTTTTGTTATTTATCTTTAGTCTCCCCACAGATGACATTCTGCAATGCCAGCATTTGGTTGAGCAGAATAGGGCCACCAAGTACCTCCGCACCTTCCTTCTATTATCGCCTCCATTTAGGGAAACTTCCTGGCCCCTACAGGCATTTGTGTCTGAAGCTCCTAAGTAAGTCCTAGGAGGATTCTGAGAAGGCCCCAGTCCAGCACCTTTCTCACTCCAACCCTTTCAGAGTAACCCTTTCCTCAAATATTGTCCCTCTCCTAACTTCAGATGGATGGGCAAACACCAATGACCTACCATGAGGCCAACATGCCAACGTGCCAAGACAGCACAGGAGAGTCTGAGGCATTTGACACCGGAACCAGAACTTCCGGTCAGCACTCCTTCTCCTTCCCCTCTTCCATTTTCCCTTCTTCCTTCCCCTTTGGAAAACAGCTCATGGAATTGTACAGAAAGGGCATCAGTAGATTAAAAACTGTCTCCTTCTAATAACATGTTAAGCAGTGTTGAAAATTAATCACCAGGGCCGTTGTGCTGCCCTCCTCAGAGGGAGACAGCTGGGGAAATTTAATAAATTATTATCACAACGATGTTCCTATTATAGAATTTGCATTTCATTCCCAGGCTTGCATTCGGCCTCCCCGCTGCCTGATGATTGTTAATAAAACCAATGGACTCTTTCGCCTCAATAGTTAGAGGACTGTGCTTCGACTAGTTCATCAAAGGGTATTCTTTGGGCTTCATACTTAATTATTTTAGCTTCTTCTCTAACCCCTTTCTTAATAATTTTTGTTTCTTTAAGACAACCAAAGACAGTATTTAATCCTGAGAGTGCCCTGCTGCCGGAAATACGCACTGTAATGATATGCCTAGCTTAAAAGCAAATCTAATCTACTTGCTTATTAAATTTAAATGTGTTTAAGGCTGATATGGTTTGAAGATGATATGTAAAATAACATCCTCCATGGTTATAAATGTCAACTCTAAAAATTATATGCAATATAACATACAAAATAAATGCTACTTCATCTTTACATTCCACTGTGATCAATTCATTAAACGATGTGTTACAAGTCAGGAGGACGATTGTACAACGCAAGATGCCATTTGTCACAGCCTATTCTAAAGCACTCAGGAGATGCTATACAGATTTTTTTTTGTGTGTTAGCAATGCGTTATAGTTCTTATTAGAAAGAGGGGTAAGAAGCAGCTTTTGCCGTACCATGACCGGAATTACTTCTCCAATCAAATATTAAAGACTGAGGAAATCCATTCTTATACCAAAGTTCGATATGAAGAAATGGGAGGAGTTGCGTGTGGTTTTCTCAGGAAGAGAGCACAGACTATAAACAGTAAGTATGATGGTAAAGAGTTAAGACACATTTTCTTCTGGGTTATGAATTACAGTAACAGTGTCCTGCTCATACCACATTCGTAGCCTACAAATTCCCAAACTGGATTGATGATCAGGATCCTATGTGGGTGGGGGGAGGGGACATGCACTACACATTCCTGGGCCCCTTCCTCTGGGTTCTACTTGGGAAGATCGGAGAAAAGCCTGGTAATTCCATTTTAATTTATTTTTTTAAAGCTTCTTTCATGAGTCTCGGAACAGGTAGCATCTTCTGATGCATAACCAAACCTTGTTTAGCATGTGTATATGTGCAGGCAAGCCCATTTTAACTCTTAAAACAAATGAGTGATACCGTGAGTATGAGAAACTCTATGTGCCCATTGGACACCTTACTCCACACAATTAGAACCACAGTGGCCAGGAAAGCAACACACCCATTCTGTGGGGTGCTGGGGACTTCAAGTAGTGCTGACTTCCCAGCAGCCCTTCTACTCTGTGTGCCCAACATTCTCAATTTTCCCTTCTCACTTAGGTCACTTCCTATCTCCCCTTTAGCTCTAGAGATCAGAGTATCATTCAGGAAAAAAAAGTACCTGTCTGAGAAGTCAAAATCTCATGGGAATTTATTGAAGAATCATCAATGCTTATACGAAAATGAGGGCAGTTGACTCTGGCTGCAAGAACTTTTAAGTGCTTTCAAAATTATTTTAAATTTATTTAAATTTAGTTGTTCTAAGCACACAGCTTTGCCAATGCTTTTTCTGTGTTGTTGTTGTTTTTTTCAGGCTTAAAAAGGCCTTTTTTTTTTCTTTATTGATTATGGTATTACATATGTGTCTTTATTCCCCCATTACCCCCCACCTCCCATTCATGCCCCCACCCCATGTTGTCTGTGTCCATTGATTAGGCTTATTTGCATGCATATAAGTCCTTTGGTTGATCTCTCCCCCTTACCCCCACTGTCCCCTACCTTCCCTGAGGTCTGACGTTCTGATTTTGTTTCTTAGTGGCCTTCTAAGAAGTCCTGGGACTTTTGTCATTACTCAAGAGAGAACTCTGCATTTGGGATACTAATTGATACCCCGTCCAATGCTCTTCTATTTCATTTGGGGTAATGATCCTTTTTTCTTCTCTGTTTGGGTGGGGCCCATTCCAGATGCACAGGTGATCAGAGTGTAGATGGGCTAGGACAGAGTCCTCCAGAAAGCTGGAGGAAAGAAATATAACTCTATTCTGCAGATGTATTTGGGGAAGGTATGCAGGAGATTGCCTGTAGGTATCTGGGAATGGTGGGGACTGCTGATCTAGACCTCCTCAGTACTCCACAACCTACACAGAATGCCATTCTTCCAAAGGGAAGCTAGTTGAAACAGAATTACAAACACAGAAAAATATGCCTCACAGAGTGGCTTATGCCCTTTGCTCTGTGTGTGTGTGTGTGTGTGTGTGTGTGTGTGTGTGTGTGTGTGTGTGTGTGTGTTTGGGGGGGAAGTTTTGGAGTGGGGGCAGTACATTCTCAGAATTGTGAGACTAAATAAATGTGAGTCTTTACAGCAGGGTCTCCATGGAGATATCTTCCTGGGCTTCACCAGCTAGAAATCACTCAACCTTCCCATCAAATGCCCTGGAGTTTTGACCTGCCTCTGGCCAACCTTTCATTAGAAGGTTTACCCTGCTTCCTAGGCTGCAGTTATGGCTTTCATAGTGTCAAAGTGTTTCCTCCAATTCCTTACTGCCTGCTGATCTCTGACCCCCATCTCCTCCACCATTTCTTTGAAGGTTCATCAGTCTCTGAAACTCACATTTTTAGCAGTCAACTCACTGGCATTCCATTATGGAATAACTTCCACCACCTCTCATGGTCATACTTCCTATAATCATGAGACACATCTGATCTGCAGCAGAACCCCACATAAATGAGGACATAATCAACTCAGGATAGTGGTACCAAAAGTCGTATGAGGAACCCAGGCTCATTGCATAAGTCTGCAGCACAAGCTGCTCTCATTTGCTTACAGTATAAAATAGCAATTGGCCAAAGCATTTCCTCTGAGCATGACTTCAGTTAGGGTCTGTATCAGACCTCGATAACATGCAATGAAAAGCTTCCTCCAAGTGGTATTATGAAAACTAATTGCAATGCAAATTCCAACTTTAGAGTTTTTAACAAAACCCTGTTATGACAACATCAGAGCATTTTAATGCGAAGGCAGGAGGTGGCTCCCGGCCCCAGAGCAAAGGTGGGAGGGTGGGAGGCGGCGGCCAGAGCACAGGCCCGGGTCCTGGGTGCCAGAGGGAAACCGGTGCCAGCAGCCAGGGGAAGGAAGGCCTATTCTTGCACAAGTCTTCGTGCATCGGGCCTCTAATAAATACATATATATTTACATTTTTGTCTTGTGGTGAGCTAATTCTTCAAGTGCAGTGATTCTGCCCAAGTGGTTGCAAAGTCAGATTTGTTCACTTGACAACATACTGAGAGCATTTTCCTATATGACCACCGTATATTAGCTAATTCTTTGTGTTGAAAATTTAGGTTGTTTCCAAATTTTGGCATTAGGAAAAATGCTGATAAATATTTCCATAGGGAACTATATATGTTTCCATATTTCCCATAGCACTCTATTATATGTATACTCCTTTTTAACACTTTATGTGATTCTTTAAGTCAGGGGTCCTCAAACTATGGCCCGTGGGCCACATGCGGCCCACCAAGGACATTTATCCGGCCCGCCGGGTGTTTTTGCTGCCGCTGCCTGTCCTGCTTAGCAGCCGACTCGTCCTGGGCCCGCAGTGCACATGTGTGGAATGTGCGCTGCATTCTCCGACTCCCCTCCTTCTCTCTGAGGGACAGTGAACTGGCCCCCTGTTTTAAAAGTTTGAGGACCCCTGCTTAAGTGATTGATAATCTCTCAGAAGGACCACACAAGGAAGGGCAGATTCACTATAAATAAAAAAATACTTTCAACATTTATGTCCTAACTTATGGCACCTGTCCTCCTCTCCTTACATATAATTTCAGTGCTTTGAAGTGACTAAAAAGCTATGTTTTCAGAATAAGTCAAAAGAGATATTTTTGGGAATGAGTAAATTTGAATACAGACTATTTGATCAAAGGAGGGATTTAAGTTGATGCTGTTAGTTACAATAGTGATACAGTGGTTTTATAAAGGATCATATTTCTTTTTCCAGATACATCCTTATGTATTGAGAAGTAAGTTTCATGATGTCTGAAAACTTTCTTTAAAAATGGTTGTGCATATTTGCAGTTATTAAATACCAATAGTGACTATATGGTGCTCATTGCACTACTTTCTCCTTTTCTATATTGAAAGTATTAGAGATGTCCCCCTTTTTTCCAATTGACTCCCTCGACCTTGCAGCCCCCACCCAGGCCTTTACCACACGATTGTCTGTCCATGGACTAAACATATCCTATACAATAAAAGGCTAATATGCAAATAGTCCCCTTGACCATGAATTTGACCAGGAGTTCGACCAGGGGGCGGAGCTGGCCTGCCAACCGCCCTCGGCCCCTTCCCCCAGCTGGCCCAGAATCTCTCCCCACCCACCCCCAAATTCCCTCTGAGATTTGTCAGTCTGTTCCATGCTTCTATGTCTCTGGATCTATTTTGTTCATCAGTTTATTTTGTTCATTAGATTCCACATATGAGTGACATCATGTGATACTTGTATTTCTCTGACTGGCTTGTTTCACTTAGCATTATACTCTCCAAGTCCCCCAATGCTGTCTCAAAGGGTAATAGATCCTTCTTTTTTAAATTTGCATAGTATTCCATGGTATAAATGCACCACAGCTTTTTTTATCCACTCATCTACAGATGGGCACTTGGGCTGTTTCCAGATCTTAGCTATTGTAAATTGTGCTGCCATGAACAAAGGGGTGCATACATTCTTTCTGATTGTTGTCTTGGGTTTCTTAGATTATATTCCTAGAAGTGGGATCACTGGGTCAAATGGAAGCTCCATTTTTCATTTTTTGAGGAAACTCCATAGCATTTTCCATAGTGGCTGCACCAGTCTGCATTCCCACCAGCAGTGAACTAGGGTTCAGACTGGTGCAGTCACTACAGAAAAATAGTTTTTAAAGGGAACTGGACATTCTTCGCAGTGAATCTATAAGCACACAGGAGGGTCCAGGTGGGTCAATGTAAGAGACTAGTACTAGATTGGCAACAACAAAATCTCTATTTTTGGTATACCATGATGCTACTCAAGGTTGTGCCTGAAAGGGACATGATTAGCCCGAAGGACATCCTGTGAACTAGCAGCATTTGTGTTTCCCAAGGGCATCAGAGACCCCTGACCCTGACTCCCTGTGGCCCTTGATCTAGACAAAAACACACCAACAAACCACAGGGGAAAAAGGTTGATACAGACTGGAGAGGAGGGGGAGAAAGAATCAGGAAGCGAGTCTCTACAGAGAGGCATTTGAGTCTTTGCTTGAGAATGGATTGGGATTATTGGCACATAGGGATGAAATGCCATTGAGCCCAAATCACTGTGGCTCACCAAGTCTCAGTGAGTCTTGACGATGCTAGATTGTCAAAGCCAATGTAAAGACCTTGCAATCGAAAGAGGAGTCCAATATCTTGACATTTGTGTTCATCGTTCAACACTTTCAGTCATAGCAGGGAAAAGAAAGACAAACAAGTGTATTTGATGATAAACTGCACAAGTAGGCCTATCTTTGAGGACTAAATTGATTTATGACCCTGACACACAGATATCAGTGTAGATATTTCTCAAGGTGTACTAAAGTGGCAGGGTGTCTTGCAAACTTGTGTATCCCATCTGGCCAAGAATGTGTGTCCGCGAAGATGATCTATATTATCACGGGGATTATTAGGATGCAGTATCATCAGAGGCACTAGAACCGGATAGATCTGATCTAGCCTTATCACTTGCAGACGAAATCACAGAATCCAGTGGACATCCATGCAATCCATCTCTGTCAAATGCATTAAGGAAATTACCTGTCAGAAACATCATGGCTGAGATTCTGTGATTAAACACAAACGCGGAATGCTCAAGGGTACAGTGGAATCATTAGGGAAAAAAATTACACACAAACACCTCCTTCAATTTACTTTCCTTAGAACTAATTCTGTGGTCATGAATATTTGAAATCTACAGAGAGCTATGCAGCCTGAAACTTATCAAGCACACAGTCTGACTGAAACTATGCCAAATGTTTCCATAACTATACCACAATACCCCATTGTTAGGTGAGTAAAGTGAGGTAAATTCTATGGACACTCGTCTATTTACTGACTGCCCAATTTCTAATGTGTTTTTTAATTGAAGGTTGAATTTCCTTGTTCATAGCTTGGGACATGCATATACTTACTGACACCTAGTCATTGTTATGCTACAAAGAGATAATGCATATACATTTCAAACATACATTTGGCACAAAGTAAGCATTCATTCTCATATTTATTAAGTAAAAATTATTAGTAAGCATTATTACCTAGTTAATTAGTATCCCCTTACATACATACATACATGTGTATAGAAGTTAGGAATCTTGTTTAAGGTTCTGAATTGTTAAGCAGATGCACAAAAATGTAGAAGCAAGGTTTTTCTGACTCTAAAAGTTTAAGCTCTATCTATAGCTATTCATTTTATTTAGTTTTATTTAAATTGATTTATCTTTACTGTTGAGAGTTTTATAGATGTTCCCCATTTATCCCCCATTGCCACATTCCCTCACCCCTCCCCACACCATCACAACACGATAGTCTGTGTCCATGGGCTATGTATTATATGCATATAAGTTCTGTGGTTAATCTTTCCCTCACCCTCTTCTGAGATCCATCAGTCTGTGCTATGCTTCCATGCCTGTAGATCTATTTTGTTTGTCAGTTTATTTTGTTCACTAGATTCCACATATAAGTGAGATCACATGATACTTGTCTTTCTATGACTGGCTTATTTCACTTAGCATGATACTCTCTCCAGGTCCCTCCATGCTGTCGCAAAGGGTAAGAGATCCTTTTTTTGTTACAGTTGCATAGTATTCCATTGTGTAAATATACTGCAGCTTTTTTATCTACTTATCTACTGATGGGCACTTGAGCTGTTTCCAGGTGTTAGCTAATTCTTAAAAAAATATTTTCACAAGAGTTCGCAGAATAAGGGGCCTTCATATTTCTTTAAGTACACCCATGTAATCAAGACTGGTATATTTTTATCTCTCTAGGATTTGGTGTTACCATACTTTTGCTAACACAAAAAGGTTTGTCATAAAGGCACACTAGAGGTGCCACACTTAGATCAGGTAGTTATTTTGATCATGATATTGGGGATGTGGTTAACTATGGGCAGATTAAAACGTACACACAATGCAAATGAATAGATGCTCTGTATTACGTGGTGAGTTGGTGGATATACAGGGTGTGGCAAAAAGTGGGTTTACAGTTGTGAGTAAGCAAAACAGTTTACTTTTGTGTTGTTATTTATTATTATTGTATTATTTTCCATATGAACAGCTGTAAACCTACTTTTGTTTCACCCTGTATGGCCATTGCCATCATCCCTCCGCTGGACTTCTGCTAAAACATCTCAGCTTTCCCCTCTGTGTTCACTCTTTCTCTCTCCAGTCCATGCTCCACAAAAGTCCTATAAATTGTAATTTGGATGTTGTCCCCTTTTTCAGGCCTTTCCAGTGTCTCCCCATTGATCTGGGACTGGAATTCTAGCTCTTTACCATAAGCAAAGAAATGTTCCTCCATCTACTTCTCCTCCACGCTTTTCTCTCCCCCTTGTTCTTGGAGCTCATCCCAGCCATGTGCTGTTCTTCTAACACACCTCACCTTTCCCTGCCAGTGACCATCCACATGCTCTCCTCACAGATCCTACCTCCCTCTTCTCCCAAGGCTTCCTGCCACATCCAGTCATCTGCATCTCCTCTAGTCTTTCCACTTCACGTCAACCCATTTCATTTTCTTAATGGCACCATCACATCTGAAATTCTATCCTCTCTCTGTTGGTTTGCTTATTCTCTATTTTCAATTACTCTCCAAGTTAGAATGGCATATCGATGGGGGCAGAGCCTGATATTTTTCACATCTAAAACCATGTCTGATCATTGGTGACAAGCACCTCCTTGCCGAACAAAATGGAAAGATGAAAAGTGCTCCACACCCTTTACAATTCTATTCTGACAGTCACTCTGAGCCCTAGTTTGTTTTCATTGGGAGTCAGCTGTTCCATCATTTCTGCCTGGAGGTCACCATTTGGCCCTGTGTCCTTAGTACATCTTCTTGCTTCGGGACCCTATGAGATCATTAACATGGGCTTCTGGGAACCTGACAATAAATACACACATCCATGTACACACAGAGACCCTTGATTCAGAAGCATTGGTGTAGTAACTAAAGGAGGGAAAAAGCACAAAGCATATGTTGTGGATAAAGTTTAAGTTGACCTATGGAGTTTAACTGCTTACCAGCAGTAAATAAATAAAAGCCTTCAGGTTCAGGATACTCCATGGTGCTCAGTGGGCCTCAACTGCTGATATGAAACTTCAAATAGAAAAATTACCTCCATTTCTTCTGACAAATTTAAGGAGATCAGCCCCTACTGTCACCTCCCTTGGTAAACTCACAAACACAATGCACTTGTAGTTATTTGGAGACATCTCTTCCTAGTCCATGATGGCTCTCCAAATCAGTCAATTTCCCCTCAGACACAGGCACCCACAAAAAGTGGTTGTCCTATTGGAGTTAACACATTGTGTCCCATGAAAAGGACCGGGGTTGAAGACCAAGCCTAGCTGGGCCCATTTAATTCTCTCCTGAGGAATCTGGAATTAGAGGAGCCATTCTCTTATTTATACTTTTATATGTTAAAGAAACATTCCTATGAGCCTATTATTTGTAAAGCATTGTTCTAGACAAGGCTTTGCTCTCAGAAGCTTAGGTTCAGGTGGCAGAGGCATATGGTAAATTAGTAAACAAAGAAAATAAGGTAATTTTTAATCATAACATGTGATGGGTATGGCTGGGGAAGACCTTTGGAAGAGGTAGCACGTGATCTGAAATGCAATTTACATAAAGGAACCAGCCATGTGAGGATCTGGAGAGAGAATTCCAGGAGGATTATGTGCCATGTGCAAAGTGGACAGAAGGGCACATCCCAAGGGTTGGCCATAACCACAGAGAAAAGGCTAGGCTGCTGTCCACGGTGCTGATGTCTTTCTGGGTCCTTGTTGCAGTCCATTATGTGTCCTGCTGTCCCTCCTCCTGACACTTATGGGATGTTTTCTAACTAAAGTCTCCCTTGTCACTTAGGTGAGTATGGCATGAGATTTTGTCTTTTCACCCAAAAGAATTAGAACTGCCTCTATCCCCAGATGTCTGGAGTAACAGCTCACCAATAGAACATCTGGAAAAGGGCCACAGTGTGCAGGACAAAGAGAGAGAACTGACATTCAGCTGCTGCTAAGCCTTTTAGAAGCAAGAAAATGAGGGAGATCACCATGTTCTGATGTATAATCATTTCATGAAGAAATAATGATTGAGGAAGGACAATACTTTTACTCTGTTTTTATTTGTGGCTTCAGAATCAAGCTGAGGTTCCTATAAAAAGCATCACTATTTACAAAGCAGGGCATAAAATGGAAACCCTTCTACAGCTTCATACAGCATATAATTTCATGAAAGCTTCAAACTCTCTGACCCTCAAAGCAAATGATCTAGGGTGCAGATACCTAAAGTTCATATAATGAGACAACTACAGACCATTGGCAGTGACTAATGAATTGTATGCACACACTTAGCCACTTCATCTATGAACAAGGTCGGGATCATCTACTGGTTTGTGCCATGGGTGTTGGCCTGAGTGGGGAACTGGTGCTAAGCTCTGAATTCCTATCTCTGTTCCAAAATTATAAACCCTGCCTGGCTGGTGTGGCTCAATGGTTGAGCAGTGACATATGGACAAGGAGGTCAAGGTTCGATTCCTGGTCAAGGCATATGCCCAGGTTGCCAGCTCGATCCCTAATAGGGGGCGTGCAGGAGGCAGCTGATTGGTGATTTTCTCTCATCATTGATGTTTCTATCTCTCTCTCTCTCCTTCATCTTTCCTCTCTCTGAAATCAATAAAATATTTAAAGCACAAACAAACACAAGAAAAAAACCCTTTTCCTCTCCACATCATGAGGGCTGTGATATTTCTTTTCCTAGCGACTATTTCAGAACCACTTCACCTGCAAGTATTCAGAAAGATGTCATTGGGAGTGCTTCTTTAAAACTATCCCAATCCCAAAATAAAATTTAAAAAATTCTAAAATTCTCAGGTAACCATGACTGTTATCACTTACTAAGTGAGGAGCAGAAGGCAGGGAGAGGTAGAACAAAAGGGAGTTCGGAGAATGACAGAATGGCATTTCTCCTATTGAATCTGGCCTTCACTCATTCAGTTCTGTACTCATTCCACAATCCCAGCCATGCTGATACATAGGGAAGGAGCTGTTTCCCCTTTAACCGCTGGGGAGACTGCAGCTCAGAGAGGTTCAGTGACTTTCCCGCAGCCATCCTGCTGGCAAATGACAGGCCAGGACAGAAACCCCATCTCCCAAGCCCTGGGCCCAGAATTCCTTTACATCTGGGAGTCAGTGAACTATGGCTGGAAGACCGAATCTGTCTCGCTGCCTGATGTTCAAAATAAAGATCTATCATAACACAACAACAACATTCGTTGGTTTACCTATTGCTTATGTCTACTTTGGTTCTACCACTGCAAAGCTGAGCAGTTGTGACAAAGACCATATGGTCCAAGAGCCTAAATATTATTTATTGTCTTGCCATTTACAGAAAGTTTGCCAACTGACGTCTGATGGCATTGTGATGAGCCTTAAGCATAAAATCCTAACCCTGACACATGCTTCTTTTTCACCAGGATGCTCAAAATAAACTTTCCCCGTGGTAATATTTTGCCTAAATATTTTCACCTTGAAGCAAGTGTTCTGCAGTTTCTTTTTTTTTATCCTAATAACTCACAGTGGAAATGGAGCGGGGGAGTGGAGAAAAGATGATTTTCCCCAAGCAAACCTCCTGCAGGCCTTTCTAGCACCACAGGGAACCATCTCACCTTTTACAAGCAAGGGAAAGAACACTGTCACTATTCTTAGTGGCATCCATCTATCAGCCTGTAAAGTGCTAACCAATAAAATCAAAGGGCCCTACCCAATAAATCAATATCAATGCATAAACAAGTTTATGTCTGCTTTCGGAAAACACGCCTTGAGAATGCAGGGTCTTGCCTGGCCCTGCATCACATGAGAAGAGCATCCCACTAGGAGGAAAGAAGCTTCTAGAAACTCTGTTGCTTTCTGGGTGTGTGGTACCTGTCACTGACTTAACCTCCCTGGGCCTGTTTCCTATCTGACAAAAAAAGGAATAATAGTAATAATAATACCCTCCCTCCTTATAGAATTACGCCATAATTTAAAGAGTTAATACATGTAATGGACATTAAAAGATTCCCTGGCCTACAATGAGTGTTATGTAAAAAACTGTTATTGTTGTTCGGATATTATTAGTGTTACATTGTAATGATGGTGTTGCAAGGAAGATCATGAACAGCACAATTTTCACTGTGAAGGTTGGACTTTTGTGGACAGAACACAAAATTTTTTCTCTGAGAGACACGGGCCTTGTGCAAAATTTGTGGGGGAGATTGTACCATTTTGCAAAGGTTCTGTATACAAATGAAGGACAATGCACCTCCAGTGAGTTTCATTGCTGTTGTGGAATCACCTCTGTGTGATCAGCTTGATACTTAAGAAAAACAAAAGCGAAACGTGTGCACATTAAATTTAAAACATTCCATGGAAGAGAAATGCCAGCACCTAACAGATAGGTCCAACAGCAAACATAATGAATCGGTCTGCAGCTTGGCAAATTCTCCCACAGATCTGGGGGGATCGTAAATCAGTTGGAGAGGCAGCCAGACAAATTGTGGAGAATGAGCAAATCATTGAGAGAGATGGAAGCAGAGAAAATTATTCCCCCAGGAGGAGCTTTTTAGAAGTGTGTTCTCTTAAGCAAGGGAAGGTGGTTTAACGTAGAAAAAGCCTGAACTTGGAATCCCTTTACATTTTCAATGGAAAGAGATTCTGAAAGCAAAGGTAATTTAAGTGTGTTTTCAGGGGGAAACAATCCTGCTTACACATCTTTCCAAATAGGTGCCTGGTTTTCTCTCGCTCTCCTACTCACAAATGCATGAAGAAAAGAACACCTCAGAATGCAACAAATAAACTGGGATCTCACCCCAAAAATGTTGCACCTTGCACATTAATTATGTATCAGATTAAAGAAACAGCCATAAAAATAAAAACAGACCCACCCTCCACGTGGCAGCTTTATTAGTTACTTTATTGCCCGCCATATGTGCTGCCATAGAAAATTATAATGGGCCAGTATTGTCAACCATAAACAAAGGAGACTGGGTTATTATTTATGGTCTTGTTAACCAAATTAGTAAAGTCAACCAAACTGGATCCGTATAGCAAGTGAAGATGAGTGTCCATTAGGCATAACATACAGGATTACAGGTGGAACCCAATGTCACAAGACATTGGTTAGTGTGACTCTGTTTGACTTTTAGAGGTCAGACCTGGGATTAACAACACTGGTAATGGCTTTCAGCTTCAAATATAAGAACAGGATACAGTCAGAAGGGTCTGACCCTAAGTCTAGAGTTTTCCTTTCAGATTCCCCTCAATGGATAACGTTCCAAATTCTAATGATACAAACAGTATGTCCCCATAAATGCCACACAGACAGGTTGCTCACTGGTGAACACATAAGATTGCTTAGTAATGATTACCAATCAATTAGCCAATCAAATAAATGGATCAAAGGAGCAAAAACCTGTCATGCTTATCCATAGCCAGTTCCCCTTCCCTTCTAGACACAGGGGAAGATGGTAGCACACAGAAGCCTTATCTGCCCTCTCCTTGCAGCGAGTCAACCATGTGATGAGCTACAGACAATCTGTTAGTGACCCAGTCATTAAATTGCTGTTGCAAGACCTTCCACTCTTGCTCTTGCTCAGCCACATCATCCAAGAAGGCTGTATGCTCCCAAAAGTGAAGTTACATGAGACTACATTACTAGGTCACTGCCTGGAGGATCGCTGACCTGGAGAGTCACCCAGACCCATGGCAGATTTTGCATGAACAAGAAACAAACCTTTGTTCTACCGTCACTGAGATTCTGGGGCTGTTTGTAACTGCAGCATAACCCAGCATATACTGACTACCTATGGGAGCTTTGGTAGAAGTGCCCTTGGTTGGCCTGAGTCAGGAGGTCAGAGGGGAGGAGACCAGTGTGTGTGTGCTGCACATGCTCCCCCGCCCACCTAGTGAGCGCACCTCCAGAGGAAAACATGCACAGGACCAGGGGCTGGAAAACCGCATTTCACAGACCAGATCCTCGCTGCTTTTGTAAATAAAGTTTTATTGGAACGCAGCAATGCTCACTCATTATGTATTGCCTAAGGCTACTTTAGTGCTACAAGAGTTGAGTAGTTTCAATAGAGACTTCAGAACTATAAAATCTAAAAAATGTACGATCTGGCTCTTTACAGAGAAGGTTTGCTGACCGTTGCACTAGAATTTTGTGGAAGTGCCCTGCTCCTGCTACAATCTTTTTTTAAAAATATATATTTTATTGATTTTTTACAGAGAGGAAGAGAGAGGGATAGAGAGTTAGAAACATCGATGAGAGAGAAACATCGATCAGCTGCCTCCTGCACACACCCTACTGGGGATGTGCCCACAACCAAGGTACATACCCTTGATCAGAATTGAACCTGGGACCCTTTAGTCTACAGGCCGACGCTCTATCCAATGAGCCAAACCGGTTAGGGCAACAATCTTGTTAAAAATGCAACTTGCTTGCCCAGCTGCAGCCATAGCAAGCAACCTGTGGTGGCCACGGTGAAAGTCTACTGAAAATAAGACGCCACAGGGTAGGGAAACTTCCGTAGCCTCTCGGACCTACTTCTTATTGCTGTTATTATAATCTCTGGGGGCCCCTGGGGGACACTTTCTTGTTTGTAGAATAGATACTGTTCAAATTAGTCCTGTCCACAGACAAACGGCCTGGAAGAGGGACACAGATACAATTCCTCTTTGACTACAAGCAGTGACAGCCTCACTGTTCTCCATGTGTGGAGACCTACTCGTGGGCAAAAACATAGGCCCATCAGCAAACACCAAGTGTCTCCTGCTCAGATTCATAATACTGCTTATGAGGTCCCTCTGAACCAGCTTTCTAGATTATGCACATCTGGATTTATGTCTAACCTGGGGAGGTTTCTGAAAGTGCTCAATGAGGCTTCATGGGGCAGTGAGTGTTTAATCTGAGATCAGAGACATTTAAATGGGAAATTATTTTTCTACAATAATTTCTCCTGTCCCTATTCCAGACTCTTCTCTATTCTCTTATATTTCCTGATTTTTTCATCACGTTTATCACCACAGATGTTTTGTGTGTATGTATGCATGTAACACCTGTTTATGTTTATTGTCTGTCTCATCATAACTATGATGGGAGCAGGAATATCACCTTACTGTGTGCACTATTTTATTATCAGTAGCTAACACAGGATTGAAAAATTGTTTTCTGTAAAAGGCCAAATAATAAATACTTTAGGCCACAGTCTCTGTCACAACCACTCAACTACACTATGCAGTGGTAGCACACAAAAGCCATAGACCTTGTGCAAATGAATGGGTGTGGCTGTGTTCCAATAAAACTTTATTTATAAAAAATAGCAATGACTGGACTTGTCCCAAGAACTATAATTTGCTGATCCAGAACCCTGTCTGACACATAGTAGGCATCTCATAATACCTATGGTATGAGTGAATACACAGAATAAATGCATAGAATAAATTTATCATGGCATCATTGAATGAAGGAATCCATAAAAGAGTAAATGAATGAATGAATATCTCAACTGTATGTGGTTAAAAATTGTCACTGAGTGCACACCCAATGCCAGGTTTTCTTCCAAGTGCCAAAGGTGTAAAATCAAATAGAACATTAAAAAATGTAATAAGTAAAGAAATTCAGAATGATGTTAAGCACTTTACATGCATTATCTTATTTAATCCTACCAAGGATTTTAAGAACCAAGTATTATTATTAATCCCATTTTACAGTTGATTTAACCAAAGCTTAACATGGTTAAGTAGCATGTAGGTCCAGTGGAAGAAATCTGATTTAAAGTACAAGCTCTGAACCACACCAGTGGCCTGTTAATGGGGCCCTCAGCTGGCTGAGCTCCATGTCAAATATGTGTCCGCTGGCTGCTATGCACTCACCTCCCAGGTATTTAGCCTTCTGTTTTCAGAGCTTTCAAGGTTTCACAACCTTTGCAACAGAGAACCTGGTATCTGTTTCTCTGGGCTGATATATGCTCAGGGGGACAGTGTGTGAATCTTGAGTCCTTTCAACTCCTCTAAGAAGTAACCTTTTCCTAAAAAGCACAGATTATACTACCCAACTGAGAAATTTGTGCAGGGACTTGCTTTACCCTGAGAAAGAGCAAGTCACTTTATCAAAAGATAAAGGAAATAACACCAACCACTGTGTGGCTGAAAGAGGTAACCTTAGGAAACTTGCACTGACCGGTTATGTGTTGCTCTTAAGTACCACAGCTGCAAGGGTGGGACGATGAACCCAGATCCTATCTTCTTGGAGGCATAGTTCTGGGATGAAATGTACCTTATCCACAAATGGAATCATTTGCATGTGAGATCAGTGACACCACCCCCCCCCCCCCCCCATCTATGCCATGTTGCCATAACTGGCCTGAAGCTGTGACTATAACAGGGCAGGGAAAGGTTCAGCTCCCAGTCCTATATTTCTGCCTAAAAGGGAGGGAATTCCTTCCCCTTTCCTCTGCTGACTTATCCACAAGGGACAAGGAATTATTGGTAGAGATGTAAGACTCCTTCAATGAGTTCCATTTCACATATGAACAAGGTTGTTTTTGTGAAAAGGTCAGGCACATGAAAAAATACTCAACATCATTAAACATTAGGGAAATGCAAGTTAAAAACCATCATGCCATACCACTACATATCCACTAGAATGGCTAAGTTCAAAAGAAAGATAATATTAAGAGTTGGCAAAGATGTGGCACAACTAGGACTCTTGTATGTTGCTGGTTGGGATAGAAAAGAGGGGAGCCACTTTGGAAAATATTTTCACAGTTTAAGTTCAAAACTTACCATTGGATCCAAAAATTTCCCTCCTAAGTATCCACTTAAGAGAAGTGAAAACCTATGTCCACACAAAAACATGAAAACGAATGTTCATATCAGCATTATACATAATAGCCGAAAATCTACAAACAATCCAAGTATCCATCAACTGCTGAATAGCAAAACAAAATGTGGTATATCCATACAATGAACTATTCCTCAACAATAAAAAGAAACAAACTACTGATACATGCAACAATATAGGTGAACCTCAAAACAGTCTGCTAAGTTAACGAAGCCAGATGCTGAAGACCATCTATTGTGTGATTCTATGATTTGAAATGTCCAGAAAGGGCAAACATATAGAGACAGAAAACAGGTGAAGGATTGTCCTGCTCTGAGGGTATGAGTGGAATTGGTTGCAAACAGGCACAGGGTAAATCATCAGGGTGGTGGAACTGTCCCAAATCAGGACTTGTGATGATGCTTGCATACCTCTGTGTTTATTTGAAATTGAATTGTGTATTTATAATAGATGCATCTTGTGATGTGAAATTATATCCCAATAAGCTGTAAACCCATAAAAACTTCACGGGCATAATCACTCTCTTTCAGCTTCCTCATCCCTGCAACTGGGTTGTTAAGTCTTGTGCCAAGGTGCCCTCCATACACGAGTTTTGATGGAAGCTACAAATCAGAGACACAGAGGTGGGCTTATATGACACAAACCTGGCAAGTATCATGCTCTATTTCCTTGCACAAGATGCAAGCGTGACCCATGTTCTCCTTCTAGGATATTTTCTAAGTGGAAGCAGCCAAGATAAACTCTATTTCCTCTGTTGCCTTCAGGTGTTCAGCAATTAGAATGCTTTTGGCTGAAAATAATAAAAATCCAGACTCAAACTAGCTTATACAATAAAGAAAGTAAGTACTGTACATCCTAATAATTTAAGAGAGAAGATTAAACATTAATTGGGCCCATTTAGGTCAAATGCCCCAACTAGCAGCCCCCAGAGTAATTGTCTAATAATAGCCTGAAGTCTGGCTTCCAGAATAAAATGCTGACTAGGATAATAAGATTGTTAGAAAGGGCTTAGACCAGTTAAGTCCCTGTACCGTTCCACTTCCAAATGGGGATGAGGTCAGATTCTCCAGCGTCACATGAACCTGATGGACAGAGATGGATATGTGAGTAACCATGTGGACACATGAGCAAAATTGGTACTCTGTTAGGAAGGGGGAGATTATGGAATCAGGATGAACAACAAACTGAATTCACACTAAATCTATGAGGATAAAATCCCAGAGCTTCCTATGTTTTGCTACCTGCCCGGTCGAAAAAAGAAACATCGTCACCGGCAGGGGATGAAGCCAAAGTGATGACTCATGAGAAGTGGAAAGAAGCAGACTTTTGATCCTTTGGCCTAAATAAAGTCCCTCTGTCCCATGTTTAACTCAGTCCACAGGGAGTTTCCATCCATAATAGAAAGTCAAGATTCAGTAAATTATAGAGAGCTAAACTGACTTTGTATGGGAAGGACAGTAAGTTCCATAGGACGTGATGTTTTCAGGGTAACTCAGAAAGAGTCACCCTCCAGCGTTTAACACAAAGCACATGCATGGAGTGACTAAACCACCACCAAGCAGCTCTCTCTGTTAGACTGAGCTCCCTCCTGGGGGTGGACTAAATGCTTTGTCTTGCATGTTGTTTCTGAGTGGGACCCAGTGCGGGAAATGTTTGGTTCTCACCCTCAATTCTTAAAGAAGCAAGTGGGTATAGGAAGTTATTTAACTTGTATAATAGAATAGTTATGACATTGTGCTGGAGAATATTACTTTATTCAATTTTATGATGCTTTGAGCTGTAAGTGGGATTTAACTATCGATGAGTCTGTGCAAGTATTTTTTAATAGATAATTACAATAAAAAATGTGCTAAATGTGTTCCACCCTCTTGGAGCCAGGCTCAGTCTTAACTACCACCTCCTAATATCTTCACTGCTCTTTCCTCAGTGTTTCTGAAATTTGCATTCAAAGCGTAAAAATAGGATGCAGTACTTTAATTGAAATGACAAATGCTGAAATACAAGGAAAGAGAGAAAATGGCTTCTGAGAGAAAAAAAAATTGCCAGTCGAATCGAACTCAATGTCACAGCAAACACCTGAAGCCAGTGACTTCCTCTTTGCCCACTTTGGCACAGGTGTGCACATGTACCTGGAAGTCTGTCTTGTAGCATTAAAGCGAACAGGGTTGGAGGGTCACGTGTTTTGGCGGTGGTGCTGTGCTGTAGCTGACAGTCCCTGACAACAGTGGTTTCTAAATGCAGAGGGACTCTGACGATGTTTCCATGACTGATGGTGAAATTTGAAATAAAAGAGGGAAAGCAACATTGTGATGTTTTCCTTTTATTTTTATATTAATAAAATGATTTTGTAATTTTTACTCTAATGAATGAAGTAAAATTATATTTATACTAGAGGCCGGGTGCATGACATTCTTGCACATGTGGGGTCCTTAGGCCTGACAGGTGATCAGGGCCAATCGGGGCCTTCTGGTTGCCAGCTGGGGCCTCTCTTCATTCTGTGCCGCCCCCTGGTGGTCAGCACACATCACAGTGATCACAGCGATCAAATTCCAGGTCTCCTGGTTGAACTCCTGGTCTCCAGGTAGAACTCCCGAGGGGACAATTTGCATATTAGGCTTTTATATATATATATAGAGAGAGAGATTTTCCAGTAATTGTTATTGATACAATGTGTCCAGTATCCAGCACTGTTTTCCAAACCCCGTTCATATCCTTCCTCCTTGTGGGTGGGTGTTAGCATGTTATTTCTATCATGAAATTCTAGGGAAAATCAATTGTTTTGTTTGCAATCCTTTTATATGAAACCATCTGGGAAGGAGGTCCACAGAATTTAGTTGTGAAATGCATTGCTCTGGGATATTTGAGTCTTCTTCCGAACCCCATGCAGGTCAGTGTTAAATTGATGGAGATAATTATCTCCCCGTGTTCCCCAAACCTTGACTTCAAAGGGCACCGTGCCAGCTGTTTCACTCCACTGTGGGAAGCAATGTGCACTCTGAAAAGCCAAAAAACTAAAGATTGGGGTTTGGCCACATCCTGCCTCCATGAAGGTGAACTCACTGCAGTGGGTTAAGATGCTCTCCTGTCTCCTGCTTCCAGCCTCACACCGGCACCTCCTATAACGCAGGATGATGTTTTCCCAGGAACTCAGAAAGAGACATTTTTGTTGTTATTTGCTATGTGAAGGAAACCACGGGAATGCTAATTAGGTGTAATGGAACTTGGCACAGTTTCGCAGGAGGTGGTGCTAATTTGCAGAAGGTAGCACTTCTGATTTGCTGATAAAAGGCTGAGGATCAAAGGGTGGATTCTGGAGTGAGAGAGGTATGTATTTTTTATCCACCACAGCCATGGCGGGAATAGCAATGTCTCCCGCATGATAAACACACCAGTGGGGAGATTTAGTCCTATTCTATACTTTACTAGGAAAGTGTGTGGGGCAACGGGGAATGAAAAAAGAGAGTTTGTGGGAAGGCAGCAGATTTTTTAAAAATAGGATTTGAAAGCCCTTTGGGATAAGTTTATTATGGGGCATTTGGATTTTAGGCAAAATAGAAAGAAATACGGAATTATTAGCTCATCCCAAATGAACTTTAATTCTGAGATGCAGAATTATATAAGTGAAAGGTAAATTTATACCATATCTGCTTCATTTTATAGATAGGAGCATTAAGGCACAGAAAGATTTTTCTGAATTGCCCCAAATCATGTGAATCCTAAAAAAAAATTAGAATAAGAAACCAGCTTCTTTAGGGTCTGGGACCTTCATGCACAGCTCCTTTCTGGAAATCGCTCTCCATGGGGACATATCTTCCCATAAGTGGCACTCATCACTGGAGATGTGGCTCAAGAATCACACACTTTAAGCAATATGATCAGCAAAATTTTACAAATAAAGTAGACATTGGCTAAGGCAATGTTCAAAGGACTCGGAGACCTCAATGAAGTATCGGGACAGATTGATAGCAAGTTATTATAGTTCTGATGCTGACATTCTCGGAAAACACCAGCGCATTGTTCCCGGTATAAATAAACCCACTTGCAATGACCCTTCTAGTAGGCGGAGTAAATGGTATTGATAAAGAAACCAGAGTTCAAAATGCAAAGAGAAACAATTACATTCTGAGGTGGCCTCCTGGCCACAGATTTACCTGTTGTGTGAACTCAGTAGCATATTAAAAATCCACTCTGGATTTATTTTTCTATAATACTACCATCTAGTTGGGGAGATTAGACACATACAGGGTAAGGCAAAAGTCAGTTTACAGTTGTTTATATGAAAATAATACAATGATTATTAAATAATAATGCAAGAATAAACTCTGTTTTGCATAATTACAACTGTCAACCTACTTTTACTCCACCCTGTATAAATAAATCAGAAAGTGAAATTAATGATGACAGGAATTTATTAAGAAGATGCAAGGTGTCAAGGACTATGCTAAATGTTTTCTCATTGTGTCCTCAGTAAACTAGAATCTTCTACAGCAATATTATTGTTTTCAGAGTGGAGGAAATTGGGATTTGAAAAGGTTAAGTTGGTCGCCCAAGATCACACTTCTTGGAGAGAAAGACCTGGGTTTGCTACTGAAAGAACCTGATTTGCACGGCTCTTCATCAATTATTGGCTGGCAAAGGCAGCAAGCTTCCTGTGAGGCCTGAGACTGCAAGGATCAAGAGAAAATGTCCCAGGAGGAGGCTGGGATTAAACTGAGCATAAACAAACAAACAACAAGAAAAGATTAACACAAATCGAAATTAAATGGTGTTCTAGGTGGGAGGCAGAGATTGACCAGGGGGATAGGAGTAAGATGGGAGAATGTGTGTTGCCATCACTGGCAAGAGAAGATCTGAGAAACCTGACCTGTGTTAGACGTGAAAGACACACACCAGGTCACGTCACCTGTATCTTTGAGTTCAAGATCCATCGCCACCTTAGCAATCTTTATACTTCCTCTAAGATTCCATCTCCTCATAAGTCACTCTTTCAGCCAACATGTATGGAGCCCCTACTATGCTCAGAATACAACAGAGAACAAAACAAAGCTAATCACACCACCTTTGGTTAAAGGCTAATCAAAGCACATACCTCTCAGATATGGAAATTAAACAGGTAATCCAGGTTAATCCCTTAGCCTGCCACCTAAAAGTGCTCAATAAATAGTGGTGGGAAGAAAAAGAGGAATTGCTATCGCTATCACTACTATTGTTATAACAACCATTAACTTTGTCATCATGTCATCTCTAGCACTTCCCACACAAAGGGCTTCAGGAATGTGCGATTGCCTATGTGCAAAAATATGTAATAATGTTAATTATTTAATGCATGTATGCCAACATAATAATTATATCAATTATATATATAGTAATGTGAAAATTTCATCCATGTAAGAGGAGAAAGAAAAAAAAAAAAGGATGCTCTGAATTGTCACAGCAACAAAATAGCCTTAACAGTAATGTGGTAGTAAAACTTTCCCCAAATGTGGTCCTGTCACATATTATTCTGTTTTTTTTTTTTTTTCATTTCTAGCTTGGGCTCATACTGCACCTGTCAGGTAAGTATAATATGAAGAAACCCTTGATCATGTATATCAGTAACTTTCTACTGGATATTGTCCTGCAGCGGACATCTGGCCATATCTGGACACACTTTTGCTGTCACAACTTAAAGGGGGCTATTGTTACTCTACTAGTGAGTAGAGGTCAGGGATGTTGCTAAACATCCTAGAAACACACAGGGCATCTCCCCTTCTCGTTAAAGAATGATCTGATTTAAAATACCAGAAGTGCCAAGGTTGAGAAACCCTGATATATGGAAAGCCCTTAGCACAAAGCCTAGTATTTCATAGACATTCAAAAATAACAATATTGTTATGACTGTTATTACAATTATTGTTTTCATCAGCACCATAATATTGTGCCCTGTGCAAGCAAATATAAGGAAACTATGCTTGTGACATTGGCAGAATTTGAAATGATGATTGGCATCGCCTTCTTATTAGGAGAGAACTCCATGTTTTCCCTGCGCTGAATCACTGGCTGATTAACCCCCTTTTCCTCCCCATCCAAGTGCTCTATTGTCCATGTAACAAACACAGTATATGCATTTAGTTACGATTCTGTGCCACAGTGTATTTCTTTTAATTAGAGTATTAGAATGATTCCCCATGGAGTTCACCCAAGGAAGGACATTACGTAACCTTTAAAAAAGATGAAGTTAAAAAATGGAATTAAGACTAAAATAGAGCCACACTCCTCCCATTTGAAAGTGTATTTGTTCATGTCAGGAGAATGGAGGTGGCATG